>NW_004524629.1:2857500-2877450 GCF_000260255.1 Octodon degus
TACATTGATAGATTTTCAAATATTGAACCATCCTTGCATCCCTGGGATGAATCCTACCTGGTCATGGTGTATGATCTTCTTGATGATTTGCTGTATTCTCTTTGCTAGGATTTTATTGAGGATTTTGGCATCTATGTTCATGAGGGAGATAGGCCTGTAGTTCTCTTTCTTAGCTGCATCTTTCCCTGGTTTTGGTATTAAGACAGCTTCCTTTAAAAGTAAACTCTTCCTTTCCAAGGATTGCCCATCTGAAGCTGTGAAGAGAGTGACTGCAGAGAAGATACAGGATTAACTCTGACCACCGCCACTTAAGAGGTAGAGAAACTGAAGCTGAGAACTTAGAACCCCTGACATGAGACTTTTTGTTTGTTTGGTGTTTGTTTATTTGTGGAACCAGGGACTGAACTCACGCCCTTGTGCTTGCCAGGGAAGCGCTTATTCTACTGAGCCATCTCCCCAGGCCCCCTGACATGAGACTTTAAGCCAGACTTTTCTCACTGAGATTCTGGGACATCAGGCACTTGAGGATAGAACCAGCCCCCATTCCTATCATAGTCAAACACCAAGGGACTCATGGGGACATCCCTTACCCTTGAGTGGAGAAAATTCTGGAAACATTGGTGTGCACAGGAGGTTCTGGGACTTCCTACCTGTGGGGACAGAGGAATGCTTGAGACTATGAAAACTAATCATTCACCTTGGGACACAGACTATTTATTTGTGTATTTATTTGGTAAAGGGTCTCACTGTGCAGCTGAACTCATAGTGAGCCTCCTGTCTCAGCTTCCCCAGCACTGAGATTACAAGCATGTACTACCATACCCAATTTCGGTGGTTGGCCAGGTGTCCCCAGGTTCCAGGGCCAGCATGGCATGCGGTACTAGGAATTAAACCTGGGTCTTTGTGCTTGCCAGGCAGGCAGTCAGACTGTGCAGCTATTTCTCCCCAGCCCCAGACTCTTAGTTTTTAAAGTCTTCATCCAACATCACACTAGTTTGCTGAAACAAATTTTGTCTGCGTTGTAGGTCTCTAGCTCTGGCATTTCTCCTGAGGACTGCTGAGGACAGCAGCTGAGAAAACACCAACTCTGCAGTCAGCTGCAGAGCAGTTGGAGCAGCTGAGGCTGGGGGTGGATGGGCCACACTTGATCTGGAGTCAGGCTGGAATGAGGCAGAGAAGAGGAAGGGGACAGGGACATAAAGGTGATGGGCTAGGTATAGGGTGGATCAACGCCAAAGAGTCAGTATGACCTTCACTAATTAAACCATGAGTTGAAACCAAAGTGAGTAGGTGTTGCATTATCCAGTGCTCACCCAAGACCCAGGTAAATCTCTAGGCATTTCGTAGTCTGAAACCAACATGAGAATAAACCATTTTTGCTTTGAAATAGAGTAGATCTGGTACATTATTAAGGGCTTTTCTGAGGTCGATTAGATTTCTTTCCCACTGGTTTCTGTTTCTGTTCCCACTACTTGTTAGATGGTGGTCTGAACTTTGTGATTCCACAGCTCTTCTCTCAGAGGGAGTTATGTGTGGCAGGTAGGACCATCTCTTAAATGCTGGCCTGCCCCAAAGGCTGAGGACATGGAACATGTGTGGCCTTCTCTTTTTCCTTCCTTTGAATGTCCCTGAAACTCCAAGGGAAGCTGAGCTGGGCACTTCACCTGCAAAAGGTTGGCTTTATTTCACTCATTAGTAGAAGTTCTAGCAGCTTCTGCGTCCATTTTATTACGTTGTAATTCAGTCTCCTTTAACACCAAAGAATTTCTCTTTCTCTGTGAGTCTGGATTTTCTACCTGAAGACATTTAGGTAGGTCCAGTCTGTGGCCTACAGGCTCTCTCTCTCTCTCTCTCTCTCTCTCTCTCTCTCTCTCTCTGTCTCCCTCTCTTGCTCTCCCTCTCTCCCTCTCCCCTCTTTCTCATGTTATAATAGCAAATATATTTTTTAAAAAGAGAATTTGGTTATTAATATACAGGGACTGTATTAAATATATTATGCATGGCCCAGGATAATTCTTCACTCAGTGCAGACTAGACAAGACAAAAAGTTTGACACATAATCATCCCAAGAGGTTTAAATATTTGCCTCCCCTGATGATCCTCCAAGAAAGCTGTGGGGGAGGGCGTTTTGAATTGATTTGAAGATGTGTGCAAGGTCTCCTGTTAGGTGACTTACAAAGAAACAGGATTTAACAAATATAAGGAAAGTGTTTTACAAGCAATTTGCCAGATGGCTCTTCTTGGCTTGTCATATTTGCTTGATTCTGTGACTTATGAGTACATTTCCCTGTACAATTCCCACTGGAGCTACAGAGTTAGCAAGAGTGTGTCAGAGGAGGAGTATCTAAATAAATCCTAAGCAAGAGGAGACTTTCAATTATAAAGCTTCTTGGTGACTTTAATCACACAGAAGAATTCAGGGCTTTGAAGGATAGCACTTATAAAATAACCCAGAGAGCTTTTGCAGAGGGCCAGACTGTTTTCCACTGAAGAACTAAACAACTCGGTTTGAGCACAGCTTGTGGGTAGTACTGCCCTTACCTCTCCCCAGTGGAGTAATTGTGTTGCTTAGTGTGGCAATTCAATGTACTAAAATAGTGTGTGGGTGTGACGCTGGCTTTTCCCAGGCTTCGAGGGTCTCAATGAGGGACAGAAAAATGCCAGAAGTTTCTCAAGGTCAAATATTTTCCTACATTTTCCATATGGAAAAGTTGGGAGTGGCCTTTCAGTTCCTTCAAGGCAAATGGGTTTTCAACTATAATAGGAAGCTGCCACCTGAAGAGGATGGTGGAGAGAATCCTCCCACAGAGACAGACGTTCTTCCATCTTACTTTGTGCCTAATTTTTCTGAGTACGAAGTTGAGCACATAGCCTAGTTCTCACCCTCAATGCTGAGTCTAAGTAGGCAGGTGCATCATGACTGGGATCCAAAGCATCCTTCCAGAGGCCTTTGTGTTGAAGGCTTGGTTGGTGGGCTTTGGGAAAGTGATATGGTCGCATGCACTCTCAAGCAGTGGAGCAATACTCTGGTGAAATCGGTTTGGTAGCATTAGGGGGACTTGATAGAAATGGGAAGTGGGGCCTTGGGCTGGAGCTTGGGGCTATGAGTTTAGAAGATCTGTCTGCCCCCAGTCCGTTCCTCTGGGGCCTCTTCCCTCTTTCTCTTCCTCGCTTCTTCTTGACCACTGTGAGAAGCTTTTCTCCACCATGCCCGCTGCCATGTTTCTGTCTCACCACAGCCCTAAAGCAATGCAGACAGGCAACCACTGGCTAACACTCTGACCTAAAATCTTCCCTCCTCTAAGTTCTTTGGTCAGACACTTGGTCACAGAGATGGAAACACAGGGTGGGGATGAAGCAAGGTAAAGAGAGAAGTCACTATATCTAGTAAACCTCGGGAATGTGCATCAGTGGCCTCTTCTGGGTCCTGCTTTTATTTGTAATGCTATTAAATAGAGTTAGACAAGTGTAGTAAATGTTTTCTTAGGTGAGGAGACTGATACAGGTTACATTCTTGGGTTTTTCTTAAAATAAACAAATGAATGAACAAAACACTAACAAAAGCATTAAGCTTGGAATGAGGAGGGTTGCATGTTCTCTGGTTTCAGCTCAGTCATTGGTTCAGATTGTGATTTAAACAGTCTAGTTCTTGATTTTTCCATGTGTAAAATGGAAGGAGAGAAATAGTTAAGCTAGACAACTTTTAAAATTCTTCTTCTCTGCATGTGAAACTTACTTTTCTTTTTTGTTCTCTTTGGATCATACTTCATGAAACCTAACCTTTTTTGGGGAGTGGAAGGAAGACAGCTGGAGAGGTGGTAGTATTTTCTTAGAAAATTCATTACATAGCTACCATAAAAGTACATAGGTGTAAATTATTGATTTTATCCCCATTATCCTATCCCCCCTTTGTGTAAGTTCTGGGTTTATTTATTTATCTGTTTTGTATTTTAGTACAGGGTCTACAAGGTCTACAGGGTCTCACTATGTAGATCAGACTCATAGTGATCCACCTATGTTCAGCCTCCCAAGAGCTGGGAGTACAGGCACACACCAACATACCCAGTCTCAATCACCATCTCAGCATGTCCCTGGGTGGGGGAAGTTCTGGGTGTATTTAAAAGTCCCCTTCAGACTATGACACTGGCTATTAGTGAGCTGATAATGAAGAAGAACTTGACTCTCTAAGTGGGCATCTCACGCGCAAGGCTGTTCTCTCCTTTCCCATCTCTGCTCTTGCTTTTGCTTTCTACCTAGGACCTCAGTCCTTAAGACTGTCTATGGCCATCACTTTGGAATTTGCATCCCGGCCAACACCTCTGACCACTCTTCTATCGATGGCCCTGCTCCCTGGATACTATTATTGTGTTCTTTTCTCTTTTAGCCCATACCTCTAATGTTTTCACTAGTTTGCATATTTCCTGCTTTCCTTCCTTCCCTAGAAGGCAAAGCTACAAGAGCTTATCTACACCGTGTTCTCGGGTCTATCTCCAAGGTCAAATGGAAAATTCATAAAGGCAGCTAATAAATATTTGCTGAGGGAATGAGCAAGATTCTCTACTTCTCTTTGTTTCCTTTGTGTCACTGAGCCATCCAATTTCTTGCAGTTCCTCAGACATGCCACGCTCTCTGCACACTCCCTATTGCAGTCCTTGCTCTGCCACAGATGGCCCATATGAGTTTCAGTGCCCCCCGCCCCAGAAGGCTCAGCTCTAGGATCTCAGCTAGAACTGTGCTGGCCCCCTGTGCCTCTTGCAGCCCTTCCCATTGGAGCCAGCCTTTTGCTCTGTCTGCCCTGGGGGTCTGAAGCAATGACTGAAGGAATAAGCCCCACTTAATTTTGTCCTCTGACTTAGCATGATACCTACTTGGGACCATTGAGCACTTGTGAATGGATGACTTTCTCTGAAGCTTTTGGGTAATCAGAATGTGTATGCTAGCACTGGCCTTGGGGGGCCCACTTTCTAGCAATCATTGTGTTTTGGGGGGGCCTAATAGGGGGACACAGGTGGAAAGGCCTATGTGATAGCTTGGACAATTGTGCTGCTGACTTCTGCGGATCTATTGAAAGGAGTAATTAATGATTAAATTTTTATTTTACTTTAATTTTTTTCCTCTTTTTAATTTCTTTTACCTTTTTCTTTTTTTTTTTTAAACCTTTTTTGTTTGTTTGCTTGGTTTTTGTGTGTGTGTGTGTGTGTGTGTGTGTGTGTGTGTGTGCAAGCTTTCACTACACAGCTCGGACTTGTAGTGATCCTCCTGTTTTCTGCCTCCCTAGTGCTGGGATTACAGGCATGTGCCACCATGCCTGGACTCCATTGGCAGCTCAGTGTGCCAGGGGGCAGGGCCAGCAGGGCATGTGGTGCCAAGGATTGAACCCTAGCCCCTAAGCTTACCTAAGCAAGCACTTAGCCCACTGAGCTATACCGCTGGCCTTTTATACCTTTTTTCTAAAAAACCAATTTTGTATGCTCATATCTGGTAATCTAAACAACTATTTTGAGGACAATATTATACAACATAACAACCATTGTAGAATTCGTATTATTTTGATTAGTGAGACTCTGTATCATTTCTAATTTGTTTTACTATTTTTTTATTCTCTTTAAAAATAAAAATAAAAAAGACACTATTTTCTTTTAACTCTGTTACTCCCTAGTTGGTCATTTAATACATGTGACAAGCCCCTTGTTAACTGAAAGCAGGCTATGTAGATTCTTTTATTAAGAATTGTTGTCAGAGGGCAAAATATCCCCACACATCAGTGCTAACTTTTCTTTACAGGTGATTGTTATAGAAGGTTTTTAGATCACTGTAGAGCTTTTATAAAAGCACTGAAAAAATACTACTGGTCAAGCAATACAGTATTCTAGAACTATTTACTGATCTAAAGGTGATTTTTTTTTTCTATTTTGGAAAAGCTTGAAAAATATGGAAGCCAGGATAGTAACATTTAAGGAATGGACCAAGGCTTGGGAAGAAGGTCAAACTACTTAAGTTTTCAGGATTTGATGGAAAGTTTGATTAGCAGAGCAGGATTTTCTGTAGAGTTGGATGTAAAGAGTGTGAGTCTTTAGATGTTTGCGTCTCCAATGAATCTATCATAGGGTGATGTGCTGGCCCTGGGATGACTCTTCTGGAGAGCTTTGCGAGTGGCCTTGGTTCTTCTTTACTCCTAATGTCCTTAGTAGGTTACTCTAGCTTTATCTTCTAATGTTAAACATTTTATTTTTCCTCTTAATTTCAAACTCTTTGAAGAAAGGGTTTATAGTTTCCATATTCACACAACTCCTGCATAATCGGGCACAAGGGTAGTAATTCAGTACACTGGCCCAGATTCAGACTTTGATTTTACTTTGTGGTTGGAATGTGTGCTCAGTGTTCATGTGCTGGAAACATAATTCTCAGTGTGGCAGTTTTGAGACAAGGAGCCCAGTGGGAGATGTTCTGGCCAGGGCGGCTGGCTGCACACTTGTGACTGGATTAGAGTGCTTATTGTGGGTGTGGGTTTGTTTAAGAGTGATCTGAGCTCTCTCCCCTCTTGTCCTCTGCCTTCCTCCAGGGGATAATACAAGAAGGCCCTTGCCAATGCTTACACCATGAACTTGGACTTCCGGCACCCAGAACCATTAACTAAATAAATTTCTCATTTTTATAAATTACCTAAGCTCACATATTTTGTTATAGTGGCAAAAATGGACTAAGACACATACAGGCAAGATCTCTTAAAATCAAATGTGAGGAGGAAAATTCAACTCATAAAGTAGTGATTGATCAATTAGATGCCAGTTTATGACAAGGGATCTTGCTCATGCTATTTGCCAAATATTTCTGAATCTTTCCACTTCTGGGCATATTTTTATATCATACTTCCCCACCCCCATTGTGGAGCTATGTGACAAATTCTGGATGTCAGATTATTTATAGAAATGTTGGGTCAAATCTGGGCTAAAACTAAGATGATCAATAATCCTAGTTTGTCTGATACTGAGGGTTTCTGCAGCATGTGGGCTTTACATGCTAAACTACATGCTGTGTGTGTTTTTCCTAGTATAGCTTTCAGCAAATTAGTGTAGTTGTCATATCAGCTAGAGCGTATTACTGCTGGTTCAAGACCCTCTACAGCTTCCTCTCCAAGGGCACAAAGACTGGCTGCATTCTAGGTAGTGGGCATTGTCTTATCCCAGATCCTTGAATCACTGAAGGGGGCAGAACCCAGGATGAACATACAAGCACCAGCAATAATAAAACTTAGCACTTAGATTGTGGAGTTGAGTTAGTACAGAATCATACAGTTTGTCCTGACTAAGACATGGACTCAAGTAGCAGCTTGGCTGGCAGAGGAAGCACCATTCCTTAAACTGGGGCAGCAGGTGTGACCCATGGCTGTGCCAGGCAACTTGGGATGTATGGTCACCCTGCCAGGGGATTCCTCAGGGCTATCACTGGCTCCTGACGGCCAGCTCAACAGGACTCCTCGCCTTCTCCAGCTACTTTGCCTCTTCAACACACTCCTGCAGGTGACTGCCTCAGTGGGTGTAGATTCACCTTAATTTAAATTAAAAAAACATTGTTTCTTGGGCTTACATATCTTGGACTTCAGGGCTGTGTGTGTTTTTCCTTGAGTCATTCTTCCTATGTTGTGATGTTGAAGGTGTAACTTGCTTTTAGAGTTGTATTCCGTTATTATATTCAATATAATGCTGGCTGGTATAAAAGACCTAATCTACTTCATTCTAATTTCTCTATCACAAAATAAACAGGATACAGCCCACTTTTAGGAAAAGCTATCACACAAATGCAAGGCATTTGAATTTTTAAAAAAGTTATTGTTATTGGTAAGGGTGGAGTGGGAATGAGGGTGGAGGGGAGGAAAAAACCCGTGGGAGTATAGTGCATATTCTCATAAACTCCTTTTAGGAACACAGTGGAAGAATTTACAGAACAGATCAAGCAAGTTGGAATTTAGCCAACCTGCATGGCTCTATCTTCGTATCGGTGGGAAAGCATTCATTTTGAACACAAGTGCCTTATATGCTGACATTTCTAACTGCTGTGGGATATAGGAAATGTGCTTTGTTTGCAATTTTAAAAAATTCTGAATTCTATAACCTTGAGACCTTCAGCACAATAATTTGATGAGGGTCTGGGAACTCTCAAGGCCTCTGGAGTCACTTGCTCAGACTGTAGTGGCCCTTATACATTTTTAAAATAAGACCAATGGTTGCTTAGCTTCACTTTGCTTCTCTTCTCTCCCTCTTTCTTTTTCCTTTCCTCCCTCCTCTCCCTTTTCCTTCCTTCCTTCCTTTTTTCCTCCTTTCTTTTTTTCCTTCCTTCCTTTTTTCCTTCCTTCTTTCCCCTCTTCCTTTCTTCCCCCCTTCCTTTCTTTCAACCCTTGCTATATTACCCAGGCTAGTCTTGAATTTATAGGCTCAAATGACCCCTCTGTCTCAGCCTGTTCAGTAGCTGAGACTACATGTGTGCACCACCATGCATGGACTGACCAATGGGATTTAAAAAAAAAATCCTTGCTTCCTCTTTGCCAAACTTCACAGGCTGGAGTTTTAGAAAAATATTTTGTAGTCAACAGCTTAATGTTGAGTTAAGGACAGCTTACCAGTGATGTAAACAAATCCTAAATGACAAAATCCATTCCTTTATGGCAATATACTATTTTTTCATTCATGGTATTATATGTAGCATAGTTAAGAAGGTAGAGTTGAATAGATAAAAAAAATATCTTTCATTTTTCTGGCTACTGGATAAGAGTCAAGGGTTCTAGAATGCCAAGACATAGAATATAAGATTTTGGGTCCCTGAAAACTTAGAGCAATGTTTGTTCACTCATGAGGGAAATACTCTTGTTTCTACTCTTATGAACAATGATGAAAGAGCAGTTTATTTAGTGTGTACTATGTAGCATTAACTGGATTAATGATTTTAACAATGATCCTCTCATTGAAATCTCACAATTAACTCCATAAAGAAAACATTATTGTCCTTATCTCCTGGACAAATAAATAGATACTTAGAGAGATTGAAAATCTTGCCCATAGTCTCATTTGAATAATGAGCAAGACCAGTAACTCCATCTTTGCCCTTTGGACTCCAAAGCCCTGGTTGTGAGTGGGCTGTTCCCCTACACCAGGATAGACATATGCTAGTGGAGAAAACCAATATATCTCACCTCCAACTGTGGGACTGTTGAGGGAAAGACATTTTAGATTCAGAGGAGTGCACTGTGTTGCCTGTTGGCCTAACAGCAAGACACAGAGCACAGCAGTTCCTGCCTGCCCACCCTTTCTCCACCTGAAGACATAACTCAAAGTCTCAGTCTGGGAGCAGAGGCACTCCTCCCTACAGTCTTCCCGCCTTGGAAGACTAAAACTGCTTCTGCTGTGTCTTGTCACTTCTCTAAGACTTACTGTTCCTTGTTGGAGACAACTTGTAGACTGTCTTGAAAGCACAGCTTAGACCTTTGAGTTGAGGTTTCTCCTGCCTGATGCAGCTTGTTTTTCACTTGTTAATCTACCTTGTGTTAAAGAAATCTGTCTCAACTCTAAATTCATGGTTGTTGGGGAAAATACATGTATCTCTTCGCTGCCCTGTGAGTACTTTGTCTGACCTGGGGGGAGACACCTTTAAGCAGTGCTGCCGACAGATCCTTTACCTAAGCTGCTGACCTCTCTTGACTTGCCTTCGGCTTTACTGGACTCTTTCCCTCGGAAGAGAGACTGCCATTCAGAATCTCATACAGTACGATAAGCTGAATTTGTGCTTCACTGGGGGAGAATCTGTGGAGATGTTACAGTAGTGGGGGAGAAGGTTGGAACTTCTCCATCCGGAGGGCTCTGCGGAGGCCTATGCTTGATGGGGTTGGCAGCAGTCCACGTCTTTTTTGGCAAAGCTCAGCCTCTGCCTGCCCAGATTGGAAAAGTCAGTCTACCTTTAGAAGGAATTCTAGGGAATCTCTCATACTGGAGAAATCAGCTATTTGATTACCTTACAAAAGCCCTAATGCTGTCACCATATTTATTGAAAGAGTTTAAATGGTAAATAATACAGAAAATCAAATTGTGGATTCAGATTTTTAGAAATGGATTTTCTCTCTTCATTGCATCTTGTTGAAGCAAGGTAAGTACTTGAAGTGGTTAATTTTGATAGCTTAATTCAATATAATTTCATTTTGGGACAAGTATTTTAAAACATTTTTGTATTTCATGTTACTTTTATTATTTTAAAAATAAAATTATTATACAAATATATTTTTTGAACTCAAAACTAAAACCTTTACCATGTATTGGAAGTAGATGTATATATACTATAGCCGGGGACTGAACTCAGGCCCTTGTGCTTGCCAGGCAAGCACTTGTTCTACTGAGCCATCTCCCCGGCCCCTGCTTTCTATATTTTTCATTTACATATAACCTTAGTAGGTATGTATCTGCCTCCAGTCTTGTTTCCCTGGAAAGCAAGAAACTGTTCTAGCCGTTTCCTTGGCTGTATAGGCAGCCCCCCCCATTTATACTAATTAAAATAAAATAAAACAAAGACCAGAACTAAAGTGTATGTTGGGTGGTGCTCCTGGGGGTGAGTTACTGGTCCTATTCATCAGCTTTTTCCTTGGGATTCAGAGTTCTGTCTTCTCACTTGGGGTTCTCATTGCTACCATTTCCTTTTGCCTCTTTCCTATAGACATTCCTGTTTATTTCTGAGTCACAAGTGTTTACTTCTTTTTCTCCTCATTTCTTTTCCAGCTTAATATCAGGAGGCAATGTGCTACTTTCAGCCATGAAGCAAGAGCACAGGACAGATGGGGCAGGCAAGGAGGGAAGGAGGAGACAGGCAAGTGCTGCACCAAAGAAGTGGCCCCTGTGGTCCTGCCAAGCTGGGATCTGCAGCTCATAGACCATGGAGGACAAGCATCTCACAAGGAGGTGGCCTGGGCCCCTCTGGGCACCATGTTCCTGTTCCTGGCAGGCTCATGGGCTTCCTCCTTCCTTTCAGTGATCTGTAGCCCCGTGCACCATAAGGGCCCCTTGTAGCTTTGAACAGTCTCCTCCTTTCACTTGGAGAAAAAGTGTTCATGCCCAGGAAAAGGGAATCTAAAGTGATAAAGCAGCTTCTGAGCTCTCAGCCTCCTAGTATTCTGTGGTATTTTTAGAGGCAGCACAAATTCCCGCTACTTTAAAAAAAAAAAATTTATCCTCCTCTCCCACTACTGCCCAGTTTTAGTCAGAATTAAATGCTGCTGCTTCTCCTGTCTGGTTTCCCAGGGCACTGAATCAGACTTGGTGGAGGAGGATGAGGCCATAGATGTGTTAGTGTGGCCCTCTCAGAGGGCAGGCCCACGTGGCTCTTGGTGATTTAATTTGAGACTTGCAGGCCTCAATGTCACTGTCAGGAAACACACTTGATTTTTCCTGAAAGAAAATGTCCCATGGACAAGGTCATCTGGCTGGTTTTGATGCTGTTTGTCATATGGCTTCAAATATGGTGACTCACAGTCACAGGTCAGAATCAACCTCCTTCCTATCATTTATTGGAAATGAGTTCCCACCACCAGGAGGGCTGGCTGCCGCCTGTAAATCATGGCTCTGGAGCTTGGCACTGAGGAAATAAGCTTTAATGACACAGTCTCCAAAACAGCCCAGGCTTGCTGTTTTGTTGCTTTTATTTTCTGCTTCTTTGTTTCGATTCACAGCAGAGCCTTTGCTAATATTTTAGCCCTTAAATGAGGTGCAGAGCCATTGGCGATGGACACAAATTTGAATTCTTTTTTTCCTCCTGGAAAAGGGCCAGGTGCCTATAGCAGTGTGGAGAAGCCCTTGGAGAGATGAACAGAAGGTGGCATGTGACTGCCCTGTCTTGTCCCCTTCTCCAGTGGCCATGCTCAAAGTAGGTGGAGACTTAATGAAGACCCCTATGTTCTGGACCCACTATCAAAGTCTACTTTGCTTTCCTGTGGTGTACTAAAGCTGTGTATCCTGTGTGTGTCTTGTGCAGTAGACAGTCCATGCTTTCAAACCCTAACGTTATTGACTTCTTTCCTTCCAAAAATTTCAAAAATGAGTGCGAATCTCTACCATAAAGAGTATAGAAGTGAGGGCTGGACATATAGCTCAGCAGCATAAACATTTGCCTGGCAAGCAGAGGTCCTGAGTTTGATCCCCAGTACAAAAAATAAAAAAAGAGTATTGAAATGGGAGGAGTATAGAAGTGGGACACACAGCCATTGAAACAAACTGTTCTCTCTATTAGTATCTCCTAGACCAATGCTAGGTACCCAACAGCTATGCTGCTGAGAAACAAAATCCTTTAAGGTGAGCTAGCTGATGTAAAAAGTACACAAGTATATAGTGAGTCCAATACACTCAAAATTTCTCTGTCTGTCTGTCTGTCTGTCTGTCTGTCTGTCTGTCTCTCTCTCTCTCTGTCTCTCTCTCTCCCCTCCCCCCCAGTGGACAATAGAACAGCTCAGCAGAGTGAGCTCCCAGGCTTTGTTGGCTCTCTTATCTTCCAACTCATGACTCCCAGAATTACTCCTGAGGTCACCTCCTCTCTAGCTTCAGGGAAGAAAAGGTTACAGAAGACAGCTGTAACTATTCTGCCCATTTTCTGCCTGTTGAAGGTCAGCCTCATGGCCACTGAATGGAACGGAGCCTGGGACATGCATTCAACTCTAGTGATAATTCTGCACTATGGTTGGGGATCTGGGCTTTTGTTAGACAAACAGCTGTCTTTCTCTTATAATCATAAGATTTTTATATATCACCTTTTGAGCCCACATATATGAGGCATTGAACTATATACGTATGAGCTATCTAGCTTAATTCTCAAGGGTAACCATTTGTTGTAGATATCATCAATATATTTTTATAGAAAAGATATTGAAGCTCAGAAATTGAATTATTTAACCAAGGTCATATATTGAGCAAATATTGTAACTGGAAATCAAATTTTGGTCTACCTAATTCTAAAACCTAGAATTGGCTCTGTTATCTTCCAACTCATGACTGGAAGTCATGATTTTTTTGTTTTGATGCCTTATTTTATTTTAATTTGAGGCAAGGTCTTACCAGTTTTGCAGCAGCATCAAAGAGAAGGCCTAGGAGTCTGAGTAATTTCAATGATTTTCACACTATCTTTTATAACTTCTGCCTTTATTATCTACAGTCTGGAGCAGCACAATCATTCCCAAAGACTTGATTATCATTCACAAAAGGTGATTCAGCCCACGCCTTTCATCTCAGCACAGGTCTTTTCTTCCTTCCCCAGTCCCAGTACTGGGGATTGAATCCAAGGTCTCACATTGGCCAGACAAGTGCTCTATCACTGGGCTACATTCCAGCTCTGTTTGGTCTCATTAAATCTTTGGATTTTTCTGACTCAAGTTCCCGAAGTGTTGAATGTTGAGACTGCAAGTCTGAGCTACATTAACCTATTTTATTTTTATTTTTAATTTTTTTAAAGGAAGCTTTTTTATATGTATTTAGTACAGGGTGTACAGTGTCTCACTGCACTGATCAGACTCCTAGTGATCCTCCTGTTTTTAACCTTCCAAGCACTGGCACTACAGGCGTAATGTTTGGTCTCATTTGCTGTCTCTGCGAGCCACAGGGGCAGGGCTGGCACAGTACACTGGGGATTGAACCCTGGCTGCTGTGCTCTGCCTAAGCGGGCACTTTATTCTACTGAGCTATCTGGCTGGCCCTCTTATTTTATTTTGATGCAGGATCTTATCATCTTCCAGGCTGACCCCAAGAGGTCCACCGTACTGTCGCTGTGCCATCCTACCCTGCTTGACTCCTTCTCCTGACTGCCCTATTCTATTGCTCCACTCAATAGGCCCAACCTGAAGGCACTGAGTCCATATCTAAGACCTCAGATTCATTTGGCAACAGCTGTCTGGCCTTGATGAGCTTCTTAAGGTGGGGGCCCCTGACATTTATTTTTCCCTCACCGCTCACCTCTTGAAGATTGAGTATATTCACAGCTATTTTGCATGTTTTCTAGACAGCCCAAATGTCATCCCTGCTGCCTCTAGGGTTGAGGGACTATTTTGAGGTGGTGATGATTATTATCTCAGTAGAACATCCTCTGCGTGCCTCTTCTCTTTTCACTTTCTGTTTGACACTGAGGATGGGGGTGGGTGGCTTTCCAGCACTGCTTCATGCTTGGCTGCTGGGGCTTGTCCAGAGCCATGTCGCCCATTCCTGGGAACATAGCCACCTTGTGAAAACGTGCAGATGAGCACCGCACATTCCGCAAGTCACTCTGTCCACCCCAGTACTGGGGGACTTTTTGTCTCTTCTCTAGCTTTGTTCTGATTTGATGCAGCCAAGAGTTAACAAATCTGAGTTCCTTCTCTAGATGGGTGCCCCAAATATTTGTGGAACAATGTCATGTACCCCTAGTAAGCTCAGCCTATGAAAACACAGGGGTCTCATTGAGATGGTTTGTCTCTATGGAAAACACATGCCACGTGTTACAGACCTGAAACCTAGTTAGAAGGGAACTACGTGATAAACAGGTACTGATTGATTTTTAAATTTAAAAAGAAACATAGGTTATAGGGCATCTGAAAATCATGAATAATGTAAAAACAGAAATTAAGAGCAAAGATTTTGAGATTTTATTTTCTTCTTCACCCAAAACATTTGTCATGAAGTATAAAAGAAAATATTTATAGCTATTTAACTTTTCCTTTTCGTATCTTAGGCACTATTACTAATCTTTGCCAAAAGTCTCTAAAGTATAGTATGTATACTTTACAGATGGAGGAACTGATACCAGAGGGGGGCGGAAAATTGAGACAGGGTTCCACTCTAATTCAGGCTGGCCTTGAACTCACTGTGTAGCTTCTGCTGGCCTCAAACTTGAAGCAGTTCTCCTGTCTCAGCCTCCTGAGTGCTGAGATTACAGGCATGCACCACCATACCTTGCAGAGAAATCAATCACTTAAAGAACAAGTTTTTCAACCTCATTGTTCTATCTGAAATTGCAGACGTAAATCAAAAGGTAACGCCTGATTTCTGTACTTCTATGTACCAGGACCTGATACAATTCCTGGTACAAGTAGGGCTCAGTGAATGTGTGTTGCATAAAAGAATAAATAAAGCTACAAATTACAGTGATGATCTCTACTAACCTGCAGCAGTATACAGTAGGATCAGCCAGGTTACAATGGGGTAACAAATGATCCCAAAAGTTCAGCAAGTTGAAACACACATCTGTTTCTTGTCCTCATTTGACATGTGCTATGCTTTGGGTGTTGAGCATCCCCCAGAGGTCCTAAACATTTACTTGGTTTCCTGGGTAGTGCTATTGGAAGGTGTGGAAACTTTAAGAGAGGGGCTTAGTGGGAGATCTCAGTCCACTGGAGATGTGCCCTTCCAAAGAACCATGGGATTGTGGTTCTTCTTCCTCTCTCTCTCTCTCTTTCACTTCTGGGCCACAGGAAATGACCTGCATGTTGAACGGTACATTCCTGCCATGATGTGCTGCCTTGCTTCAGATCCAAGATCAATGAATTTGCGTGACCTTGGACTGTACTCTCTGAAATAATGAGCCAAAGCAAATCCTTCTTTTTGTAATGCAAGTGTCCCAGATGTTTTGTTACAGCGATGAGAAGCTAACACATTAGGTATTCTATGTTTTTAGTGTGACTCCCCCTTGCAAATCATACTTGCTCAAAGACAGAGACTGATAGAGTTCATCCTATGCTGCATGCACTGTAACTAAACTCACAGTGACCCACATCTCCTTTGTGGACAACTCATTGACCAGAACTATCCGTGTTGTCCCATTGAACTTCAAAGGAAGCAAGAAGTGATTTTAGTCATGTGCTAGAAAAGGAACAGATGCACAAACATTTGGTAAGCAGAACTAATGACCTCCATAACATGTAGAGGTTAAAGGTAGTAATTTGTTAAAAATGTATTTTATTATGTGAGGCTGCTCATAATTATCAGAGATTATTAAACTTAGTATACCCTCAAGTATTGTGTTTGCTTGTGGCTGAGGTTTCTATAAGGAATTAATCATGGACAATGATAGAAAGGGACCTTGGGCCCTGTCAGAATGAGTATCATGTCTAATACTCATCCCTTTAAAAAGCTCAGGATGGTTTCCTATCCAGATGCATTTTCTGAGCCCCTCTACCAGGTGTGTAGGATGTGACCAGTCATAACTGTGTGTCAACCAGAATGGATTAAGAAATTACTATCAGACTTTGGAGCACAGTGCTGAGTGTGCCTGTGGACAATGGACCTATAGGTGAGCAAATTGAGGAAGGAAGACCCATTGTAGGAATGTGGGGCACCAACCAATAGGCTTGTAGCATGGACAGGATAAAAGAGAAAATAAGGAAGTGTCCATATTTTGGAAGAACTCTAGTCCTCACTGGATGACCTTCGGAATTGCTCTCCAGCATCTTCTTCAGCTTTCCAGTGCAGACTCACACTGTAACTCCACAGTGGTCATCCAGGCCTTCGACCTTGGGCTGGTGCTGCCTCCTTGGTCCTTTTTGTTCTGCAGCTTCCTTGTTCTTGTGCTGATAATGGTTTATCTGTTCTCTAGAATGCAGGTCTTTTTTGATTCTGCTGCCTCTGATCAGGTAAGCCTACTGCAAAAATTCCCGTACATAGTTACACGTGTATTTTCTATTGATACTGTTCCTCTAAAAAACCCTAAGTCAGACATAGGATCTCAACAAACATAGATTGGTTAAGGGGCTTTTCTCTGAGAAAGAGGATGGATGCTTCAGAAAGGCTTTCTCCTTGGTATACTTGGACTTAATCCATATTTCTTTTTTAAAAAATGTATTTGGTAAGGGTCTCACTCATAGTGATCCTACTGTTTTCAGCCTCCCCAACACTGGGTTATTCCATATTTTTAAATGATGAATAATATTGTTTCAACCCTTTTCTTTGCAAAGGTATTGCAAACTCATCTGGTCTGGAGAATTGACCCTGACTGCTTGAGGGCTAGATAATAAAGATTTCAAATCTATTAGGACGATTGATGGAGGTTTCTAGGTGGTGGTAGAATGTTTTTACTCCTCTTGTTTTATGTGGGCCAGTGGTGGAGCTTAGCTGAAATCCTATCAGATGATATTCTCCATTCTTTTTGGTAAGTGAATAAGGTTCTGGAAAATAAATCAAATCTATAAGCTCATGTGCTACTTGTGAGAGGTGCTGAGAATTCTTCCTGGACAACAATAGAAGGGGGACCTTGGGCCTTGTCAATACTAGAAAGTAAGCACAATGAAATGGTTTGTAGTTATCTTGTCATTGTGGAGTTGAAACACGAAAATCATTTGCCATTAGGTGAAGGTCTAATCCAATGTCCTTTATAAAAAGCAGTGAACACACTGGAATATCATATTCTTATCTTACTTCTCTGAATTGCAAGGAGATGCTTGCCTTGGGTTGAAAGAGATAACAGCTAAACATCTTGATAACTCAGTTCCTCCAAATGGAGCACAAAGACTGGATTTTCCTTTCCAGTATCTCATGGCAATATATGTGGTATGGGGAGGTGCATCCTAGAGGCTCAGGTTGGCTTGGCTTCCTGTTCTGCGTATTAACTCTAATGAGAAGTGCATGTCAGCACCCATGGTCAGGAATGCAGCTTTTCAGACAGCTGGTACAGCCCAGGGCCACTATTTCTGACTTTCATATCTACATACTGAGAGATGGACAATCTTTAGAAAGCACAGAAGTACAATCACCAGAAGGCTCAAGAGTACAATAGAACAAATGCTCCAGCACAGTGTTGCCTGGGTAGTAGTTCAATGTTTACCACACTGAGGACATAACCCATGCTGCTTTTGTACGGCACTTGGAATGGAGAGAGGTCACGTTCCTCACTATTCCTTGTATGCTATGAGGCACTAAGAATAAACTTGAGCAATTATTTCATGCTGAAAGTCCATGTGGTCATATTACACATATGCCCAGAAGTCAGTAACTTAATAAAATCATAGGATGCTTTCATATTTAGCCTTTTTAGAAAGTTTTAAAATATTTTGCAAATGCTTACTACGTTCCAGGTGCTGTTCTAAGTGCTTTACATACATTATTTTATTCTCATAAAAATCTCCCTGAAGTGAGAAAACTGTTGCTATCCTTTCTTTCCAGATTCAGAAACTGAGTCTCAAAGATATTGGACAACTCTGCTAAAGTTACACAGATCATAATCTTTGTCTCTATCATTTTTCTTTTTTACGTCTTTTTTTAATCACTAAAAACCCAATAAATTTAAAATAAAATTTAAAAATAAATAAAATAAAATATTTTAATTTTGGTTCAAAATTTTATGGTTCAACTGTAGTAGATGATGCCACTGTTTTCCAACGGACACCCTTATAGGTTGAGGCCTGTTGAGGTGGCGCACACCTGTCATCCCAGTACCTGGCGAGCCTGAACCAGGAGAATCGCAAGCCTAATCCCAACCCTGACAACTGAACAACATGCCAAGATCCTGGCTCCACCTGATAAATTTTAAAAGGGCTAAGGGTGTAGTTAGTGTGCAGGCCTTGGACTCAATCTCCTGTGCCACAAAATAAAACAAACTTCTGTTGTTTCCCATCCCCATCCAGAATTAATATTAGCAGATTTCCTCATTTTTCCCAAATGATAAAATTTCCTAAGTTCTACATTGATAACTATTACTGTTTTAATTTGTTGTTTCCTTATTATTAAAGAATTGAGAATTTCTCCATTCCTCTGTTTATTTGGTACTACTGCTTTTCTGTGGAGTGTTTGTAGGTTCTTTCATTTTCTTTGGGATTTTGTATGTTTTCCTTTTTTAAAAAATGTATTTGGTGCAAGTTCTCACTACGCAACTCAGACTCATGGTCATCTTCCTGTTTTCACCCTCCTCATCTCTGGGATTATAGGTGTGCACCACCATGCCTGGTCTCATGGCAGGCTCAGCACATGGTGCCAGGGATCGAACCTCAGTCCTTGTGTTTGCCTAAGCAGGTTCTTAGTCTGCTGAGCTATCTCACCAGCCCTGTATGTTTTCCTTATTGAAAGTACAAACTGTATACATGTTATAGACAAAAAAACTATCATTGTTTACTAGTATTAGTATTCTGTTTGCTGTCAAATATCTTCTCCAAGTTCTTGGCTAATCTTTTTCCTTTTTTCTAATCTTTAAAAAAATTTTATTTTATGTAATTTTTATGATACAGTCTCAATGTGTGGTCCAGGTGGGTATGGAATTCCTAGGTTCAGAGACTCCTTCTGCCTCAGCCTAGTTACAGCTAGGATTATGTGTGTGTGACATCATGTCAAGCTTTTCTTTAACTTAAAATTTTAAAATAAAAATTACACACAAATAGAGCCTAATAGAGCCTCAGCAACTTTGGAAAGTAAAAATGATGTTATAAGACTTTCAATACCTAACTTTAGGAGTTAATATATAATAATACATAAAATTAGAGTAGTGACTTGATATAACTTCATAATAATTAACTTAGTGAAATATTACTATTCTGAAAGCGATGCCAGTCAGTGTAACAGTAGAGAGAGTCCACCAGAAACGGATCCATGCAGACAGGGCCCATAGATTTTCAGCATTGATGCCAATGCAACTCAGGAACAAGGGATAATCATTTGCATAACACTGCTGAAGCGATTGGATTTTCACATTAAAAGGAATAATTAAATCCGACCCCTACTCATATCACACATAAAAACTTAAAGTGCCACTTGAGAAAATAAGTAAATAATAGTCATAAAAATAATAGCCCATATTATAACATTTCTGGAAGAAAACATAAAATAATTTTTGGACAATGAATTCACCAAGTTTCTGGGGAGGCACACACACACAGAAAAAAATATTTTAAAAATTCCACGAGAAGTGCGAAGCATGAAAAATTACTTTTCTTCTCTCTTTCTTTCTTTCTTTCTTTCTTTCTTTCTTTCTTTCTTTCTT
>NW_004524629.1:2877550-2878611 GCF_000260255.1 Octodon degus
CTTTCCTTCCTTCCTTCCTTCCTTCCTTCCTTCCTTCCTTCCTTCTTTCTTTCTTTCTTTCTTTCTTTCTTTCTTTCTTTTTATTTATATTTTAAGGAAGCGTCTATAGGGTGCTCAGGGTTTCATTACTAGATTGGATTTGTAGTGATCCGCCTGTTTACAGCCTCCCAAGAGCTGGGATTATGGGAGCACACCACCACACCCAGTCTCAATTGCCATCTCAGTGTGCCCTGGGGGCAGGACTGGCATGGCAGGCCAAGGGCATCCCCTCCCCTGCGCCTGCTTGCAGGCACTTTAATCTTCTGAGCTATTTGACTGGCCCTAAAGAAAAGCTGTAGAGAAACCGTATGGAAGCTGTTGGGGAGCTGCTGGTTCTCTTGGGCTGCTCTCCTGGAGGACCCTGTCATGCGGGCTTTCCTGATGAACTTGGCTGTTCTTATCAGAGGGGGAGCTTGGCTCTGACTGGCATTGAGAATGACTGTAGTACTTTTTGGGGAAGTTCCAGTTTTTACTTTGAGTATCACTTCCTGGCTCCAGTGCAGATCGCTCAGCCTGCTAGTGCAGAGCCTTCATCCTTTCATCCTGATGACATAGACATTCTAGTTTTCACCATTGAACTTTGGGCTTTCCTAGCATAGACCCATGAACTAGGACTGCATGACACATGGTCATGGGCTTTAGGTCCTCAGCAGGACATCATCATGGGATCCAGGCCATTCTTAGGTCTTTAGTGTGTGGACAGATTTCCTGCACTGTCTCTGTATATGATTCTTTGTCTGACTATTATAAAATAGTGTCACAGTTAAGGATCCTGTATTGTATTATTTCTTTTTTTGTGTGTGTTGTATTATTTCTCTTTGCTAAACCCTAAACTACAATATCAACTTACCTTATGACCCAGCAATCCCACATGGAAGTATGTACCCAAGACACTTGAAAACAGACTTACCTTGAGTCCTCTATGCACCATGTATTGGAACCCATAAAAACCCCAAACATTCTTCATTCTTCAACTGACTGACTAAAAATGATGAAATAACACTCTGCAGTAAAACAGAAGG
>NW_004524629.1:2878711-2889218 GCF_000260255.1 Octodon degus
CATAGGATTCCATCTACATGACAATCTGAAAAGGGAAACAACAACAGCCACCACAACCATAACCACAGCAACCAGCACAGATCAGTGAGTGCAGACTCGGGGAAGGAGAGGATTACTACAAAGGGAAAGGGCGATGGGACTCCAGGAAACGTTTTAGGGTGATGAAACATTTTATATCTTCATTGTGGTTGTGATTACATCAGTGCAAATATTTTCAACTCATTACATTGTATAATTAAAAGGGATTATTATTATTATTATTATTATTATTATTATTATTTGTATTTTTAGGGAAGGGTGTACAGGGTGTTCAGGGTCTCATTACTGAATTGGACTTGTGGTGATCTGCCTTTTTACAGCCTCCCAAGAACTGGGATTACAGGCACGTGCCTCCATGCCCAGTCTCAATTGCCATCTCAGTACGCCCTTGGGGCGGGGAGCAGGGCTGGCACAGCAGGCCCAGGGATCAAACCCCCCAGCCCCTGTGCCTGCTTGCAGGCACTTTAATAAAAGGGATAATTTTGTTATTAGCAAATTTTATGTTATGTAAATTATATGTAAATCCAATAAACTTGATTTTTTTTGAGAAACGTAGTTTACAAGCATTTTTGTGGTAAAACAGCAAATCTCACAAATGTCCATTTATTCCCTTTCTGAAAGGGAGATGAGTAATTTGGGGAGGGGTAAATCTTCCCAATTCTTTAGGTAAGTCTCAGAATCTCTACAATGATATACCATTTTATAGTATCTTTATACAACATCACATCTCTTTAATTTTGGTTATTTCTAACCAATTCCCCACTATATGAGGTGAGAATTCCACTCTCTGCCCATTCCCATATCCCCATAAGACACACATGTCCTTCCTGCCACCCCCTATTTTCCAAATGTGGTCACACATAATTTGTTGATGTTGATACTTAATACTTGTATAACTAGATATTTGCCCACAGCTGAACAATGGAGTCATCCCATTACTTTTCCTTCAGTGCAAACTTCTCCAGTTTTCAGAGCATCTGAGACTTAGAAACATAAGGACAACACTAACTGAGTGTACAAACTGGTTCCTGAGGGAATTCCTCTTCTTAACCCTCTTACCTGGAGGTTCTGCATGCTACTAAGTCAAGACTGAAGTTTCTAATTTTTTTATTTGTGGTTCTTGCACATTTCCATGCCACATACCTTAACATATCAAGGGACTGGTTATATTTTAACAGGAGTAGGGGCTTCAGAGCATCTGCTTCTATACTGCTGTCAGCCTGTTTCTCACCTTTCTTTGGCTTTTTAAAATAAACTATTGTGAAACAGTGTAATGAAATCTGCATACCTTTATTTTTTTATTTTATCTTCTTTTTTTGTATTTTAGTACAGGGTCTGCAGGGTCTACAGGGTCTCACTATATAGATAGGACTTACAGTGATTTGCCTGTGTTCAGCTTCTCAAGCACTGGATTTTAGGCATGTGACACCACACCCAGTCTCAGTCACTGTCTCAGTGTGCCCAATGGGTGGGGCCAGCATGGCAGACTGCGGATTGAACCCCGGCCACTGCTCTCTGCCTAAGCAGGGGCTTTAATCCACTGAGCTTTTTGGCCAGCCCTCCTTATCCATGTTTAATTATCAAGTTTTAATTATTCTGCTCATGTCTACTTGCCTTCTCCATTTTTTCTTTTTGAGACTTTTAAGACAAATCCTTGACATTTTAGCATTTTATTCATAAAAAATGAATATGAGCGAGTACAAATATGACTCTCACCCCCAGCGTTAGTGCAACACCATTATCACGCCTTAATAGCAGATACCCTACCTGAGGAAGCATTCAGTGTTCAGCCATTGTGTGCTGGTTCTATTTGCTGAGTCTTTCATCTTTTCCCCACAGTTTTTATCTTTATCCCTTGAGATATGTATTTTTTTTTAAATTTTCCAGGCCACTAATTTAGTTGTAAATAGTGAATTCAGCTAGTAAACTCTTCAGTTTGCTGGTCACATGTTTCAACTTCAGGATTTGGTGGCATGAGGCCCATTGTTAGTATTATTATTATTTTCCTTCTGGTGTCCAACTATTACTTTTAATAATTCTATTTTACTTGGCTGTGTTCCAGTGATTTAATCTTGTCTTCCTCTTTCTGGCTGCTGCACTCCCCAGGTGAGCAGTTGTTCTCTCTCTGGGACCCAAGTCTGGTAGATAGAATAGCTTCAATGGCACAAAATCCCACTGCTGTGAAAGCAAAGCTATCTTTCTTGGTGTTTGTTAAATCAGTAATGGACCCACAGGCAGGGCTGTGTGTGTTTCTTTCTATTGCTGCTGTGCTCTGAATGGACCAAAATGGTAATAACATTTTTATCTTAGTAATTATTTTTGAATGTTCGTTTCTAAAGATGATCCTTTGTGGGAGTGAGGGGCAGAAAAAAGAAAGTCTTTCATATATATATATATATATATATATATATATATATATATATAGTGCCAGGGATTAAACTCAGGACCTTGCACTTGCCAGACAAGCACTTATTCCACTATTCTACTGTGCTAGCTCCCTGGCCCTCTGTTGGATATAGTTTTAGATGCTATAGTTCTTGTGACAAATTTTATCTTCCTAATATCCTCCTTTTCTATTCAGGCTTCTTAGAAAAACAAACAAGTATAAACAGACATAAATATTTGCAAGCAATGGAACACACTGCTGAGGTTTCTAGAAACCTCTCTGAATACCTAAAAAAAGCCATACAGCTTTGCAAAGGAGCCTCAGGAGAGGTGCAGCGTTCTGTCCTCAGTCTAGGGCACTCAGCTGAGAAGTCAAAGAGCTAGGATCAGATTCATGGCCAGCTGCCTTTGTCACCCTAAGCACCCCTGTAATCCCAGCTCCAAGGAGGCTGAAGAAGGAAGATCTCCCTCAGTTTGAGGTCATCCTGGGTTACAAAGTGAAGTCAAGGACATCCTGGTCTATATAGTGAGACCCTGTCTCACCCCCCAATAAACAAATTGTAAAATGGGCCTAATCAAATCTACTTAAGGGTTTGAAGGTTAATAGAGACAGAGTAAATCATTAAATAAATGTTTGGGTGTAAAGTTCTAAACACCATGTGCCCGTGTCTACCATAAACAGCTATTTTCTGCAGTTTAGCTCCACTGCTCCCAATGCTTGTGAATTTTTGTCAGCAAGGATATTTTTCCAGCGATGCACAGGACATCCCCATACAGAACTAATTTGGTGTTAGTAAATGGGCTATTTTATATTTTAGAATCCATTTAGACACTTGTGCCCCTTTCCCTTAAATGGATCTCAGTGGAAAGCCCATATACCGCTCAGTGAATTTCTCCTGAGGGGAACTCGCCTAGTGGGATTCATCACCACTAATGGAGTAATTAATAGATTGTACTTAAGGCTGAGAATGGAATGATTAAGAAAACTCTCCATTCAATGCACTGAAAATCGGATCCCAGTTTTTCCATAGCAGCGTTTGTGAGCGCAAGTTGATATTTTCAGTTCCATATTCAGTGTTGAGCAGGTAAGAAAGAGGCTGAGCAAGATGGAAAAGAGAGATGTGCACATGCGCGGTAAGGCGTGAGAGGAAGTGATGGCGTCCACGGAAAAGCAGAGGACAGGGCGTGCGCTGTGGCTCAGTAGCAGGGCGCTTGCCTAGCAGGTGTGAGGACCCGCAGAACAGGGCAAGAGGGTTGGTTTCTGATTTTCCTCTATTAGAGAGAAACCAGATGCCCTAATCTCCCAGAAGTCAAAATATTAACTCTTTTCTACCTAGACTGATGAGCAAGACAAACATGGATAGGATGATGTGATTCTGACTTGACTCTGTCGCGGAATCAGGAGGCCCAGCGGGAGCCTTTCGGGTGGTCAGCTCTGCGTGGGCAACACAGAGCCTGCAATTTGGGGGGATGATGTGATAAAGGAACTTGTTTAAGGGAGAAAGCCTTTTTGTTTAAGGGAGAAATCGGAGGAACTTGTTTAAGGGAGAAAGCCCCTGGCAGATACAGAAAGATAATCATGAATTTTCTTAAGTGTGCTAATGGTGATACAGTTTTAGCTTTGCTGATGTGACAACACAAACAGAAATCCAGAGTAGTGTGCCCATTGGAAGCATATCTCAGAACTGTTTACTAGAGAAGCAAAACTGCTGTGCCTCCAACTTTGGACCTTTCGTGCAGTCTTTTAGGGTTGGTTAGGCTTGCTCTGGACTTCTTGGAGCATTATGTTAGATCCATATATTTGCGACATGTAGAAGGCTAAAAATGTCACTCACAGTGCTTTCAGTCTCTTTAAAAAAATGGCAAAAACTTAAATTGTAAGAGACCTTTTGCATAAAAAGTGTGATGAGAGGCGGCCCATGTACCCATCAGGAAAATAAGACTTCTTAGAAAAACAAGCCTTCCATATTTTAGCAAATGGAAAAAAAGTTACAGTTGCAAAGTTAAAATCTATATGGTTCTTCTCTTTGGCATAAAGAACCGAGGACAGAGCTCTCTCCGATGTTGCCCTCCAGTGCATCACAGAAAGCATCAGCAGGGGTGAAGAGACCGGCTTCCTCATGCTCTGCTGCTGGTCTGGAAGGAGCGTATCTGCTGGTGTGCAGAATCACCAACAGGACCCCAGAGGGGGGCCCGTGTGCTTGCCTGGAGCTCTGGTTGTGCTGAAGAAGGCAATTGCTTCATTTCAGATGGTGCCGCAGGGCTCCCACTCACCACTCTGGGACATGTTCCTGTCTCCAAAGATGTGGAGCACCTGTGCTTGCACAGGTTGGCATGTGGGCCCAGGGTGTGCACGAATTCCTTCCTACAACAAACACTCCTGGGCACCAGCTAAATATAGGAAGAAGTATCCTGTGCCTGCCTTTGATGCTTTGTTGGGGCTGCAATGAAATGCTTACTGTTTGTTTTTCTTCTAATAAGTGAAGGAGAATCTTCACTTTCTTTGGCACTGGGTCCTGCATATGTGTACCCAGTCAGTGGCAAAGCACAACTTTGTGACCTCATGTAGTATGTTTGCTAAGATTCGAGCTGGCCTTGGGGGACATCTGCTCCTGTGGGAAGAGACGCACACGTGAAAGTCTGCCTAGTCGCGTGGGAGAGGAGGAGAGAGGAGCCATGTTACCTGGGCTGTGGGGTAAGGTAAATGCAGCTTTAAAGAACTGAGAAGGGAGCATGCGTTTGCCAGAAGTCAGGTAGGTGGGAAATACTCAGGGGATTCCAACCATGTGCATCCACGTGTGGGGTGTAGACAGGAGTGGGGAGGCCCTGTGTGTGTAGGATAAAGCTGTACTAACAGACTGGTGGATGCAGTAGGAGGAGAGAGAAAGCCTGTGAGGAGCGCCCTCCTGTAAGAACTTTCTTGCTGTAAGGAAGAACTGGACCCATGGGTCCCAACCCTTGGCCTTACCCACATCACTGGGGCATGTGTTAACTGTATTTAATTATCTTACAACATAAACATGTATCCAAACATCATATAGTATCCCATTGATGTATATAATTTGTCAATTAAAATAAAATTATTAACATCATTATTGATTTAATATAAAATCACTTGGGGGAAAACTAGCACTACACTAACCGCTATTTCCAGTTAAATCAGGATGTTAGGGATGAGGGCAAAGGCGCAAATATTTTTTAAAGCAACCAACAAATTCTAAGGTGCAACCAGAGCTACAAATGCTAGACTTAGGCCCCAGGGACCAGGCGTGAAGGATGACACACTGATAAGCTGTGTGGAGTGTGCTCCGTCATGACTATATTTGAGAAAGACTTTAAGGAGTGGGAGGCTGGGCTGCAGAGGCTCAGGGCCTGAGGGAGGGCAGAGCTCAACCACGGTGTGCTCTTGACTCACCTGGGGATGAGATGAAAGGGGTCAGGGAGTGATGCTGAGGCAGCTGGTCCCCTGCCATGCTGTGGTCCCAGAGGGCTCAGGACACATATAGATAGCCTACATGACACAAGGCAGTGTGCCTGAGATGAAGGTATTGGTGGTAGGCCCCTGATTTATTGTTAGCATGGCCCAGTGGGTGTTGTATGAGGAAATTTTTTTCTACTTAGAGCAGCTTTTGCCTGGGCAATCTCAAAGCTAAACACTGTGGATCAGTGAAGAAGCCCACGCTAGTAAGGACCATGTACTGGGGGGATCTCCAGGCACCAGGCCTTGGGATGCATGCGCTGGTGATGAACAGTGGGCCTTGTTTTTAACCAAGTATTGCAAACTTTTTTTTGTGTGTGTGTGTGTGTTTTTTTTTTTTTTTTTTTTTTTGGTTTATTTGTTTGTTTGTTTGAGATAGGCTCTTGCTATGCAGTTCAGGCTGCCCTTGAGCTCACTTTGTAGCCCAGGCTGATTTCGAACTCACAACCACCCTCCTGCCTCAGCCTCTCGAGTGCTGAGAGGAGTGCACCACTACACCCAGTGAAGACTTGCTGGTTCACTTTCGCTGATCTTGACTGCTAACTTTCAAACTTAGGATAGTTATGTCACATAGATAGTCCCCTTGCTAGCCCTTAATAAGTACTATATTTTTCCTTCATAGAAATGCAAGTTTTTTAAAAAAGATCTACTAATCCTTGGTTTATTTTTGGATAATCATATCATTCAGCAGATACTGAAGGCAGATAGGAGAAAGACAGTTATCTGGGAGAAGGTAGTGAATGCAGAGGGGGTGAGAATTTGAGTTCGGTTTGGATATGCTAAAGTTGTGGGGTTCTTTGGTATGTAGTTGCTGTAAGCACTTGTTTATGCAGATCTGGACACACACATGGGAGGCCTGGCATGCAGAAATGGATTCAAAAGCTTGGGATCTGCGTGGAAACTGGATGTGATGCCAGGACGCCTGGACTGGGAACCAGGTAAGATCTACTGAGGGGATGTAGATCACCTTTACCCCGAGAGTTAGATTGATATGAAATAGATCAATGTAAAAAGAATATTGTTACAGTTTATACCTAGACCCCCCCCCCCAAGCTTCATGCCCTAGGAGGTGGGACTTTGGGGAGATGATCTGATCATGGGGCATGGTCCTCGCCAATGCACTGGGCGGGCCACTGATGAGCTTATAGCTAAATGTGATGTTGGGAGAAGAAACCTGTCAGAAGAGGTGGTCACTGGGAGAGTGGCTTGCAAGGGAGAACTCCTCCCTTCTCCCTCCCCCCTCCCTTCTTTTGCTTTATCTTATTATTTATTTATTTATTTATTTATTTATTTATTTATTTAGTGGAACCGGGGATTGAACTCAGGCCCTTGCACTTGCCAGGGAAGCTCTCATTCCACTGAGCCATCTCCCCGGCCCCTATTTTTATTTTTTAAAGAGCATAAAAATAGTTTAAAAATGGAGATGATACAGGATTTCACTAAACAAAATGACAGGAATTCAACAATGATTGTTACATTTCATATAGTTGTCTTCAAATTAGTTGTTCAGATACCAGATACAAGCAGGAAAAATTGGTCAAAAATTTTTAAAAAGTTAAAAAGGTGAGAGAAAAACATTAAACATTAATTGCTCCTTTCAATAGACCAGCAGAGACCAGCCGTATGATTATCCAAGCTAACCTGTTTATATGCATATGTATTTTTTTCCTTTTCTTCTTGCTTTCTTTTATCCTTTGCCCTCATCCTAGTTGTTCCTTCCATTTGAACAGTTTCTTTCTCTTTCTCAGTACCTATTATGCCTTTCAGATTTTATTTACTCTTTCAGGTTCTTACTCTAGGGAGACAATGCAATGTTTGCACATGTGGATCTGATTTACTTCACTTATGAGTATGATCTCTAGTTATATCCATTTATAGAATGGATATACGTATTCCACTCTATAGAAGTCTTGAATTTATCTTTCTTTATAGCTGAGTACTCCATTGTGTGAGAATACAGCATCTTTTTTTATCTATTCCTCAGTTGATAGGCACTTTAGGTTGTTTCCAAGATTTAGCGATGACAAATTGAACTGCTATAAACATGGGTGCATGCATATCACTGTGGTATTGTGCTTTCATTTCTTCTGGAAAAATACCCAGGAGAGGAATAACTGGTTTGAATAGGACCTCTAATCCTAGTTTTTTGAGGAACCTTTACAATGATTTCCGTAGTGGTTTTACCAGTCCATACTCTGGCCAAAGGTGGAGAAAGGTTCCTTTTTCCTCAAGGCCCTGCAGCACTTGTTATTGGTTGACTTCTTGACGTTAGCCATTCTTTGCAGGGTGAAGTGGAATCTCAGTGTTGTTTTAATTTATAGTTCTCTCATGATCTCTGCAGTGCCCCTCTGCCATGCTGCCCTGTGTGGGAGCCAGCAGACTGGAGACAAACTTGAAAAAACTGAACCAAATGAACCTCTCCTCCTTTAAGTTGTGGGTGTAGGATATTGTGTCTTAGCAAGGAGAAAACAAATAGCACTATGTACAAATTTACTTAGCCTAATTTTTGATGTGGCATAGGAGGTTTCACGAGGAGGAGAAGACCCAAAGATGCCATCAGAGTTGAACATGTATCATTAGACTTGTGTGTTTAAAGATTCATTCTCTGATTAAAAATATTAGGGAAAATAATTGCATTTGTACTGAACATGTACAGAATATTTGTCTTGTTATTATTCCCCAAACCACACAGACATTTAAATGACATTTCTGTGTATTAGATATTATATGCAATCTAGAGATCATTTAAATATAGGAGGATGTGCCTAGGTTACATGCTGATGCTGTACTGTATTATACAGGGAAGTTGAGTACAGTATCTGTGGATTTTGGCACTAACGGGATTCCTAAATCAACTCCTCACAGACACTGAATTAGACAAAATTTAGTGAGTCATAAAAATATAACAAGGTGAAAGGACTGGGCTGAGAACTGGCTTCCATGGGAGGATGAAGACTAGTCTGATAGGGCTTGTAGATTTCCTCCAGCCTCAAGTCCTCCTCCTCCATGCTAACCATGGATGGCACTTCTCCTTCTACAGAGGGCAGTTGCACCTGGAAATGTCATTACCTACTGTTAAGAGGCAAATATGCCAGAGCAGCATGTTCTGCATCACACCAGTTTGGGAGCCAGGTTGCCTCACCTACCGTCGGTCCCAAGAGCTTAATTTGGCTCCTTCCATTGTTATATATTTTTCTCTCAAGGACCTAAAATCCTCCTTTGTAATTTAACTCCTTTTATTCCCTAATCCCTAGTCTTCCAGACTCTAAATGTCTCTAAAACATGGGTTTCCTTGCACATCAGTAGAAGTGCTTGTATAATTCCAAGCTCCAGCTGCATTACAATCTTAGCTTTGCACTGCCGGGATCTGGGTCCCCTCTTCTTAGTAATGCCCCCAGAGGCCTCAGTTCTGTGTCAGAATGGCAAGGGAAGAGGAATTGGGCCTTTGCAGACAACTGGGGCTTTGTGAACAACTGGGGGGAACAAAGGAAAGGGAAGGAATCAAATAAAAGAGGGCATAAAATAATGCTCATCCAATTGCCCCACATAATCAATAAGGCAACATTACAGAAGGTGGAACAAATAAAATATAACAATTGCAACTGTAGCATTAACTCTCCATTCACCAAGTTAGGTGATGTCTCAGCTCCACTTGAAGCTGACTTGTGTTTTATGTTCTTCACACTGCTGTCTTGGGGTCTTGGGGATTCCTGGGTGGGATCTGATTTAAGAAAGTCTGAGGTTTGGCTCCTAGAGCAGAGGATGAAGGCTGAGAACCCCTTCATCTTTAGGACTCTATGGAGAAGAAATGGGTTGGGCGAGGTGGTACATACCTGTAATCTCAGCTCCTGGGGAAGCTGAGGCAGGAGAGTAGCAAGATTAGCCTCAGTCTGAGAAATTTATTGAGCTCCTGCCTCAAAAGGCAAAAAGAGATGGGGATGTGGCTTAGCGAAAGGCAGTGGGTTCGCTCTCTAGTATCAAAACAAAACAAAATCTGTGACAGTTGAGAGGTGTGGGTGGGATCAAAATGCTCTTTCTTGGATTTTAACCATTTTTTCACAGAATTTTGACCATCTCAGGTTCATCAAAATTCTGATAGATACATATTGATGTATTCGATGAATAAAAATAGAGAAAGTGAGTAAGGAATGAATGCAGTTATTCTGGGCAGGAAACTCTTGCAGGTGTGGTTTCCATGGTTGGTGGTGGCAGTAAATTTATATATATATATATTTTTTTTTTCTTTTTTTTTTCTTTTTTTTTTTTTTTTCAGAACCTGGGATTGAACTCAGGCCTTTGCTTGCCAGGGAAGTGATTATTCCACTGAGCCATCTCCCCAGCCCTCAGTAAATTTTTTTTGTTTGGGAGAAATTAGAATTATCAGTATAAAGTAGCTCATATTCTAGAGCTTTATTCAACAGGCTAATATAAAACAATAAACATTTTATAATACTGACATTTAATATTTAAGTCAAGCAATACCACTTTGGTGCCTCTCAATATACTAATAATATTTTTTTTATTTTATTTATTTTTTTAATTTTATTTATTTATTTATTAGAGAGAGAGAGAGAGAGAGAGAGAGAGAGAGAGAGAGAGAGAGAG
>NW_004524629.1:2889318-2891856 GCF_000260255.1 Octodon degus
GGCATGTGGTGCTGGGGGATCGAACCGCGGTCCCTGATGCTTTGCTAAGCTTGTTCTAAGTAGGTGCTTTAGACCACTGAGCCATCTCTCCAGCCCTCAATATACTAATAATAACAACAATATTACTACTACCATTAGTAGTAGATGGATACCCATTAGATGTTTTAAAGCCAGTTGATTTCTTCAGGGCGTTGGATGAAGCCATCATCTTTTCCATGATGATCTGAGGAAATGATGAGGTAGATAAGGGGGAAGGAACATTGGAGGGTTTAGTTTTTCCAGTAGTGTAACCAAGGGGCAATGATACAGTCCAAACCTTTTCCCCTAATCCTAGGTATGGGGAGGGAATGGGTAGGTAAGGAAACTAAAAATTCATTCACAGGCCTGTAAAATCATGTAACACATTCTCCCTGATCCTTGTTTTCTTAAGTCACATGACAAGTTAATTTGTTTATTTCTATGTATTTCATAACCTTTGAATGGTTGGTTATATAATTCGTGTTTATGCAGGGAGATCACTTTACAAATTTCATGTCAGTGCCTGTCTTGGGTTTAATAACACAACTCTTCCTAGAGACAATGACAGACTGATATAATGATCAGAATATAGTCAGGTGTGGAATTTCCTTCAGGTAACACCTGTCTTTCATTTATGATACAGGCATTTGTGCCTAAGAAGGAAGCCAGAAGAGGTCTGTGGACAGCACAGTGCCCGAGGGATAGCCAGGTACCCAGACAGGTGCTGTCTTGTGGGGACCCCTGAAGGTGGAAAAAGATGCCACCCCTGAATATGCCAATTTGGCATAGAGATTATTTTGAGTTTAAAGGTACTTGCAAAATAGCACAGAGAACTCTGACCTCATCTCTTCTTCCTGAAAGCAGGAGATGAAACCTCTGAATAGAAAAAGTTAAGTGGGTAATAATCTTGAAAATCCACGAATAGACAATAAGTTTTAGCAAAATATTAGCAATCTATGTTCAGTTAAAATGTGTAAACACTGAATTTAAAACTGATTTAGTGTAAATAAGTTTAACTTTATAGGAAAATATTTTGCAAAGAGGGACTGGGGAAAACACCTGGGAAAGCAATTTGTGGACTGCGAAGTTTTGGGTCAGTGTGGTCATGGTTGCGCCTGTGGTATAGTTTGGATTGTATTCCAGGCTTGTGTGAATTGGAAGGATATCTCTCTCCTTTTTGACTCCTGGTTTGTAGAGGCTTAGTTCCTTTTCAGACCAGGTAATAGTTTTCCTGCTAGTGAAGCTGGGGCATTGTGTGATGCCTTGAACGGTAAAGGATTAAAAGCTTGCTCAGGGTTTTTGAAAATAGGAGCCTGCTGAAGAGTGTAGAGGTGAATCATGCAGCTGCCTTTCTAATGCTGGAGGGTAAGCAAATGCCAAATACATTAGAATTCCCTCAAGAAGGTTAGACTTTCAGTGTAAAGGTCACTCATGTATGAAGACGGTAGCAATTCCCATTGGCACAAGTGTGTGGCATGAATTAGGGAGAGCCTCCAAATGATTACTGTAGAAAGTAAAGCAGAGGTGAGTGTATGCTCCCACTGGAGGGTATTATATTATGATATATGGGAATACGAAGTGCAGATAAATTGATCAACAAAAGGAGCATCTGTGCTCTCAGCTGATGATACCAAAGCCTTGACAAACCGCCACTCTTATTTAGTTAGTTCCCTGTGCACACTGAGGTGGTTTCCAGGCAAAAAGGTGCCTCAAGGGTAACTGAAAGCACTTACTGTCTGTTACAAGAGCCTCAAAAAGGAAGAAGTAAGGTACATTTTCACTACCACATCCTTCTTAGAAAGGTGTAGCCCATGAGACTCCTCAGATAAAAATATCCCTTCTTGGAAGTGTATGCTACATTATTTTTAAAAGAAATGCTAGTTCTGAAAGAGCCAGCCTGCTGGAGGCATTCATTACAGATCTGCTTGTGTGCATAAAGCAATGCTTCCTTAGAGGACTGGGGACAAGTTCAAGGCATTTGTGTCTAAGAAGGAAGCCAGAAGAGGTCTGTGGACAGCACAGTGCCCGAGGGATAGCCAGGTACCCAGACAGGTGCTGTCTTGTGGGGACCCCTGAGGGTGGAAAAAGATGCCACCCCTGAATATGCCAATTTGGCATAGAGATTATTTTGAGTTTAAAGGTACTTGTAAAATAGCACAGAGAACTCTGACCTCATCTCTTCTTCCTGAAAGCAGGAGATGAAACCTCTGAATAGAAGAAATCTTCCTGAAGCCAGGAGGAAAATCAGCATTATCTCAGAAATGGAGAGCTGAGGCTCAGGAAAACCAGCCTGGATGAACTAACCCTTCTCTCCCTTGTCATTTCTCAGTAATTACCCCAGACTTAGCTCTTCTGTCTCGCTATGTTTCCATGACTGTCTTTGTTCTACCTAGTATGTAAGTATTACCATTTCTGAGTCTTTATTTTTCCTATGGAGGCCCCCACTTATAAGCAAAACTTTGTATGCTCTTCTCCTGTTAATCTGTCTCATGATAATTTTCAGGCCCCATCAGACATACA
>NW_004524629.1:2891956-2899905 GCF_000260255.1 Octodon degus
TTCATGTAGCCTCAATAAGGAGGTTTGTCCATGAAACTCTAAATGATATTCTTTGTCAGAGTTAAAGAAAGTGCTTGAAATAGGCTGTGTAGCCAACAAGTGGGTATATCTATGCCTTTATCTTAATTTTCACCTGCAAAAGGATCTGAAGGTCTGCATTCTCATCCCTAATGTTTTTGAATGACATTCACTATGGATAGTATTATTATGCACACTGAGCTGAAAATTCTCCTGAGGCTCTTTTTTAAATATTAAATTCTTAGCGTTTTTCAAATTTCTCCATGGGGATACTGGTGTTTTAGAAAATCAGTTGACACATGGGTGACAGGACCATGGAAGTCATTGAGGAAAAGCCACACTGTCCCTGGGCTGTGTGTGTAGCTCAGATAAAAAAGGGTTTGCTTAGCATGAATGAGGCTCTCAATTTGACCCAGCCCTGGACACTCCATGAAGTCTGGGTGCTCAACTGCTATCTAGTCCTCAACCCAGAGCTTGCTGGAGAAAGCTGAACAAATGAACAATTCATTCAAATTCCAGAAAGGAGAGTGTAAAAACTAGTTTTGCATGCTGCATTGGGTGAATATCTGGTCTCTGGAGGGAGCCAGGAACTCTGAGGAACTAGTTTAGTGGTTAAGGTTGCATGAATTTGGCATTACCAGACCCTCAGGTTTCCCCCTACAACTATGAGTTCTCAGGGAAATCATTCAACTTCCTTGGTCTCTGTTTCCTCATCTGAAAAACTAGTCATAAGAGTGCCTCAGTGTGGGGACATGAGGTTGAGACAGAGGGGAATCATTTTAATAATGATCTTAGGTGAGGCTGTGCTGTGCTTGTGCACTAAACATTGCAATTAATGCCATTGGAGGATGAGTGGCAAGTGTCGTGCAGGACCTGGTCAGGAAGCACTGGTGCTCATTCTTACCTCCCTCTATGCTGTCTTCTCCAATTGTTGAGGTCAGAAAATCAACAACTACCACACTTCCTAGGCTCTGTTTCTGCTGGAAAATTGTTTCCTTTCACTTGACTTGTATGCGGGATACCTGCATTGAGGCAGAGAGGTCATGGCCATCTTTACACTGCTTTTGCCAATCTTCTGCAGGAAGTCAAGGTCATAAGATCATGGAATTTTCTGGAGCATCAGAATAAGGTTTATAGGTGGTGAGAAGCCATGACCTTTTGATCCTGGCTTTCAGATTCTCATTTTGTTATTCCTGGATTTCAGCTGTGGTTGTGTGAACTCAGTATCTTCTGGGCCAGCCTTCTGACTCCACACTTTCCTGATTTTGGCAAAGGGAGCATCTCCTTGGTTGCCCATTCATTTGTTTGCTAGGAGTTTCTTCTGACAACTTACCTGAGAGCTTGCCTTCTAGTCTTTCTGCTCTGTCTGTAGTCAAATCCATCTGTGTTAAAGCTATTTCAAGCACCAAACCCTAACTTAAATAGTAAGCAAATCACATGGGAGGAGAGAGAAAAAAGGGGAATAGAAAAAAATAGTGGATAGTGGTAAATAAAAGATGCAAGCAGTAAAACGCAGAAAGAGGTATTTTAATTGGCTGGCAAGGTAACAGCCACAGTTGATGAAAGTCCAGCTGGAACCTGAAAACTCAAGACGGATTGAGTAAAGTCCTGTAGAAAACTCTAGATACTTGATCATGGGAAATTTATAAGCAATGCATTTCTGAGTAAAGTTTGTCTATAATATAAAAGATCTTTCAGCTGATTTCTTTCGCTTCCAAGGAAGTATAGGAATGCTATAAATGGTTTGAATAACAAAGTTTGACAGCAAGTGGTTTCTTGAGTTTCTGCCTCAACTAGACAGAAACGCATAGACTCCATAAGCAAGGGGCTGGGAAGTCATTACTTATTGGTCCTCTCCCGCTTGCAGCTTGATAGTTAAGCCATTCTCTCCCCTGGGGCTGTGCTCCCATCTCAGAGGCTGATCTGTCACATGTATAAAGGGGATTAAGTAATGCAGGAGCATTCCAGGCTATTAAGCATAACACACTCTTCTGATGATGTTGCATTCAAGATGGTGTGGGATAATCCTGTATATAAGAGCCCTTAAGAAAACGCTCTCGTTGGCACATTTATCCACATGTGCCTAGTGATAAGAACTCTTAACGAAATGTCAGTGCACTTATTGGTCTTTGACTAAAGCTGGTTTATCAGCAAGGGTTCTGTGAAAAAGCCAGTTGAGTGTAATGAAAGCAACTATTTCCTTAGTAATCTGTCTGGGTAGCAAATTGTGACCGTTCTGTCTTCCTGTCATACAGTTTGCTAGCAAGTTTCAGAAAAGCCTCCTCTTACCAACATCTATGGAGGGAGTCTATAGTATGCAGGAGGCTACAGCTGCATCCCCATAGTGAAGTGTTTTGAGGAAAGGTTCCCAGTGCCATCGAGTTGGAATACTACTAGTGTAATATTCCAGTACAAGAGGTAATATGTTGGCTGAATTTACTGATAGGATAGATTTTAATCCAGGGAATGACAGAGATGCTCAGGGCTGTGTTTCTTGATAATAATGTAAGCCACACTAAGTTTTAAAGTGATGCTACATCTTCAAATTGCATTCTGCAGAAAACACAATTAGTATTTTTTTTCTCTGGATTTTTTGGACCAATATGCTCCCCAACATAAGATCATATACTGAGCTGACACCTTAGAAGACAGTGAATTTAGCTACAGCCTTTTTCAAAAATCCCTTCTGTAATGATTCAGGTGTGCCGTTGGATGGAAGAATAACAAATTTTTTGATACTGGGAATTGAATCCTAAGTGCATTCTGTCACTGAACGTAGCCTTTTCAGTTTCTCATTTGGGACATGGTCTCACTAAGTGGGCCTCCCTCAGCCTCCTGAGGAGATGAGACTACAGATATTGCCACTGAAGTTGGAGGCCTACTAGGCAATGACGGTTGATAACTCTTTTTTCTTGTTTGTTTTTGAGACAGGGTCTCACTATATATTTCAGGCTGGTTGTGAACTTACTATGTAACCCAGGCTGGCCTCAAACTTAGACTGATCCTCCTACCTCAGCATCTTGAGTGCTGAGATTACAGGTATATGCCACCATGCCTGATTGGTTGACAACTATTAATTGTATACTTCAAAGTAGCTAGAAGAGGCAGGGTATGGTAGCACATGCCTATAATCCCAGAACTCTGGGAGATCAAGGCAGGAAGAGTTTAATTATAGGTCTGAGGGGAGACTTAGCGATTTAGTGGGACCCTGTCTTTAAAAAAATGCTATAAATGAGAATATTGAATGTTTCTAATATAAAGAAATGATATTTATTTGAGGTGATGGATATGCCAGTTACCCTAATCTATTATACTTTATATACATGTATTGAAGATTGTAGTGTACCCTACAAATATAGACAATTATTATCTATCAGTTAAAAGTAATATATAGGAAGAAGAAACTCTTTGCTTCTGATTACTCAACTATCCCCAGGTTGAACTATTCTAGTAAAGGAGAGTTCACTATATTTTGGGCTTGTTCCTTCTACTGCTGTTGTAGGGATTACTATTCATTTTGCCAAATGGGCCATCTACAAGTTTCTACCTGGTGTTTTCAAGTCTATGTATTCTGGACCTGCAAGGAATGAAGAAAGATTTGTTTCCTTGTGGCTCCACTTTGGCCTATCCTTTTAGGAGTTATTGGATGGAGGCCCGCAGCCACAGGTCCTGAAGGCACCCACATTTCCTTAACACCTGGATGTTTATCTAATAAAATCAGCAAGGAGACTGTCCCCTGTGTACCATAGCAAGGTTGCGCCTCATACAGGTCTCTCTGCATGTATAGTAATGATGGACGTGAGCTTGTCACCTTTGCCATATTCCGTGGTGGGAAGAAAGTCACATTTTCTCATCATGTTTGAGGGAAGAGCTGCAGCAGACATGAGCACGGAGGCTGCCCTAACGTTGGTCTCAGGCAGGGATTTTTCTAGAAAAGCTTCCCTAGTATATATGATAGTATTTTTCTGAAAGATGGAAAACAACAGAAGGGTGCAAGAAGAGAAGGAATAGCAATAAGAGTGAAGTAGGTGAGGAGTTGATCAGGTTGACATAGTGGCATAAATTAAAGAAGGGTGGGAAATAACAGAGGGTGAGGCGGTCATCCATACTGCATTCCCCTGGGAGCAACAACACAACTCATGCTTGCTTCAACACAATGGTGGGCTGGATGACAACTGATGATTGAGTTTTCAGGAAATTTGCAGGCCAGTTGTTCAATAAATCCATCGTTAAAATGACATGGTATAAATATACAGTTAAATTAATCTCAAATATGTTTCAGGCTGGAGGTATAGCTCAATGGGAGCACTGGCTTAGTTTGTATCGAGCCCTGGGTTTGATCCTTAGCACTGAAAAAGAAAAAAAAATGCTGTATTTCAAGCAAAGGTAATAAATACTCAAAGCCCATCACCTCCTAATTGTTCTATTTCATCTTAATCTTATCTACGTTCTGGAGGCTGTTTATGTCTCTTGTCGCCCTATTGTGTATCTTTTCTCAGTTTTTTTTTTTTTTTGTTTCGTTTTGTTTTGTTTTGTTTTTGCTCCGAATGCCTTCAGGGCGGGTTTGCCTGGCTTGAGTTGTGGGGATGGAACCACAGCAACCTGAGCCTGACTGCTTTGTTGAAGCAGCCACTTAAAGAACTGAGCTAAGGGGCAGGCCCCCTTTTCTCAGTTTTAAATGCAGGCACATCACACTGGTAGTTTGAATTGGCCCTTGTGGGAGACATCTGGCCACAAAAAATGGCACATGTAAAAAAATCAAGACTCTTTCCTGAAGTTAGCAACGTGGTAGTTTATTTTGATTCTCCATGGCCCTGAAACCTAGACACAGGTCATGCTACTATGGGTTCAGTGGCCCAAGGACATAAGAGCCGAGGCCTCTGCAATTACTTGGCTTTCCCTCATGGCACCATGATGGCTCTGCAGTTCTCAGCATCACATCCATAGTCTAAGCCTCCAGAAGAATAAAAGAGCAAAGAAAAACAAGTTGGATCCAAACTTGTAAATTACATTTCCAAGAAGAGTTCTGAGATTCAAGGTAGGAGGTACAGGTTTTGGAACAAAACACAAGACCTTTATCTCCCCTACAAAATGAAGTTTTGTTGCTAAGTGGGATGAGTAGAATAGTTCTTAGAGAGTTGTCTGCCAAAGCCAAGGGGGTAGGTGAATGGACAGATCAGATCTGATGAATGTCCACTGGTTTAACATTTTTGTTCCGACAACAGATCAAGTCATTATTATGCTAATGGTAATTCTGAGGAGTGGAACAGGTCTCTATTTCCCTTACTATTGCAGAAGAAACTGAGGCTTAGAGAGATTCTAGAAGCCATAGAGAAGCTGAGTGTGGTGGTGTGCTTCTACAATCCCAGCATTTGGAGGGCTGAGGTAGGAGGATTGCTGCAAGTTGAAGGCTGGCTTGGGCTACATAATGAGTTTAAGACTTGAACTACATAACAAGACCATGTCTCAAAAAACAAGTGGAACAGAAAGAGAAGGAAGAGCAGGGACCATAGACAGGATTAGTACTAACTGAAACAAGTATTCCTGTTAGTATAGCTCAGGCTGGTAGTATATCTCAATGGCAGAGCACTTACTTAGCAAGAAAAACAAAACAAAACAAACAAAAAAACAGGTCTTTCTTCCGTAAGACTTCAGCTATGTATTACATAACTTTGGTCTCCTTCTAGAAGAATTTATAATGGCCCGTCTAAAACTAATCTGGGACTGGTGAGATATCTTAGCAGACTAAGTCCCTGCTTAGGCAAGTGCAGGGACTGGGGTTTGATTCCTGGCACCACATGCATAGTGGGCCCTGCTCCTGGGCAGCCTGAGCTGGCCGCCGAGTCTAGGCATGGTGGTGCCTGCCTATACTCTCAGTGCTGGGAAAACTGAAAACAGGAAGATCACTGTAAGTTCGACCTGTAGCGAGTCCCTGTAACAAATTCATCATCATCATCATCATCATCATCATCATCATCATCATCATCATCATCATCATCATCTGACAAAAAAATGGAAGGACTGACAAAATATTTTAAAAACTTATGCAGTACAATGAAGTCTGGAGATGTGTTAACACTTTGCTCTATCTTCCCCCCCCCCCCCCATGTGCTTTGCATCCACAGCTTGAGCTTTCACAGTGGCTTCCTGCTGGTAGGGTCAAGGCCAGGGGTTTCATGTGTTCTACAGGGAAGTTCACATTTACTTCCTGGAGTCTGTTCTAGGTAGCTCATGGCAATTAGCTCGGTCTTGTGTCAATATTGGTTTTACCACATTCTGCTTTCTTTAAGGATTAGCTGGGGCTCATGCCTGGTCATCTGTGATAACAAACCTAAAAGACAGCACCACAAAAACACCAGGGGGAAGGAGGGAATGAATTTTAGTTTTTGTAGATTGATTTTCTCTGCTATGAAACAACGTTTAAAAATCTTTTCTAAAAAAATTTTTTTAAGTGTTTGAGCTGGGATATAATCCTGTGGTTCAAGAACTCATTAATTGACCATCAAACTATATTGCTTCTCAAATTACTGTGCTCCTGATTATTTTTTATAATAGTTCATTGAGGGATAGATTTGGGATTTTTCCATTTTTGCTATGTTTGTTAATTATATTTTTAAATTTTCTGATGTGTGTGTGTGTGTGTGTGTGTGTGTGTATGTATGTGTGTGTGTGCATGTGTGTGTCTGTACTAGGTATTGAACCCAGGCCTTTGTCCTAAACTACACCCCTAGTCCTGTTTAAATTTTTTATTTTAGAAATTTGCCTAGACTAGACTGACCCTTGTGATCCCGCTTCGGCCTCTCAGGGTGGTGAGCCACTATGCCTGATTTATTTTGTGCATTCTTAGTGCTCTGGGACCTGTGGCCTTGTTGACCAGGGGAGCACTCAAGAACTAGCCAGTCCTCAGAGATAACGAATTACTACTCTATGTGTGTAATTTTTAGATGCAAACTAATGAATCCTGAGGCCATTTCCCAGTTCTCTCCTTTATTGAACTCATAATATTCTCATCTACTGTCCTAATCACCTCAGGGCCAGAGAAAAGACAAATAGCTTCAGTCTTTATGCCCCAGAGTCCTCTGAAAGGAGTCAAATCAACTAGTCTGATCTCCCCTGCTTCCCTGCCAGGTTCATTTCTTTCTTTTCTCTTCCTCATCCTCCTGGCAGTCCTGGTCTTTTGAATGTGCCCATCCTGTTTGTATCCTGTTTCCAGGAGCCACGAGGACAAACTTCTTTCATGAAAGTTATATCTGCATGTCTTACTATACCTTATGCAAACAAGGTAAACAATACAAAATGTTATTTTACATATATATGGAAAAGAAAAATTCTCAGAAATAGGAGTTGTCACACAACTGATACTGTGTATATTTTAATAGATATATTCAAAGACAAATATTTCCTCAAAGACAGCTTATCAGTTTATTTATTTATTTGGTACAAGGTCTCACTATGCAGCTTGGACTCATAGTGATCCTCCTGTCTCAGTCTCCCCAGTGTTAGGATTACAGGTGTGTGCCACCATGCCCAGTTTTGGGCCAAGCACAGTGTTCTCACGTACTGGAGCCAACATGGCATGTGGTTCAGGGTATCAAACCTGGGTCCTTGCACTTGCTAGGCAAGCACTTAGACTGCTATCTCCTCAGCCCCAGTTTATCAATTTATATGCCACCACTAATGTCATTTCCCTGAAGCCTTGCCAAGATAAGAATATGAATTGAGTTTCTGATGTGTCTCATATGACAGGCTTTTAAAAAATATTTTAATTTGCATGTCTCAATATGAGGTTTCATATGTCACTAGTTTTCTTTCTCTGTGAACTTTATTTCTTATCTTAAGCCATTTCAGTTGTATTTTTCTTGATGGTTAGTAGTCTCTCTCTCTCTCTCTCTCTCTCTCTCTCTCTCTCTCTCTCTCTCTCATTCTCTTCA
>NW_004524629.1:2900005-2910363 GCF_000260255.1 Octodon degus
TCTCTCTCTCTCTCTCTCTCTCTCTCTCTCTCTCTCATTCTCTTCATCTTTAGTGAGACCCTGTCTTAAAATAAAATTTAAAAAGGACTGATAGGGTATCTCAGTAGTACAGTGCCCCTGGGTTCAATCCCAGTAACATCCCCACACCCCTACACCCACACATACCCCATATCATATATATGCATATGTGTACATACATATCTACAAAGTATGATAGAAAAATATGATGTCATTGATTCTCATTTCGAGCACACTTTTCCCATCATTCTTACCTCTTTCTGAAGCAGTTCTGGGAGACTCTTCTCATGAATGTCTTTAGTTGTGCAGCAGTGGTTGCCTTGGTGTCCTGAATCAATTTGAAATATTTACCTTTTATGATCATTTTCACTTTGAGTAAGAACGAGAAGTTACATGGTATCAGATTTGTGAAAGAGGTAGATGAGGACGCCCCATAATGCTTTCATGAGCCTACTTTCCATTGAAAGGTCCTCGGCAGTGGCGTTCACAGGACTGTCATCATGCCTTGAAAGACAACTTCCAGAACTGTTTCAGACAGTGTCAAGAACAATAGAATAAGTATGTTTAAGTGAAGAAGAATATTTTGAGAGAGACTATTGGCAATATTATTGCAATGAATATCATTTTCAATTTACATATTCACTGTCTTTACAGTCATGTGTGTAGAAGAAGAGGTTTGATTACGCGTAGAAGGACTAGCTATAAAACAATGATCTAAAAGGCTGGAAGAGTGCAGTGGAGTTCAGTTGTGCTGAATTTGGTGCATCATTATCTGGAAAGTGATAAGGCATTGATGTATATTTGACTTGAAAAGCAAACATGGATATTGTAATCTCTAGGATAATCACAGAAATAGTGGTTGCTTAAAAACATAATTTGAGGGGTCCTGGGAGATGGCTCAGTGGAGTAAGCTCTTCTCTGGCAAGCGCAAGGGTCTGAGTTCAATCCCTGGTTCCACCAAAATAAAAAACAAAAACAAAAACAAAAAACCATAATTTGAGGATGTAGCTCAGGGGGAGAGCATGTGCTTAGTATACTTGAGGTTCTGGGATTCGATCCTCAGTATGTACCTGCATGAGTGCATTCATGCGCGCGTGCGTGCACACACACACACACACACACACACACGCACCCCACACAATTGCAACCAAATATAGGGAAGGGTAGAGTAATGGAACAGGACTTGATCCAAAGGAAGATACAGGAGAGGAAAAGGGACATAGGACAGGTAAGATAGGAAGTAAACTGTAAGAGAGCAGCTTACCAGAATCCCATGATAAATTTAAGAATTTTAAAGTGTTAAAAGTTTAAAAACATACATTACAATCATATTGTGACAAAATGTCATATCAGACAAAACAGGCTTTAAGAAAGGATGCATGATTAATGCTAGACATACTTTTCATATAGATGAAAGAGCAGTCAACCAGGAAGATATAATAATTATAAATTTATCTGTATTTAATAGCACATACACTCAGTCTCACTGATATTAAGAAAATACAAATCAAACAACAAAGACATAACTTTTACACCTATCATATTAAACAGTTCAGTAAGTTGATGTCATGGTGTGGTCCAGGCTACGGAAAACAGGCATTAGTGAAAGGAGTACAAATCAATAACCCTCTTTTGATGAATTATTTGGCTATATTCATCAAAGTTTAAAATGTGCGTTATCTTTGAGCCAGAGATTCCATTTCTTGAAATTTAATCCATTCACCTATATACATAATATGATAAAACACCATATAATTAATACATGCAAAAAAAGTATTTGGTTAAATTGAACCTCTGCTTAAAAGCTCTTTGTAGAGTAAGAATAAGAATTATGTTACCTACTCTGGCATAACCAATTACCCTAAAAGTCTGTGGCTCAACGCAGCGGTGAGCACTCATCACCACCACACTGTCTCTGGACAGGAAGGTAAGAGCTGCTGATGGGTTGTTCTCACGAGGGATTTCTCTCTGGTTCCAGCCCCATCCCACGACAGCCCCATCCCACGACAGCCCCATCCCGCGACAGCCCCATCTCGCTCTGTCTTGGAGGCTCTTTCAAACATGGCTTGGGCCTGCGGCTGACAAACTGGGCTTGGTCCATAGCAAGGGAATTATTCTCTGGTCAGTTTTCACATGTGACCCTTTTTACAGGGCTGCTTGGATCACCTCATATGTAATAACTGGCTTCCCCCGAGTGAGTGATCTAACAGAGATTAAAAAGCCCAGAGAGATCAGGAGGAAACTGAAATGTCTTTGATGACATAAATTTGGAAGTCATACATCATTTCTACCATATTCTTTTGAACACAGGACCAGCGATGATTCAGTGCAGGAGCATACAAAGACTTGCATAGAAGGAGATGAGGATGATTTAAGACTATTTTAGATGCTGGTTTCCACAAAAGGGAATTTCCTTAATCTTAGACTGTGTGTCTACAAAAATCTTATACCAAGTATCATAGCGAAGTTCTGATAATTTCCCAAGGAACTGAGACTGAGCCATGCTTGCTGAAATCATTTCCATTCCGTACCATATGAAGCTCCATCCGAATAAGGAAAGAAGGATGAGAAGGAGAAGGGGAGGACAAGGAAGAGGAGAAGGAAGAGGCATTAAGACCGGTTAGACTGAAAACAAATTTTTCATAGATGGCATGATCATATCAAAAAATTCCAAAAAATCTATAGATGTATGTTTACATTGAATGAGTAAATTAAGATAATGATCCATATATAAAAACTAATGATATTTCTACCAGCAAGGAACAATAAGAAATAAAATTACTGAAATCATCATTTAGAATAAGACAAAAACCAACTACTTAGACAAAAATCTAATGAAACAGAAGCCATCTAAAGAACATACAGAAAGAACTAAATAATATTATCAAGAGAAATAAAAGAAAAAACTTGAAGAAAGACTCAATACTGGAAAGATGGCAGTCCTCCCCAAACTGATATTTAGGTTCGGTACAATTGCCATAGGTTTAAGTCTGAGAGAATCAATAAGCTTCTTCTACAGTTTATATGGAAATGTAAAAAACAAACAAACAAACAAACAAAAAAAAAACCCAAGAATAGCTAATCTTGAAAATCAAAGAAATTGGAAGACTTCCATTAATACCATGACCTTATTTAGCTGCAAAATTAATACAGCATGTATCTAGTTCAAGGATAAATAGACCAAACAGATGAACGAGATATTTTCAAAATGAAAGAGCCACACATGTAAGTACACTAAATTTATGACAACAAAACACTATAGAACAAGAGGAAATGACGCCTTTTACAATAATGTTAGTCCATTGGATATTCATCTAGAAAAGTTGAAGTTTGATGCTCTCCTCAATTATACATCAAATGGGCTGCATATTTAAATGGGAATAGGCTCTTTTTCTTCATGTCACAGTAGTGGTTCTGAATCTTTTTGAGTACTGGACATTGTGGAAAACCTGATTGGATCTTTGGATCCTTACTGAAGGGGGTCTGAGAAGGGGCAACCTAGGTACTTTCAAAACAAAATTTTGCTTACAGTTTGGGGAATGGGGACAGAGATAGATGCAGGGAGTTAAAATGACAAGATTAACATAATTGGTTTTTCTATTAGTTAGGGGGCTCTCTTGGGATTACCTAGTTAAAGGCTTTTGGGCAACAAAGGAAGCAGTCTATTAGTGAAGATAGGCAACACAATACAGGTTTTAGAAGTAAAATAAGAGACCAAAATCTATCGTCAAAATGCATACAGATTCAAGGAATATCTTTTCATTTTCTGAAATCCTCTTCGATCTCTTTTTTCAGAGAACTATAATTTTCATTGTGTAGATCTTTTACTTCCTTAGATTAATTCCTAGGTATTTCAGCTTTTTGAAAATAGTGTTAATGTGTAGAATTTTCACCTTGACTAACTCTGTATGCTCATATCTGTTATTTCTATTCTTTTATTTACACATAAAATTTACAAATCTTTGTGAGCACCATGTCATGTTTCCATACAAGAGAAACTGTAACATTTAACCTCCTGCATCTGATTTATTTCACTTAACACCTTAGTATCAACATTTATCAACTTTCCTACAAATGACTCATGTTTTCTCTTCCTTATGCTTAAATAATGCTATACTGTGTATCTATACCACATTTGTATGCTCGGATCTGTGATCTAAGCAACTATCAAGGACAGCAATGTGTAATACAAAAACCATGTTTGGATACCTCTCATCTTGGTCTTCTAAATGTGTCCCATTTCTAATACCATATCAATTATGACCATACTCTCCTTAAAATAATTTTTTTAAAAAGAAAAAGAGACAACAACAAAAATTAAGGTTTCTTGAAAGCACAGTAGTAATATGCAATCATATGTCCAATCTTACATAACTATATCTGTTAATCTGAGCAACAGATTTGATGATAAAAATAGATAATATGTCAACCATTATTAATCAGCTGTTCTTATTTTAAAAATCTGTATTGTATGTTAGCCTGTTTCTGTCTTTGTTTCTGATTTTTGTTCTTATTTTGTTTTTACTTTTCAAAATTAAATTTTAAAAAATGCATGCAGAATCTTCTTGGTAGGTCTTTCTTAAAGCTTTGAAGAGAAAAAATTTCTACCGGTGACTGTGGGAAAGACTTAATCAGACATTGAAACAAAGAGGAAAATATGATACCCCAGGATTATATTTATATTGGTCTCTGTAAGATTGGCAGAGTCTCACTTTTCAATAGGAAGTGGCCCTCAGCTTAGAACACCCTGTTGTAATGAAACTATCCCAAAGTAGATATTTGAGGATCAGTGCTCCCTTGTGTAATGTATATTGGGCTGCTGACAAAGAGTAAAATGATGAAATCATTTGCAAGGCAAATTTAAGGATAAGTCTGCTTTTTTTTTTTTAATTCTCCTATATAGCCAACAAGGAGTTTTAGAACAGGGCAATAACTTTAAAATTAATCAAAATAATAATTCAGTAATTTCACATATCTTCCCTTATAGAGTCTGTTCTGAGTATTTGATACATAAGAGCTTAATTTTAGACAATGAACAAGAAGCTAATATCATGAGGTGCTACCTTAATAGAGTGCCGAATAAGAGTCAGGAGGGACCTAGCAGGCTCTGAGGATGATGATGAGCCAGTTTAGAGCAGGACTTTTGCTTTCAAATAGCATCAGTAATTGTGAGCAGATTCTCCACCAAAGGCAAAGCAAAGGACGCATTCAGACAATTCAGGCACTAGTCAAGTGGATCAGATGGCTGTTTCCAGTTTGTTTATGTGTCTAATTCCTTCATCTGGATACTTTTTGATGTTTATAATAGTTTAAAATTTTAGAATCTTATCCAAATGTGGTGATACATTCCTGTAATCCAGTCCTCAAGACACTAAGGCAGGAGGATTGCTGAGAGTTCAAGGTCAGCCTAAACTACGTAGGGAGACCTTGTCACAAAAACCAATGTAACAAACAAACAAAAATCTGGAGTCCTGGGCTAGGAGTACATGTAGTTCAATGGCAGAGGTCTTGCCTAATATGTGCAAGGCCCTGTGTTTCATCTTTAGCACTGAAAACAATAGATAAATAAAAAAGAAAAAGCTTGCAGTCGCGAAATGCCGTGGTGCCACGCTTCTAAACTTAATTTGGGCTTCACAACATTTGAAGAAAAGGTTATTTTTTGAAAGCTGATTCTACAAATTTGTCATAAATTCTTGTCTTCTGAGCTAGGCAGCTGATACAGTCCTTGTTCTTGTCTGTATTTTGAGATCTGAGTAATAAGCTTTGCATCAGGCCTTAGCTACGAAAGCAGTCAGTGACAAAACTTATGAAAATCATTGGCAATAACAACCAGACAAAAGTCTTTTCACATCAAAAACAAAACTGAAACTCCATCAGAATCACTGAGAGCCTTTGGTGACGCCACACAGGTAGTTTTTCACTTTCAGAGAGAAATCAAAAATTGTCCATACAGGTAAATAGTTCAGTGAGCTATATAGAAATTTATATATATCAGAACACAAGTAACTCTATTTTTAGTAACTCATTTGACTTAAAAAGTTGTATTTTCGGGGGCCTGCCCTTAGCTCAGTTGTTTAAGCGCCTGCTCATGCAAAGGCAGTCAGGAGCAGAATACCGTGGTTTGATCTCCACCTCCACCTGCCTTACCAGACCTGCCCTTCAGGCTGCCCGAGCTACCGGAAAAAAAAAAAAAAAAGTTGTATTCTCTATGCCTACATAAAGGAGTTTTTTAAAAAGTTCCTTAGCATAGCATACCTTTTTTTTTTTTTCATAGCATACCTTTCTAAAGTGTTTCAACTTAAGCATTTACTATGCTGCTGTCTGTACCCATAAACCAAACCCAAGTGCTCAGCATAGCTGTCTTTCTTCACTCATGTAGGCCCCATGCAAATACATTTCACCCTTCTTCATACTGGCATACTGTGGAGGTCATAAGAGCACAGGCAGGAAAATTCATAGTCCAGAACTTTCTATTGTCAGACTACAGATGGAGTCTGGTGAAAATGTTTGTTCCTGGAGGTCATAGAAGGGAAATTGCAAAATGGAGCTTAGGATGGCAGGATATGGGGGGAGAAGGAGAGCTCCAGTGGACTGCGTGATGTGCGACTGGGCTGCGCGTTCCTGGAGGAGCGCAAGCTCAGCCTGCATGTGTGAGGCTCCAGGTTCCAACCTCGGCTTCTCCGCTTTGCAGAACCCCCGGTAGGCCCTGTTCATTTACCCGTGTGACCTTGAGAAGGTCAGTTAATCTCTCCAAAGTGCTTCCTCATCTGTAAAACTAGGATGTTTATAGTGTGTGTAATACTAATGTGAAATTAGGATTTCCAAGAGGCTTTTGGTCAGGGCTGAGCTCCTATACCAGGCTCCAACAGACCAAAGTAAAATGGAGTCGCTCATGCTAAAGTTCCATGATGCCAGACAAAAGCTAAACTGCCTGTTTGACCTCAAGAGAGGTCAGAAAGGTGTGAGAGACAATAACCAAATCCTTACAAGGCCTGGTTTAGTCAGCAAGAGAAGCGAGTCCCTGCTGTTCTACTTTGTGAAGAAAATACCTGAGTCTCAGAACAACTCTCTTCTTGTTTCCGGTTCCTGCTTTCTTCAGCCTTTTTCTGGCTATAAAGTCTGCTTCTTTTCAGCTCATTAAAACATCTTTTCTACACTTTTAGAGGAAAGCCTATTATTTAATTAACTTTGTTGTGATTTTGTCTTTTGACATTAACAAATAATAAATAAATGAGAGTGTTTGTGAAAATGCTTCCTACACCAAACTACTGCATAAAAAAATAGTAACATTAATTTTTATTATTTAATTGTAGTAAGGAAATGGAAGAAAGGTGGAAACACCCACAAGACCTTCACGATCTTTCTCCCCACCCTCACCTGTATTCATGTTTTAAAAGTGTATGCCAAAGCAGTTAAATAAAATACTTGCTTTGTAAATTTTTTTGAAATAATAGTCCTTTTCTCTTTTAGAATATTTTGCTGAGGTAACACACCTATAATATTCAAATGACAGAACTAAACAAAAAAGGGGATACAGATGAATGTCCATTTTGTATCTGTGTGTTCAAAATGGTTAGGATAGATGTATAGTTACACATTCTCTTAATGAATAGAGGGATTTGTTCTAATAGTGTTTGTAAATAGGATATCATGTCTGCATCTTGTACAGCAAATAACCACTAGGAAGAGAGTATGCAATGTGTTAATTATTGAAACTGTCCTACTAATTTGATTTCAAACTGTCTCATTGCTATTTGTTTCTCAATAAAATTATGGGGAAAAAATAAAATGACTAATAGTCCTTTTATGAGTGGAGTAATTTGATTTTAGGATCAGGTGTCTGCTTTAAAACCATAAATAAAATGCCCATTTATATGCAAATAAGTATATAATGACCCTAAAATTACTTTTAGCTTTTTAGGATTTTTTTTCTCCCCAACGCAGTTTTTTTTTCCTCGTGAATGCTGCATCTCATCACGCTCCTGCTGGAGGTCATGGCTTTTATTCTGGTGCTGGGGGACGACACTGATTTCCAGAGACAAGTCCTGGTCACAGTGTCTGCGGGGGTAGTAACCACCCAAGCATGCCTTCCATTTTCAGTCCCTTTAGCTTCTACATTTGGTGGATTCATGTCACTTAACTTTAAACCTGGGAAGGCTGGCTGAAGAATTGTTTTGTCATGTTTGTAGAACATATAGCTGGTTGTTCCTAGAAAATCTATTCTGTACTCTTGCCCAAGTGCCTTGGAACTGGTGCTTAAAAAAAGTTCTGCCTTGAAATGGTCTGATCTTTTCATACATCTGGAGGGATAGTGACATTTAGAAATTGTACCTTGCCCTAACTTTACACACAAGAGTTAGATGTTTCTTCCCAATTCTCAGGAGAGACGGAAAGCTGGAGGAATTTGTAGGTATTGTAGTTTGGCAGTGGTGGATTCACAAGACAGTTCACAAAAACCAAGAAAAAAAAAAATTAAAACCCTGACGGGTAGCCTGTGCTGATTTTCCTCAGGGTGAATACTCCCACCATTGCCATTTATGAGCTACTGTAGACTTACAACTGACTTTCCACAGCAAGCGCCAGCTGGCTCCAGGGCCACTGAGAACACAGTGGTACAGGGACACTCCTGGGACTGAGAGACTGTGTCTCCACACACCTGTGTTTGGCAGCACTCCAGGGCCAGTTCCCTTTCTGCTATTCTAAGAAAAAACAGATATAAACATAACTGAGATCCAGGCAATCCCTAATGCTCCAGGTTGGAACACATGCATGTTAGATCTTGTAGCCTGACCTTCAGTAACACTTTCCCCACTCAAATCTTGTTAAAGGCTCATACATGTGGACAGCATTGCATGCATATAATTTAATCAGAGTGAATTCAGGGAGGGACATGTATGTGGAAAGCCCCTCAAAATGACTCAGCTCTCTGTCATTCATTTCTAGCAGTCTTATCTAGAGACGCAATGAGAGGTTTCCCCAGACTGGGGTGCAAGTCTTTTAAAATTCAAATCCCGGTGTCACACACCTGCAACTCTAGATCTTAGGAGGCTGAGGCAGGAGGATAGGATTGCTATGAATTTAAGGTAAGACTGGGGACATAGCAAGTTCCAGGTCAGCCTGAACTATAAAGCAAACCCAGTCTAAAACCAAAAGAAAACATAAACAAAAACTTAAACAAATAAGCAAAAAGCCTGATTTATCTGCAATTTTTAAGAAGGTCCCTGCTGCTTGCCACTGCTTCTCTCTATGTGCCACCCTTTTTTATGTCTGCTAGTATGGACCTGCCCTCCTCTCATCCTCCTGTCATCTTAAAAAAATGTAGCTGCTCTTTCTTTCACTGTTGAATGTAAGCTTGCAATTCTTCCCTTGCCTTACACAAGAGCCTGGAATCCATTGTATCCCCTACATGGCATCAATAGTAGTGTCAGGTATGGTCTGGCGTCTTCAGCATATAGTCTGTACTAGAAAGATGTGCACCTTACTCCGTACAGTACAATTATTGTAGGGAAAGGCAGGGTGGAACATGCTCATTTTTTTCTGTTTGCTCATTATACTTCCTTCCATCTTTTCTTTTGTTCTCTTTTATCCTTCCTTTCTTCCCTCCTTCCTTTTATCCTTTTTTGGTTGTTCTGGAGATGGATCCTTTGCCTGCTAGCCAAGAACTCTACTACTGAGCTGCATTTCCATTCTCCCATTATGTTTCTTCTAATCTTAAAGAACCTCCAAAAAAGAGCTATTGACTGGCATTTATTTAGGGCTGATAATTTTGATGTGGTTTATGTTTTTAAAAACACACTAATATATAGAAAATATATCATAATTTGTGAGCCGCAGCAAAAAATCCCTTTGGAAGAAATTTACAGTATTGAATGGATATAGTAGAAAAGCAGAAAAGATTAATATGAAGAATGTAAGTGTCCACCTTAAGGATCAGACAAAGAAGAGGGAATTAGGTCAAAAGCAACATAGTATGATAAAAATTAGAAATCCGTAGACAAAAGATCTAAGGACTGATCCATGGAAAAGATTAATAAAATTGATAACTCTAACTGGCTAAGAAAAAGAAAAGGAAGAGAACAGAAATAAATTATTAATATCAGAAATTATTGCCATTCAGCGTAGAGTACATGAGCAAGACTCTGGATTGGAGCCTCAGCATCTCTCTCACTCTCATACACACACACACACACACACACACACATATCTATATATTAATATCAGAAATTAAATGAAGGCATCATTACTGATCCTGTATATTAGAATAAGAAAAAGGAAATATGAACAACTCTATGCTCTAAATGTAATATCCTAGATGAAATGGATGAACTCCTTGAGAAACA
>NW_004524629.1:2910913-2925957 GCF_000260255.1 Octodon degus
GGAACCAGGGATTGAACTCAGGTCCCTGTGCTTGCCAGGCAAGTGCTTATTCTACTGAGCCATTTCCCCTGCCCCTAAAAGCCTTCACTTTAAAATCAGGAAGAAGACAAGGATGCCCATTGTCACCACTCCTATTCAACATAGTTATAGAAACATTAACCAGAACAATTAGACAAGAGAAGGAAATAAAAGGAATAATGACTGGCAAAGAAGAAGTGAAACTATTATTATTTGCAGATGACATGATACTGTACATAGAAGACCCCAAAAACTCCACTAAGAGACTTCTAGATTTAATAACTAAATTCAATATCATAGCAGGATATAAAGTCAGCACTCAAAAATTAATAGCATTTCTATACACAAACAACAGATGCAGTGAGAGAGAAATTATGGAAACCATGCCTTTCACAGTAACACCTCACAAAATGAAATACTTAGGAGTCAATCTCATAAAGGAAGTAAAAAACTTATATAGTGAAAATTATAGTACTCTGAAAAAAAGAGATCAAAGAGGATTTCAGAAAATGGTAAGATATTCCTTGCTCCTGGACAGGAAGAACCAACATTGTGAAAATGGCCAAACTTCCAAAATTGTTGTACACATTCAATGCAATCCTGATTAAAATACCATTAGTATACCTCACAGATCTAGAAAAAAAATTCCTAATATTAGTCTGGAACCAGAAGAGACCTAGAATAGTAAAAGCAATCCTAGGAAAGGGAGGAGGTATCACATTCCCTGACTTGAAATTACACTACGAAGCTACTGTGATAAAATCAACATGGTACTGGCAAAGAGAGAGAGAGAGAGAGAGAGAGAGAGAGAGAGAGAGAGAGAGAGAGAGAGACTGGAAGAACAATGGCATAGATTGGAAAATGTAAACAGAACTAAAAGCACACTCAGCCACCTTATCTTTGACAAAGGGGCCAAACATGTTCACTGGGAAAAAGATAGCCTTTTAAATAAATGATGCTGGAATAACTGGCTTTCCACATGCTGAAGGTTTAAGATAGATCCATGCCTATCACCTTGCACAAAACTGCAGTCAAATGGATCTAAGATTTAAATATTAAGATGAAAACATTAAATTTTCTGGACAAGAAAGTAGGTAGAAACCTTAAGGACATTGGTGTCAGTAAAGAATTCATAAACAGGGCTGGAGAGATGGCTCAGTGGTCTAAAGCACCTACTTAGAACAAGCTTGGCAAGGCATCAGGGATCACGGTTCAATCCCCCAGCACCGCATGCCAGCCAGCCCTGCCCCCTGGTGGGCTGAGCTGGCCACACACACACACACACCCCTCTCTCTCTCTCTCTCTCTCTCTCTCTCTCTCTCTCTCTCTCTCTCTTAAATAAATAAAAATAAAAAAAAATTAAAAAAAAGAATTCATAAACAAAAATCAAACTACATGGAAAATACTTTAAAGAACCAACAGTTGGGATCTCATCTTTCTGAAAAGCTTCTGCACATCAAAAGAAATCACCAACAGAGTAAATGAAAACTCACGAAGTAGGATACAATTAAAGCGGACTATCTGTCAAATAAAGGACTCCTATCTAAAACATACAAAGAACTTAAAAAAAATCAGGCCACCAAAATTCACAGACCCAATCAAAAAATGAGAGTCTAAGATGAATATACACTTCACAAAAGAAGAGATATATGTGGCAAATAAATATATGAAAAAATGTTCAACAACACTGAGATACTATCTTATGCCAGAAAGAATGGCTATCATCAAGAGGTCAACCAATAACAAATGCGGGAGAAGCTGTAGGGGAAAGGAGCCCTTTGCTACTGTTCGTAGGAGTGCAATCTAGTACATCCATTATGGAAATCAGTATGGAGATTCCTGAAAAAGCTAGGATTCCCATTCAAGCCAGCTATTCCCCTCCTAGGTATTTTTCCAGAAGAACTGAAATCATCATACTACAATGATACATGGGCACCTTTTTTTTTGTTTGTTTGTTTTTTGTGTAACTGGGGATTGAACTCAGGACCTTGTGCTTGCCAGGGAAGCACTTATTCCATTGAGCCATCTCCCCAGCCCCTACCCTTGTTTATAACAGCACAATTTCTCATAGTTAAATCTTGGAAACAGCCCCAATGCCCATCAACTGAGGAATGGATAAAAAAGATATGGTATTTCTACACAATGGAGTATTATTCAGCTATAAAAGATAAATTCAAGGTTTTTGTAGATAAATGGATGCAGCTAGAGTCTATTGGTAAGTGAAATAAATCAGATCTACATGTGCAAACATTGTATTATCTCACTAGTGTGAGAACTTGAAAGAGTAAATGAAAATCTAAAAGGTACAACTGATACTGTGAAAGGGCAAGAAATTGTCCAATGGGAAGGAAAAATGGATCAGAAGGACAAATGTAAGAAGGGAAAAGATTTATTTAGGTATATATGTAGAATACTTTGGATAATGGTATTGTCGATTTCTGCTGGCCTTTTGAAAGAAGCAGTTATTGCTTAATTTTTTTTTACCCTGATTCTTTTCTTCCTCTTTTGAATTTCTTATAACTTGTTTGTTCTTGTGTTTTTTTTTAAAAAACAAACAAACAAACAAACAAACAAATTTCACACGTTTATAACTGGTAATGTGAGCAACTAATCTGAAGATAGCACTATGTGATACAGCAACCATTGTTGAATTCACTGTGTAGTGAAATCTTGTATCATTTCTAATGCTGCTTTTTAATTTATATCTCTATTTTATATTCTTTTTTATGTATTTAGTACAGGGTCCAAAGGGTCTCACTACACAGATCAGACACATAGTGATCCTCCTATTTTCAGAGTCCTAAGCACTGGGATTACAGGCATGTGTCATCACACCCAGTCTCAGTTATTGTCTCAGCATGCTCTGGGGGCGGGACCAGCACTGCACACTGGGGATCAAACACCATTCCCTGCATTTGCCTAAGCAGGAGCTTTAATCCACTGACCTATCTGGCCGCCCTTTTTTTTTTTTTTTTTCGTGGAACCAGGAATTGAGCTCAGGCCCTCGTGCTTGCCAGGGAAGCACTTATTCTACTGAGCTATCTCCCCTGCCCCAACTATCTCCCCAGTCCCCCTTCTATTTTATATTCTTTAAAAAACAAAGATTCTTGAAACAGAAAGAACCAGGCCTAAGTAGTTCTACCAAACATTAAAAAAAAATGAAAGCAAATTTGCAGACTGCAACTCAAAGTAGGGAGCTTGTTTCTTAAACTTTCACATGAGCAAGAGCTGAGGTTAGAGCAGAGCACATGGAGAAGGTTGTATAGGTACAAGTTAGAGCTGACTATTATGCACGTTTTTTTTTTTTTTCCAATGTATTTGGTGATTGTAGGGTCTCACTATGCAGGTTGGACTCGTGGTAATTCTCCTGCTTTCAGCTTCTCCAGCACTGGGATTATAGGTATGCACAACCATCCCTGGACTCTGGCCAGCTCAGCCTGCCCTGGGGGCATGGCTGGCTTGGCATGTGGCACCAGGGATTGAACCTTGGTCCCTGTGCTTGCCTAAGCTTGCCTAAGTAGGTGCTTTAGTCTGCTGAGCTATCTTACTGGCCTGTATATAAGGTTTTGATATTTCATTCATCATTAATTTTTGGATTAAATTATCTTTTTTAAAATTTTATATTCATATATATATATCTTGATAATAGAGTTTTTTCATATCATCAGTTTTATTCCCACTACAAGTGGCTCACCACCATTCCACCCTTGTGGGAAGATGAGCAATGAAAAGATGATTCAAAGTGCATTGAACGAGTTGACTGTATTAATAAAGGTGTGTGTGTGTTGCCAATGTTATGGTTTGTGTTTCACCACACCCAAGGACCAGGGTGCTGAGCAACCTGTAACATGAAATGCCAGTGGGAGGGTGTTGTTTGGTCTGAAATGAAGGAAGTGGGCTCTGGATCACCCTGTGCAGAGCTGGCTGCACCTAGACTCACATCTCCAGCAGATCAACTGAGTACACTAAAAATCTAGGCCAGCCATTGCCATTTGGCAAGGCACATTTGTACTTTTTGATTGACTAGTTTGTATAATCTTTATTGCTCCTTAATGCATTAAACCCATTATTATGTTCTTTTAAAAGAACTATAATAGTGGAAATGATTCATGCTGAGGGTATTTTAAAAGCTAGGTCAATAAAATACTTGTAAGGCTTATCTTTCTCAAGATTACTGCCTGCCAAAGGATAATCAGAAAATCCTTCTTTTTACCTAAAAATTGGTTTTTAAGAAGTGGTTTCCAAATTTGCTAGAAAAATGAGCAATTTTTTTCAAAGTCCAAATATAGCAGACTCTTGGCTGGGTAATAGATATTTGTTCTTTCCTTAAACACATTTCCCTTTCTTCATGAGTTTATGGTAAAACTCATTTTCAGGAAATGCCAACAATAATAAGTACAGCTGCGATTTCATTTTTGGGACATGCAATGGAGCATAAACTAACACCTATGATGTTTATAGAAAGCCCTAGGCATTCTTGAGACATATACCTTTAGGTCAGTAGTTTGTAAATAAAAAGGCAGTAGTTGATATTCTTTCTTTAGTGTCTGTAACAGAGTTGTTGTTCTTTTTAATGTATTTAGTACAGGTTCTACAGGGTCTCACTACACAGATCAGACTCATAGTGATCCTCCTGTGTTCAGCCTCCTAAGCACTAGGATTACAGGCATGCGCCACCATGCCCAGTTTGAGTCCCAGTCTCACTGCACCTGGGGGTGGGGCCAGCACTGCATGCCAGGGATTGAACCCCAGTCCCTGCATCTGCCTAAGCAGAAGTTTTAATCTGCTGAGCTATATGGCTGGCCCTATGACAGAGTTTTTGAAGTTCAATAAGCTTAATAAATACATAACATTTTGGCCATATGTAATCTTTGAGAAATGGAAATTAATAGAGAGAAGTTAAAAGTTGTGAGAGTTACTGTAATGAGTGGAAAAGAGGAATATCTTAAGTGTTTTTTTTTTTTAATCTTTGATTTATCTACATATTCAGTACAGGTTCTCACTATACAGCTTGGAGTCATAATGGTCCTCCTGTCTCAGCCTCTGGAGTGCTGGGATTACAGGCATGTACCACCATGCCTGATTTTGATGACCTCATGGTGAGCCAGGGTTTCCAGGGATGGCATGGTCTGTGGTGCTGGCCAGCTATCTCCTCAGTCCCTTTCCTAAGTGTTTGAACAGACATTCGCGATTTTGTTTTACTTCTGTTTCACTATCGCCACTCCTCATGGGGAAAACCACTTCTCCCTTCAGGTCTCAGATAGTTGTATGGTTTTTGCCAGCTGGCAGGAACCTGAGAGCTCCGTGGGTACGGTTGCTTTAGAAAGTCTATGGAGACCCTGTACAACAGTTTGTGGATCTTTCTCAATAAAATTAATACAATTAATTTAAAATGATTTCTGAGGACCATTATGATCTAATCTTTTTTTTTTTTTTTTCAGAACCGGGGATTGAGCTCAGGCCCTTACGCTTGTCAGGGAAGTGCTTATTCCACTGAGCCATGGCCCCTATGATTCAATCTTGAGAAGAGAAATTTGTGCCTCTCTGGTCAAGAAGTTTACAATGGTAGCTCTGTCAATAAGTGTGTAAGACTGAATCTGCTAGCAGAACACGTTAGGGACCTAGCCTTACTCTCCTTTAACAGTTACAGTTTGTTTCTTCTTTTTCTTTTTATAAGTTGTAAAATATCAATACATTTGGCATTCTGCATCAAAGCTGAATTGTTCTTCCACATCCCAGTTACTTTGAGCAATTACCACTGAGTTGTTGAAAAGTATGAACATCAGGATGAGTTTAAAGATATGTAATAGGGCTAAATAGTCAACTAAAGCAGTGTTATTTTTCCTTCCTCTCTGGCAAGGGCTTTGGCCCATTCCAAAGTTCAAAAAAAATGAACTGAAGATAAATTTATACATCTTGTTATATTTTGCTTTTGGTTTATCTTCTTGGTACCTTACAATAGTATACTAATTGGAAAGTTCTTTGTATAGTATTTACCACAGAATTTATTTTACACTGTGCTTACCTGACTCCCTTGGTGAAGGTTCCTTTTCATTGGATAATGTGTAGTTATATGATCATTTAAAATGTACAGATATTTTGCTATAAAATTGGTAGAGATTTTTGCAGTTTCTACACTTTAATTCCCTTCTATTGCTCTGCTCTGAGTAATACTATAAATATTGTTTAAAAAAGGATCTGTTTGTACTGTACAATCTGAATGTTATTTTAACTTCTACTTTTTAAAATAATATGTTTAATTATAAGGACAATGTACGGATCAGTTACCACATTTCATTTTACTCTACCTATGTACAAATTATTTTTAATTTGCTGGCCTATTTCCATAAATGTGTACTTTAAAAGTTAAAGAAAAGAAAAAGAAAGAAAGAAAGAAAGAAAGAAAGAAAGAAAGAAAGAAAGAAAGAAAGAAAGGAAAATCTATGGAGAAAGAGATGGCCTCTCCTCCCCCAAAGGGAAGCAGCGTAGAGATAAAGGATGTGCTGGATGCTGGGCTTACCCCCAGGCTAGGAAAACAAATAGAAACACATAATTAATATTCTTCCTGCCGCTTGCAGAAGGCTTAGCAGGATCATCAGCACTTATTTCACGCTCTCTGTCGGGCTGTCTTTCCATGCATGTGTTTTCGGAAAAGCAGACGAATATGCAGTCGGGATCATCGGCAACAAGCCTCAATTTTCCAAGCAGGAAGAGAGTTGGCTGGGGCTTGCTAGCATCTCATGGGGGACACGGAAGAGGGAAAGGCTGGCTGTTAGCAGGGCTGCCTTCCCTTACTCTCTGTTCCCTTTGCTTTCCAATCAGTTGTCAGTAAGTATCGTCTGAGGACGCACCTGCATGCTTAGTTCTTTGTTAGTAGGGAGGCACTGAGATAGTTGCCATGTGACTGCTGATCAGTTTAGAGTATGATGTATGTAGGTAAAAGGAAGACAACGGTTTTTAAAGATTAATCACAGCCCAATTTTGAAGCGGGTAATTACTAGCCATGCAGCTCAAAGTTTCATCCTCCTTCCCCATTTGGCTGGCATTTTTAAGCATCAGCCAGCCTGTGGGACTCAAGAAGTTTGTGAGTAACCACACAGCCAGTTCTAATTATGTGTGTTCTGTAAATGCAAAGGAGGAAGCAAAAGATTTGACTTTCCCCAGTCGCAGGAAGTCAGGCTCTAATTTCCTAGTTCTACTTGTGTTCATTAAGTAGCGGAGGAAACTAAAATTTGGACCTAGTTCCTGGTGTCTGTGTCTACCTGCCTTCTGGCTCCCGACAGCATTTCTTTTTCTTATACAGTTGTGAAACATTATCCCGGGCTTAATGTTTAGCCATATTTACATATTTGAAAGAAGGTGGAGGAGCGTAAAAGATATAAACTGTGCATAGAAGTTTCCCTTAAGTGTGACTAATCGGATGAAGTCACATGTCAACCCCGTGCTTTGCAAATTAAGGTAATTTCCCCTGGTTCATGGGCAGAGACTTCAGGGTCAGTTAAGGCTTGTTGCTTCTCTGTTGCATTTAAAGGGCAAACACCACACAAAAATACAGCTTCCAGGAAAAGTAGAAGGCTTTTCTTAGGTAGAGGGAAATAACTCTTAGGGCATCTTTCAATGGATTAGCAAATGTTTTGAGATTGTGAGAGTGTCTAATTTTGCCATAGCAGATGGTGACTGTTTGATGGCAGAGTGGCCACGGACAGGTAGAGTGACAGTGCAGGCACATGTCCAGTTATCAGCGTCCAGTATTAGACCTAGTACTCACCCTAGTACCTGCTGCCAGCTCAGAGTTCTCAGCTATGGACAGAGACTCCACATGGCTTAAAAATTCTTCTAGCACTAAATTCTGTGAGCCTGTGGTTAGGTGTGTGGTATTCTTGGCTTTTGAAAGGTAGAAAGAAAAAGGTAGAATTAAAAGAAGTTCAGGTTTATATTTCTAGGTAAATGGAGGCAACTAGAGACTATACTGAGAGGTAAAATAAATTAGACCCACACGTTTAAACATCATATTGTCTCCTTAATGTAAGAAACTGAAAGCGTCAATAAAATCTAAAAGGTACAATAGATATTGTGAAATAGAAAGAAACTACTATGAAAAGGAGAAAAGAAAGAAGGAAGGGAAAAAATTAAACACATACAAGATAGCTTAGATAATTGTACTATTAATTTCTATTGGTTTATTGTAAGGAATAATCAATGCTATTTTTTGACCAATTTTACATGCTTATGTCTGGTAATTTGAATAACTACTTTGAAGATAACAATATACAATATAACAACCATTGTTGATTTCCTATCAATTTGTCTCGAAACTCTATATCATTTTTAATGGGTTTTTCTTATTTTTATTCTTTTTAAAATTTAATCCTTCATACCATTTAGCAGAACCAAATACATCCTTAAAAGGAATTTAATCCTTTATACCATTTAGCACTAGAAAATTTGTCAAGTTATGAAGGATAAATGTAACAGAAATACATATAACAACACTAGTTAGCCTACAATAAAAAATAATTTAGAAGGCCTAAAATTCCAAAGGACAGTCTTTGTAGGACCTTGGGATGACTAGGAAACATTTTATGGAGGACATGGTCATGAAGGACATTATGTAGTCAGAACTTGATGAGGATTTGGGCATTTTGAATATATATAAAGGAAATATGTATTTCCTTTATTTGTGTGGACATTGCTACTTCGTGCATTTCTATAACAAGAGCCAAATGGCATATAGTGTGAAATTTTCTCTTAGGCCTACTAGGCCCACAGCATATAAGAAATGACCTGGGTATGATAGCTGTGAGGAAGAGACCTTGTGCTGAAATACAGCAAGAGGTTCAGACTTGGTGAATTATCTTCAGGAATTAAAACAACACACAACCATCTTCAATCTGCCAGAGAAAATTTCCAAGTGTGAGATGCTTTCTGTTGAGGATGTATTTGGTCCTGGATCCTTGTCACAATTACTAGTTTGTAGAGATGCCCTGGCTTCTTCAGTCTAAGCTTGCATAGGGGGACCAACTTAGAAAAGGATTTCTAGAGCTTCCAGACTCAGCCTCTGTTCCTCACTTGAGGTGTCTCCTGCTTAAATCCTGCAGCCTTTCTCAGAAGGGGTTGATGTATTTCTCCAAGATAGAGCAATCTCTGCTCTCTGCCTTCAGTTACACTGATAGAGGTAGAAAGGAAGGACAACAGAACTAGTGATGATTTCAAGACCTCTACAAATAAAGTGACTCCTGATGAATAAAAGTAGTACATGCTTATTGGCTGACATGTGAAAACTGAAACTCAGCTGAAGTTTAGACTGCTGTTTGCTGTTAAGCAGAGATCCTGGCCACATGAAATGTGGTACATCCATTGGTGTAATATTATGCAGCAATGCAAAAGAATGACCAACAGTGCAAGTGTTGGTGTTGTGAGATATTTGCAGTCCATTCTCGAGTAAAAATAAGTGTGCTTGCAGTGAAAATTTTTTTAATTTTTTCCAGGAAAGATTCTATACTCATTAAAGAACAACTCTAGACTACAAGTCAGTGCCACTCACACACGGAGGGCACCCTCTGTCTTCAGTAAGCCCATCATTGGCAGCCAGAACTACGTGCATGCGGGATGGGGGTCATCTGCATATAAGCCACAGCATACACCAGTAGTGAAATTGCTGAGACAGCAATCATGTCTTCAAAAGCTACAAAACAAAACATCTAGGAATAAATGTAACCAAGAAAGTGAATGATCCCAATGATGAAAATTACAAAACCAGTGAGAGAAATTGGTAAGGACACACATGCAAAAGGCGAGATGTTTGGTGGATTGGGATATAGTATCTTGTTAAAATGTCCATGCTAAATGTCCAGAGGAATTTATACATTCAGAGTGATGGCTATTAAAATACTAGTGAAATGCTTTATAGAACTAGAAAAAAAAATCACAAAATTCAAATTAAATCACAAAAGATCTCAAATAACTAAAGTAGTCCTGAGCAAGGACAACTAAGCTAGAGGCATCACAATACCTGACTTGAAAAATACTACCAAGCTATAATGACCCAAACTGTATGGTACTAGCATGTAAACAGATACATAGAACAATGTGACAGAACCCAGAACCCAGAAATAAATCCTGATATTTATAGACATTTGATTTTCAGCAAAGGCAAAAGTCTTATGCATTGCAGAAAGAAATGTTTCTTCAAAAAATGGTGCTGAGTACCCCTATGTCTTCAAGAGTTCCATCTACTTTCTCTTCCAGGAGATTTAGTGTCTCCGCTTTAATGTTTAGATCTTTAATCCATTTTGACTTTAGTTTAGTACATGGTGATAGACCCGGGTCAAGTTTGAGTTTTCGGCATGTAGAGAGCCAGTTTTTCCAGCACCATTTGTTAAAGAGGCTGTCTTTCTTCCAGTGAGTATGTTTAGCCCCTTTGTCAAAGATAAGATGGTTGAGTGTGTTCATAGGGGATTCAGTGTCTTCTAATCTATTCCATTGATCCTCAGGTCTATTTTGATGCCAGTACCATGCTGAACTTAGAAAAAATGGGGTATACCGATGAATGTCCATTTTGTATCTGTGTATTCAAAGAGGTTGGGATAGATATATAGTTGCATTCTCTTAATGAATAGAATGATTTGTTCTAATGGTGTTTGTAAATAGGATCACAAGTCCGCATCTTGTACAGCAATTAACCACTAAGAAGAATATATGCAGTGTATTATTTGTTGAAACTGTACTTCCTATTTGATTTGTAACTGTCTCATTGCTATCTGTTTATCAATAAAACTTTGAAAAAAAATGGTGCTGGGGAAACTGAGTAGCCACATGCACAAGAAAGCAACAAGACTTCTAGCTTTTACCATACACAAAATTCACTCACAATGGATTAGACTTAAATGAAGGTTCAAACCCTTGAAATTAATGAAAGATATTCAAAAATGTTTCAGGATATAAGGTTGAGAAAAAAGTTTTTGATACAACCTCAAAAATACAGGCAATAGCTCTGGGGCCTACGCACCTGCCTGGCAAGCACAAGATGCCAAGTTCCATCCCTGGTACCACATGCCATGCCAGTTCTGGAACCCTGGGTGTGCTGTACCAGCCCTGAGACCTGGTGTGGTGGTGCAAGCCTGCAATCCTAGTGCTGGGGAGGCTGAGACAAGAAAATCACTATGAGTCTGAACTGCATAGCAAGACCCTGTATCAAATAAATAAACAAACAAATTAATAATAAAAGTACAGGCAACAAAAGCAAAACTTTACAAGTAGGATTCCATCAAACTAAAAAGCTTCTGAAAACAAAGGAATTAATGCACGGAGAGAAGAGACAACCAACAGAATGCAAGATGTATGCAAATTATTCATTTAGCAAATATTAATTTTCATAATATGTAAAGAGCTCAAACAATTCATCAACAAAATAAAACAAATAATCTAATTTAAAATCAAGTAAATAAGTGCATAGACATTTCTCAAAAGGAAGCATTCAAATGACCAACATATATATGAAAAAATACTTGCATCATTAATCATCAGGTAAATGTAAATCAAAATCACCATGAGATGTCATCTCGCCCCAGTTAAAATGACTATTATCAAAAAGATAAAAAAGTAACACTGGCAAGGATGTAGAAAAAGGTGAACCCTCATATACTATTGGTATAAGCATTAGGTACCACACTATGGAAATTTCACAAAAACCTAGAAAAAGAATTCGTATCTAATGCCACAAGCCCCCTACTGGCTCTCTGAAGGTAAATGAAATCATTATGCTGAGGAAACATCTGTGTTTGCATATTTATCACAACCCTATTTATATGAAACCTTCCTAGGAGTCTCTTGATAGATGAGTGGACAGAGAAGGTGTGGTATATACACACATAAAATATTATTCAACCGCACAAAGAAAGAAACACTGTCATTTGCAGTGACATGACAAGGACTTTAGGACCTTATGTTAAATGAAATAAGTCAGATACAGAAAGATGAATACTACCCTGTGAGAGCTGAAAGTAATCTCAGAGAATTGGAGACTAGAATGGCTGGGTGGACACCTGAGGCTAGGGAGCGTGCTTGGGGTCCAGTGGCAGAGAGCGGATGGGCAATGAGACTCGGGCTGCAGTTGCCAGGGGAGTAACTTCTAATACTCTATAACACAGCAGAATACCATGGTTGACGAAGAGTATTGCACATTTCAAAAGAACTATTAGAGAAATTCTTTAATGTCATCAGCACAAAGAACAAATCCGTTCTATCTTAGGTGACATGTGCCAGAACTGATGATTGTGCACACACACATGTCGAAACGCCACAGTGTACCCTATAAATTTGTACGATTACTATGCATCAATTGAAAAAAATACATTGATTTTCCAAAAATGGGTTTGGCTGTCTTGCCTCAGTGTCTGGCTTCCTGCCCCCCGCCATGGGACCTCTCTTGTACATGTTCCAACTATGTGATGCCGTCTGAGGCCAAGCCTAATCCCAACACCAGTGCCATGCAGTTTGGACTTTCTATCCTCTAGAAAGCTAAATAAACCCCTTTTCTTTATAAAGTACTGAGCTTCAGGTATTCTGTGGTAACAACAGAAAATGAACTAAGTTGGCATACAAATAATTTTCTTGAGTTTTGCTTTCAATCTTTTGTATTTATACTGTCTCAGTTACTCTTCTCATTGCTGGGACAAATACACAACACCCAAAATGAAGGAAGGAAAGATTTATTTAGCTCACAGTCAGTGGAGGTTTCAGTCCATACTCAGCTCGTTCCAAGGGAGAAAAGCACAGGGCAGAGAGCAACCTTTCAAAGCAACCTTTCAAAGGTTGTTTTTTGCAGAGAGCAAAAAGAGTATGGGCAGCTTGGGCAGCTAGCTAGCTTCTTGTCCTTCATGTGATGCAAAATTACCTGCCCCTTGGCAGGCACAGCACCCACACCCACAGTAATCAATCACAAACTCCAGAAGCTGCCCCATGACTGCATGAGGCTTTGGGGGGACAATTAGGCACAAACTGTAACATACACCTGAGAGTAGAACCATGGAGTTGTACAAGAGTCTATGTTTAATCTTTTGAGGATCAGCTCCTTTTTTATTCTTTGCTGCAGTTTCCAAGGGCTCCAGTTTCTCCAGATCTTTACCAACACCTATTGTTTTCTTTTTCTTATTTGCTTGTGTTAGTTTTACAGGTAATGTGTAGAGTGGTAACTCATTGTGGCTTTGATTTGCATTTTCTGAATGACTAAGCCATTAAGCATCTTTTCATATGTACTGGCAATTTGTATATCTTCTTTGGACAAATGTTTATTCAAATATTTTGCCTTTTCTAACTATAGGTTTTTGTTGGCGAGATTGTTGAGTGTTAGGATTTCTTTATACATTCTGGATATTAATTCTTTATCAGATATATGATTAGAAACATTTTCTCCTACTTGGTAAATCGTTTTCATTTTCATAGCAGTATCTTTTAGTGCACTGAAGCTCTTAATTTTGATGAAATCTAACTTCTGTGTTCTTTTGTTACCTGGGAAGCGTGAAATTTTTCTTTTAATTAATAAGAATTCAAGGGCTGGGGAGATGGCTCAGTAGAATAAGTGCTTCCTTGGCAAGCGCAAGGGTCTGAGTTCAATCCCCGGTTCCGCAAAAAAAAAAAAAGGAATTCAAATTACATTTTTAAAGAGTGTGTCAAGTCCATCATTCAGGACTAAAGTTAAGCTTCTCTTCCCTTTTGAACTAAATGCCAGTGATTCACATGTAACAGAAGATGTTAAGCAATGCTGGGTATATAACTCAGTAGAATAAGTGCCTGTCTGGCAAGCACAGGGTCCTGAATTCAATCTCTGCCCAACACCACACACACACAAAAAAAGATGTCAAGCAAGGACACAAAGCCTGGTTTCTCCTTTGGTTGGTTTACAGATAGCAGATACAAGAAACAGTCTCTATGTATTAATATGTATAAGCTCCTTCAGCAATGTACATGTAGCAGTGTGTGGTAGACACAGTTTAGATTTGAGAAGCAGGCCAATTTGGACTTGAGACCAGCTTTTTCATTTGTAAGGTATGGACTGCAGCCCGACATTCAATCTCCTTGGTTACAGTTTTCCTTATGGAATTTATACTTCCTCATAGTTCTAAAGAAGAATTAGGTTTAAGGTAAGCAAAATTCGTAATGGTGACTGGGATCTAGTGGATGGTGATTAAATGTAGAATTTATGAAAGCAATAATGCCAAGTACTAATGTAACATGTTTAAATACAAAAAGAATGATAGCAATAGTAAATACTTATGTTCAAAGAATTATTGTAAGATTTTTGTATCTTAAAACATTGAGTCAAGGCCAGGGAGATGGCTCAGTAGAATAAGTGCTTCCCTGGCACTTATTCCACAAAAACAAAAACAAAAACAAAACAAAAAAACATTGAGTCCTCATAAGAGAACCTGTACTGTAACATCCTGTAACTCAGTGATGTCGCAAATTTTCTGTTCAAGGAGATTATGGGGCCACAGAGGAAAGTGATAGATGATATAGAGTGTCTAAAGAGAGTCACATAGAGAGAAAATATTCTCTCAGGTTTTCACAGAGAGCAAATTGGTCAAGCAATTACCATGACTCATCCACATGGCTGACACTGACAAAGGATCTACAAACTGTGGTACAGGATCTCAGGATAAATCCGAGGGGATTTGACTGACCTTGTCAGATAAAAAAGTTACATTGCTTGTTATATAAGTCTTGCTTTATCTTGGTCTTAACCATCCAACAGAAAGGTATAAAAATTGAGGTATAAAAAGTAAAGCCATATTAATATATTGAGCTGTAAAAGGCCCAGGTCAACAACTTCTGACATTGCCAGTCATGCAGATAACCCACTACTATTATAGACTACTGGACTACATTGGTACTGTGCTGAATTCATGCACCTACAATATATGAATGGCAATGGAATACACATCTCTGACAAAAGTAAACAAAAAAGGGGGATATAAATGAAGGACCATTTTGTAGTGAAATATATATATTTTACTACAAAATATATA
>NW_004524629.1:2926057-2926894 GCF_000260255.1 Octodon degus
TTCCTAAAAGAAAGCTGAAGAGGCATATTCATTTATTTATTTTTAATTGACACACAGCAATTATACATATTTATGAGCTACAATGACATTTAAGCACATGCATACAATGTTTCGTTATCATGTCAGAGTAATTATCAGAGTTCTCATGTCAGGCATTTTAATTAATCTTTCTGACATATGAAAGACACATCCCTGGCAAATATTTCAAGCAATGCGAAAAGACATCTTGATGCATATATTAAAATATATGTGAAGGAATACTTTGGCCGACATAAATAAATGTATATTTTGCTCTTCTCCTTTTCTCTACTCCTCCAAACAGTTGCATTCTCATGTGAATCTTTTTCTTTTTGTTCTCACCTAGTCTCCTTTATTTATATATATATATCTGTATATACAAATAGCATAGATATACAGCTACTACTTCCTCCTAGTTCAATGAGAAGAAAGTTTTGAACTAATAGTGCTTAGACAAGATATCATGTCTGCATCTTGTACTATTAATAACTACTACAAAGACAATATGCAATGTATTAATTATTGTAACTGTCTTACTAACCTGTTTTGAAACTGTCTCATTGCTACTTGTTTCTCAATACAATTATTAAAAAATACATTGAGTCCTCAATACTTCTATGAGGTGTAGGTTATTATGATTATTATCCTCATTTTACCGTTTAAGCAGAAACTGAGATGTGGAGAAGGTATCATCCAGATCAAAGCACTGGAAGTTGAATGCACACAGCCTGACTCCCAAGTTTGTGTTCTCAATCATTCCAGAAAAAAAAGAACTGTGAAGAAATAACAAACTTAAAAGATCAAGAGGAAGATGCTTCT
>NW_004524629.1:2927204-2983468 GCF_000260255.1 Octodon degus
TGTGTGTGTGTGTATGTGTGTGTGTGGTCACACAATTCTTATTTGTAGCTTGTCTTTGCTGGTTTCTGTGCCTTGTTAACAGGCCTACTGATGTTCCAGAATGTTCTTAGCTCCAGATCCTATCAGTCAAGTTAAAGGGGCCTTAGCTAACTGCATGTGCTTGTGAGAACCCATCCAACCATATCTGTGTTCCTTGAAACAACAGCAAATGGGACGTTGCAGTCCAGCAGCATTTATCTGCTCCTATGGTTGGAGCCACCTTTCATTTCCTGGGCTTTTAACCCACAATCTATGAGAAAAAGGTTATAGATTAAGGACAGCCAATTAATAGAAACCTTTCTTTCCTGTGTGCTCTGTGTCAACCAAATAGAAACATGGGTCAGATGAAAATGCCACCGTCAGATACTCAGACTGAGAGATGATCTTAGAAATACAGCCACCATGAGCCGAGAGCAGTTCACCTCCAACCCCCCAGGCCCATGGGTACATACTACTGGGGCTATGGTAACATCCACAGCCACGTCTGGCAGGATATGGAGTTGCTGAGAAGACAGCCGGAAGACAGTGCTTCACGTACAACTCTTCAGAGGCAGGGGTTGGAGCAGCTGTCCCTGTTCCATGTGACACACAAGCCAGGCTGTCCTATTTGAGGAGGAGCAAGAGAGTGGGGAAATGGACAGCAGTATCCTTTCAATGTCTAGAAAGTGAAGAATGTTTGACTTTTGGTCTGAAGCAGGACAATAGCTATGAAAGCAGACTCCATAATAAAGAGGGAGTCATGCCAGGGAGGTGACATTTGTACCTCAATCTGTCCATCTGTTGTTCAACAACTATGCTGTCATTGGCTTGGTGAGCAGATACTATGTATCCACCTTTGTTTTGAGAACACCTCTCCTAGCCCTGGCAGCAGCGGCACTTCTGAGGGCATCTTTTCCACCAGAAAAACTCAGCAGTTCTGATGACTGGTGCACACCCACATCTCAGAGGGATGAGGGCAGAGCGATGTGTTTCCAGAGACGTCATCCGCCTGTGGCTCCAGTTGCTCATCTGTCACACAAGAAGATTGAGTAAATTAAGTCCCAGAAGACCCCTTTGTGTGATCTTCTGTTATTCCACCTTTTCCTGGAATGCTCAGGACCACCGCTTCCATTGATAAACTGGTGGAACTGCATACTCCCGCTGACTCTCAGTGACCCAGAGCACCTGAGTCCTTCGAGTCACCATTAGAGCAAGCAGCTAAGGTGGGAACATGCCAATGTCCACAGCAATGATGCTGTGTTCTAAAAGCCACTTCCCTTGGAGTATTAATCGGTCCAGCCTCCTGGAAATATTCATCAAAACACAAAATATAGCCTCATCCTTCTGCCTCAGCTGGAATATTTTTGTTCAACACTCTAGTTGGAATCTAAGATGCAATGGGGCAGTGCTGTGAGGCAGGCTGATTAGACATGAAAGCTCGAGAATGTGATCAATGCTCTCATAGAGGAAGCTTCTGAGGGGCACCTAGGCATCCCACCTCTTTTACTGTGCAAGTATATAGCAAGAAGGTGCTGCCCTGGAAGCAGCATGTCCTCACCTGGCCCTGAATCTCTCAACACCTTGAGCCTAGTCTCTAAAACTGGGGGAAATACATTTTCATTGTTCATGGGCTAGCCAGTGTCTCAGTCCACTTTATGTTGCTGTGCACAGCTCTAAAGGCTGGGAAATCCCCGATGAAGAATGAACAGCAGGTTTGGTGCCTGTTAAAAGCCTGGTTACAGCTTCTAAGCCAGTGGCATCCTCCACAAGGGAGAAACACTGTTTCTGCTGTGACAGAGAGCAGAAGGGGCCTGATGGGGGCAGGGAGCACAAAAGCCCTTTTATTAAGCATTAAGCACACTCATCAGCATGGGTCCTTTGGGGCCTAATCACTTTAATGTCCCACCAAGGTACAGTTACACTGGCAATTAATTTCAACTTTAATTTTGGAGGAGACAAATATCCAAGCCATAATAACTGGTCTTAGGTATTTTATTATAGTAGCATGAACAGACTTTGACTCTTTTGATCCAGCAACTTCACATCAGGGAATTTACTTTATAGAAACAAATCAGATGCTTGTCCAAAGTTGCCTGTGAAAATACTTATGGCAGCATTGTTTGCAATAGGAAGAAGAAGAAGGAGGAGAAGGAGGAGGAGGAGGAGGAAAAGAAAGAAAGACATACCTCAAAATAACTTGTATATCTTAGTATAAGATAGGGTGAGAAAATATGGCTCTTACATAGAAAGAAGTAACCGTGAAACCACTAATAAATATAACACAGAGAATCATAAGTGCTGACCCAACAAGTTATCCAAATCAGAGCACTGACTGAAAGTAACAAGGTGCCTACAGATAGATGTTAGTATGATTACATTTTTGTTATGTATATGTGTTTCTATGAATATTTAGAAAATAGACATTTTTAAGCAATATCCACATTGGGGGGCTGGATTATCTGCATTGGGGTACAGGGTGTTGGAAAACTAAGGATTCTTATTTTATAATTAAATTTTTTACTACTCTTTTTTTTTCCCTTTTTATGCAATAAGTTCTTACTTCACTTTGTTTCCTTATTCTGGGGATTGAACTCTGGGCTTTCACACTGAGCTAGATCTCTTGTCCTTTTTAGGGTTTGGTTTGAGACAAGGTCTTACTAGATTGCTGAGTTGCCCAGAACGGGCTTCAATTTGTTATCCTTCAGCCTCAGCCTCCCGGACTGCTGGGCTTCCAGGCATGCACCGCCACGCCCAGCCAGCATTTATGATCTTCACAGCACATACACGTGGAAAGTATTGTCAACCCTCTGAACTTCTGTGTGAGGGAAAAGTTGACTGTGCCACTTGGCTTTCTCCTCACAGATAGGTGCTTTGCTGCGTCAGTGGGAGAGAATGCGTGGAATCCACAGTGATCAGGTGACACTGCCGTGTTGAGAGGCTCAGGGTGCAGGGATTTGTGAACTAGAAGCAAAGCTAAAGTCTGGTGAGTCTGCACCTACACACAAGGGCTCTTCCTTGTCCACTGCCGCCTTTGCACAGTTGCCATTTCCCATAGTCAGCTGTAGCCTGGAAATATGGAATGGTAAATTTCAGAAATAGACAATTCCTCAAGTTTAAACTTCCATTAGGGTACAAGTATATTGTAATGTATCAATTGAATCATTAGTTATTTTTGTTAATGCCTTCCTGTGCCTAATTTATAAATCAAACTTTATCATAAGTATGCACGTATCTTAGTCACATTTCTCTCACTGGGATAAAACGCCTCTGCCCTGGATGGCTGGTTCCAAGTTAATATGGAATGGTGGAAGGGCCTGGGCAGAGGCCAGTTGCTTACCCCATGGCAGCCAGGAAGCAAAGAGAAAAGGGGAAGGGAGAAGCCAACAACAAGAATGCATACTTCCATGTCACTCCAGAGACCCTCCTCCATTCAGGTCTTGCCTCCTAACAGCACAGTTAGCTATGAACACATCCGTGGGTTCATGCCAGTGATCCAACTGCCTTCCTAAAGTCCCCCCTCTGACCACATGAAACTTTGTTGGGACATATCAGGTCTGGATCATAACCATACATATAGGAAAATGCACAGTACATACAGGACTTGGGGGTACTATGGTTTTGAACACTCACTAGGAATAAGAGGAGATGAGTATTCATATGCTGAATGAGAAGAAAGTAGAAACAGCATGCAACTCACATACTGCCTGATTTGAAAATACCTCTTGACAGGATTCTGAGCATCACTAGCCTGCCACAAAGAGCCTTTTTCATGACATCCACAAAGATTTACATGACTGGAGGTACAATACTAGGGATTGAACCCAGGGCCTTCCCAGTGAATGTAGCCCCTACCCTGTATATTATTTTTTATTTGGAGACAAGATCTTTCTAAGTCACTAGCTTGCCCAGGCTACGTTAGAACTTGAGATCCCCCTGCTTCAGCCTCCCAGAGTGCTAAGATTGCAAGTAGGCATCACCACGGCTAGCCCCTGCTTGTTTTTATGATTTACTTTTCTTTTCAAAGTTTTATTGATAAACAGATAGCAATGAGACAGTTTCAAATCAAATCGGAAGTAGTTTCAACAAATAATACACTTCATATATTCTTCTTAGTGGTTAATTGCTGTACAAGATGTGGACTTGTGATCCTCTTTACAAACACCATTAGAACAAATCATTCTATTCATTAAGAGAATGCAACTATATATCTATCCTAACCACTTTGAATACACAGATACAAAATGGACATTCATTGGTATACCCCATTTTTTCTAAGTTCCATTATTGAATATTATAGGTGTGTAAACTATGGTTTACTTTTTTGATGGTTGTATTTATGTCAGATTATGCACTGTGGCCTACAAAGAAACTGAGGCAACTTCCTTTCTTTGAAAGCTTGAGAGGTTCTATGAACTCTTATTTATGTGCATAAACTCAATATTAGTTTATCCTTATGAAGCTAAAGAAAAATGAAATGGTACTATCCAGTCTCACAGTATGCTGGATCTTTCCACCTTCTTGACTGAAGGATTCCAGGCTCTTCTCAAGGCCAGTCTTTTCTCTTGTGCAGACCATGTGAACATTTCCCAGATAGTCCTTTTTGGCACCTTCTGCTTCCATCACTCTCCACTGGCCTCTTGACCATGGACTCATGGGATTCTCTTGCTACTTTGACTGGAAGCTGTTGTGCTGTTCGTCAGAGTGGCTCACTCCAGGAACCACAGAGAGATTCAAGGAGCCTTCTTTCTAGGCCCACTAAATTCCCTTTTTGAGCAGGCAGCTGCTGTGAAGGATCTCTGGCTATCTCAGTTCTCTAGGCCAGAAGTAGATTCTAGTGACTTCCTTATCCAAGAAGATAACAGACCTCTCCATAACTTCTGTGTGTACTAACACCCATGAACCAGGATTGACCTTTGTCCTCTCTAAGAGCAATTTTTCAGGTGAAATATGTTCTAGGAATCTTATGTCTGGGCCTAAGGGACTTATTAATAGAGATGACATCACACATTGTATTCTCTTATCTGCCAGTGATTTTTGGCCAATCCTCTGTAAGACTGTTCTTGAAAGATTTCTAATAGGCCACACAACCCCATTCATTGCAAAGGACAGTTTCCTGCTGCAGATAACTACAGACCCTACATTTAGCATGTGGAGCACATCTTGCTACCAAGGTCAGAGGGCAGTGACTTGCAAACCACTACTGCTGAGCTAAACAGAGGAGCCGATAACACCCAAACATATTTATTCTAAATTCCCATTTTTCAAATGACTGAAGTGAGCTCCCGAGAAGAGATAAGGCTTGTCCAAGACCACACAGTTCATTAGTAGCCTAAATTGAGGATTAAAATTCAAGTGAAAAACATTGATTTAGAAATGTATCTTTGAAGACAGCCAGTATTTTTTTTCAGAAAATTTTGAGTCAGTAAACTGATAAGATAAACCAAGAAGCTTCTGGAACATTCTTTCATTCTCATTGTTTCTTATTCAACTAACCTTTATGAGCCCCTTCATAGGGCCCCAAGGACTCCTGTTGGGGCTGTTGTGGCTCTGGCTGCCTCAGAGGCAGCTGGGCCCAGCTGTGTCTTGGGGTTCTTCATTCCTCACTGTCGGAAAGGACAGAAACCCACCATGTTTGTCGGCAGCTGGATTCCTCAGATGAGAGAGTAGAAATAAACTAAGTTTATTGTCACTTTTCATGAATTCTTCACTTTTAAGCACAATTGTTTAGCAGCAACCATTTGTATTTAATTTGCTATGGCGTCTGCAACAGCGCAGCTGGCTTAAACAACAAAAATGCGCTGCCTCAGTTACAGAGGCTTGGAGTCACGGCAGGGTGGTTGTGTCTGGGGCCTGTGAGGCTGGAACACCGCCTTTCCTCAGCTCTGGTGTGTGCTGATGACTCGAGGCATGTTTTGCTTATACACGTAGCATTCTTATCTCAGCTTTCATCTCCATGCAGTCTTCTCCCGGAGATGTGTCTGCGGGTGTCTTCTTCTGATAAGGACACCAGTCAGAGAGGACTAAGGCCCACCGTAATGACCTCATTTTAACTGCATTACTTTTGTAATGATTCTTTCACCAAATAAGGTCATAATCTGAGATATGAAGGGCTGGAACTGCAACACATGAATTTCTGGGGGCGGGGTGCAAAATTCCACCCATAAGAGCACTGAATAATTTAGACAAACAGGAGTTAACTCTGTTTCATGTACCATTCAATGTCCCTAATGCAAGTCTAACGCAAGTCGTTTCACATATTGAGCCTTCAAATACTTGTTGATTAATAAGCACACTTGGTTATCCTTGTCTGGGGGTACTGGACGTACTTGGATTGGTTTTTCATAAGGTGTTAGTTTTCTTTGAAAGACGATTATCCCTGGCGATGTGGGGTTTCAGTAGTCCTCAGTCCTCAGAGCAGCCGACTCACCATCAGCATCTCTTTATACTTTAAATAGTGCTCCATGCATGTAGTAAAACTGACATACAGTGACAGACAGTCTGCCCCATCCAGAGCCAGGTAGAGGGTATGCTGTGGGATGATCTGACATCAGTGGCAGTGGGAAGAGAACAGCTACCTGAATAAGTTTTGGCAGCCCTCTATTCCTGCCTTGGAAATTCTATTCTATCTCTGATTTCTGATGATGCCAGGCTGGAGTGACACGGGAGCATCTGTGTGCTTCTGGCCACAGGAAAGCTGCCTGTGAAGACAGAAAAGTTCTCACAAATTTCTCTGTGACTGGGGCAAAGCCAGATCCTAGAGCTTGGTGTCCCATCTGGAGGAGCTGTAACTCCTTACACAACGTAAGCCTGGACTGAGAGGCCCAGGTGGTAAATCCTGTGTCAGTCCTTTATAGTTCCCCTTAGAATTGCTCATGCACACAAACAACAGATGGGAGAGATTAATGAGACACATTGCAGTCAAGCAGAATCCACTGGCCTGAAATGTGGATGTCGTGCTCTCGTTTGGCAGCTTGTATGCTTGTAGTGTGCTTCAAGGCTGCTAAGGCACTTGTGGCAAGAGGACCCAAGCCAGGACGCAAACCCAGCACAGACACCTGTACCCTGGGAGCATCCCATCATGCCCCTTGAGTTGTTTCAAACACAGATGACTGTCACAAAGCCAAGAAGCCCATGACACAGGATGGCGACACTTGTTTATTTTTGTATATTTTGTTCTGCTCTGTTTTGAAGTGGGTGAGCTGCCTGGGAGCATGTGCCTACACAACCATCTGGGTAAAAACCGGAGAACAGATTTCAGGCCCCTTTGTTCTTCTGTTTGATTGGAAATTAGCTTCCTCCTTGGACTCTGCTTTGCAATGTTTAATGGAATAGAAAGGATGAGGAGTTTGTTGTTGACTGCTCACATTAGAGAAAAGCAGTGCGTAGTGTCACAAATGAGCTCTTTGCCCATTTATTGGTTCACTGCAGTGAATTTAAATAGATCACTTCAACTTACACTTGGATACAGCATTCAGAGGTTTAGATCAAGACCAAGACTCCATTGAATCTGAAAACCATTAACACAACGGAGCTGCTATGCAGGGATTACAACCTCTGGGCCACAGACCAACACGGTGAGCCAGGGAAGCTTCTTCTGTATTTATAGCCACTCCCCATGGCTCCTATTAATGCCTGAGCTCAGCCTACTATCAGATCAGCTGCAGCATTAGATTATCATAGGAACACAGACCCTGCTGAGAACTGTGCATGCTGCAGATCTAGGTGGCATGCTTCTATGGGAATCTAACCCGAAGCCATCCCATATCCCCCCCTGGCCACCTATGGAAAAAATAGCTTCTACAAAATTGGTTTGTGGTGCTAAAATGTTCAGCGACAGTTGAGCCATGGGGCTGTTTTCCTACCAGTCCCTAGAAATCAGCTGAAGTTAGCCCATCAAGGGCTATGTCTGATGTAAAACTCATAAGGCAGCTGGGAGGGCTGGCCTTTGAGAAGGGCCTGTGCACTTTTAGGTGTCTGCCTACCTCAGTGCACAGGGAAGTCACTCTTCGTGATGAATCTGTATCACCAGAGCTGCTCTGCAGTGCCAGTGAGGCTGAGAACTGCAGGGCACTGACCTTGCACCCTTGTGGCACACAAAGTGATCTCTGGCCAGCTGCCACTTTCCAGGATGACGTTCCATGAGCTGCTGCCAGGCTCCACTGCCCGGGAAAGCGCAGAGAGCTTTAGACTCCAGGCTAAGTGCTCCAAGAGCATGCCTCTGTTTCTTTTTGGGCCCAGCTTGTAGCTACTGACAAGTCCCAGTCAGTGATCACTGGTTGAACACCTGTTAATCCAGGGCCCAAGTGTATATTCAAATGGGATCCAGCTAATCCAGTGTGGCGTGGTTGTCTCATTCCCACCACTTGGTGCCACATATCTAGTAATACTGTGCCTTTAAAGGATGAAGACCATAAGCACTGTCATTATAAAATGGCTTAAACATACAGAAAGGTACTAAAGACAATATAGCTAGCACTTACTGTATCCATTCTCTAACTCTGTCTGAAGCCTTTTCATTCTTTGCCATAAAATTTTACTGGTGCGTCTGATATGTCCTGGTTTCTCTCCTGGGTGGCTATTATCCTAAATTTGGTATTGTTCAATCTTATGCATATTCCTTTTTACATTTTCCTGTATGTGTATATATCTGTAGAAAGTAACATTTTTTTAAAAAAATGTTTTTCAACTTTAAATTCTGTTCACTTGCTTGTTTCCCAGGACTTGCACTTGTGAAGTATACATTCTACTGTCTTTCTATAACTGGCATTCTCATCCAAACTTTTGTTTTTGGAGCTTTTGCCATCTTGACTCATTTTTAACCCTATTGCTAGGTAGCAGTCCATTGTATTAAGATATCATGATTTATCCATTTCTGGTTGATTGCTATGCATCCTATTTCCTTTGTGTCTTGCTATTTACAAAGCCCTGTGATAAAATCCTAATACCTGTCTCCCAGTGCATAAATAGCTCTTTTTTTCTCCCTTAGCTTGCATACCTAGAAGCAGAATTGCTGGCTCCACTCCTGCTGCCAAATATCTACACCTTCTAGTATGCACATGAGGTCCCATTTCTCCATCCTTCCACAGCCAAGGGGAGCTATCTTGTTGTAGTTTTCTTTCACCTGTAGGACCAGAGCAGGGAGTGCATTTTCCACAAGCTTCCTTGCTGTTTTTCTCTCTTATGTTTCACCCTTGTTTTTACTTTGCTCCTTTTATATGAATGGTTTGTGTTTTCCTGAATTATTTGTAGGAATCCTTCATAAATTTTGGACATAATCCTTTGTTAGTTTTAAATGTTGCAAATATCTTTTAGCAGACTATATTTTGTCCTTTAACTCTATGTGTCTTCTGTCAAAAGTTAGTATTTTAAAATATACTTTAGAATTTGTTCTCTTTTTCTCCTCATTTTTTTTTTTTTTGGTACCCAGGATTAAACCTAGGGAACAATGAGCTATATCCTTGGCTTTTCAAAAAAAAATTAAGGGACCGGGGAGATGGCTCAGTGGAATAAGCATTTCCCTGGCAAGCACAAGGGCCTGAATTCAATCCCCGGTTCTGCAAAAACAAAAAAAAACAAAAACAAAACAAAAAAAAATTAAAATTAATTTTACTGTTACATTTTTTATATATGATAGCATTCATCATGGGGAATTTGTAGCTGTACATAATAATATCTTGACTCTTCTTTTCCCACTCCCCTCACTTCCCTTCAGCCCCTCTTCCTCTGCTTGTAGTAAAATATTTTATTTTCCTTTTATTCTAAAAAATTTTTTTGAGATAAGATCTCACCAAGTTGAACAGACTGGCTTGGAATGTATAGTCCTTGTGCCTCAGTCTCCCAAGTAACTGGGATTAGAGCACTCTCCTTTTCTTTTCCTTTTTTAAAAGGAATCATTTATACTTCTTACAATTATGTTATTCTGTACATTAAGTTTTATAGGTCCTTTAATCCTAAATTGTGTCATTAAGTTAACCTAAAATTGGTTTTTAGGTGTTGTATGGTATAAGTATCTGGTGTTATACAATTTTCCTACAAATATCACCCATTGCTTCAGAATTATTATTATTTGGGTGTATGCATAACATTAGTTCCCCTTACTGATCCAATTCCACCTCCAGGAGAGGTGAGAAGCAGGTGTCAGTGGAGCCAGGTGAGAGCTGGAGCTGCAGAAGCAGGACCTCCACGCAAGAATGAAAGTCTAGTCAGATACAGAAATCTCCAGTAGAAATCCGTCATAATAGGAAGCAGGGCACCAATACGTATCTTGACGTCTCTCTTCCCTTGGCTGACATTCTTTCTCTACTATTTTCCATTGGTCAAGCTTCTGAGCAAGCCAGAAGGCTAGGGGATTAAATGAAATCAGTGCCCTGTGAAGAGTGCCCTCCTGGTGCCCCACTGCCCTGCTCATATTTAACAGTGGTGTGTTCCAAGGGCGGATACTTTGCAGCAGGCTGGGTAACCTTTGTCCTGGCTATACATGACCTGGGTGGGCTGCTTCCCAGAGAAAACCTGGATGTCATTTGTTTTTTTAGGTTTCTCCTCTGGGATGTTCAGATTCACTGGAGAGAAGACTGAGGATTTCCTGTCTTATCCAAGTTACATATGACACACAATCTCCTTCTTTGGAGCAAGACACCTATCTCCTCAACTGTGTCTGGTGGCCCCCAGTACAGAAAACGCAGGCCATTTTGGTGCAGAGGGTTCTTAGATGTAGGAAAGAGAAAGGAAGGCCACTAAGGACTGTTTTCGAAGGAGCTTTCACCAAATCCTTAAGCCAGGGTCCTCTTCCATCCAATCCAGAAGTGCCTAACTCTGGCCCCATGAAGCTGTGGCCATGCAGCTGGGTGTGTTCAGCACTCTTCCCTCTGCTGGCTGCAGTGGCTTGTCTGGTGCACTGAGCTACATCATCAGCATCCAGCTGCCCTCTCTGCCTCTGTGCTCCTTGTGATTGTGCCCCTGCTGCCTGTGAAGGACTCCCTTGACCTGATTTTAGTGGGGTCTCAGGAGTGAGGGGAGCAAGGTGCCTGTGTTTAACTAAACTGCCTCACCCCCAATTCTTTCTTCTATCTTAAATAAACCTTTTAGCTTTGAGATTTTCAATCTTTCTTGTTTTTTAATAGATGCATCCAAATTTGTCAACTTTAATATTTCTATTGCTCCTGCATTCCAAATATTTCCTCATCTCCAGCATGATTTCTACTCAAGTAAGTGAATAATTTAGGAATGGATTTTTTAAATTTCTCAAAACATATTATGAAACAATCTCTATTGCTGATTTCTGATGAACATATGGTCAGAGACATGGACTAACTGGCTTGGATTCTTTTAAATGTATGGAAATTTCTTCTTCCTCTTTTGATTGTGACGATTTTTTTTTCCCTGTGAGTTCTATATCCATTTGAAAATGCAGTGTGTCGATTTGTTGATGATGATATATGTATATATGGCATATATATTTTTTTTCAGACTTGCTAATATTTTCCAATATTCTGCCCTTACATTTTTATTGGCACAATCCGTTTCTTCCTTGTTATTATTTTAGTTTTTGCTGTATATGTTTGTAACCATCCTGGTAGTTATCTATATATTCCTGATTGCTATTCTTTGTTTCTGCTAGAGGTTTTTTTTTTTTCTTGTTCGTTTGTTTTATTTTATCTTATTTTATTTTTTGTCTGATTAAAATGTTTTTCTCTTTGGGACGGGGTCCCACTATGTAGTTCAGGTTGGCCTTGAACTCACTTTGTAGCCCAGGCTAGCCTTGACTTTGCAGAGATCCTCCTACCTTACCCTCCCAAGTGAGGGATTATGGGCACACAGCAGCATACCCAGCTTTAAAACTTTTTAAAGAAATAATTTTGTTTTTTGTATATCTTTTCTTAGTGTATATTTTTCATCCACTTATTTCCAGATTCATATTATGTGTGTGTGTTGTATATGTATGCATGCCTAATGTAGTGTAGAACTACATTTTTTAAAAAAAATCACATTTATTTTAAAAATATGTAATCCCTGATATATTGCACAATTCCAAAGATACTAAGAGTAAGCAGTGACAAATTTCCCTCTCATCGTTTCCCTCCATCTTTCTTGTCTTTTTCTCCAGAGGTCAAACTTATCACTTTCTAGTTACAGAGAATCTATCATTGGGAATCATTGGGGAGGTAAATGAATACCTTCTGTATATTGATTCTTTTTATGATGGTGACATTATATGCAGCATTATAAACCTTGCTTTTTGTTTCTTAAAGATTTATCCTTGATTGTGCAAAAAGAGCTTCCTCATTTTTGGGGTGACTACATATTAGTTTGCTTTATGAATGTGCCCTTCCTTTTTGACCTATCTCCCATCAGTGGACTTTTAGGTAGTTTCCAATCTTTTGCTTTTGCAACAGGGCTGTGATGAATAACCTTTCACAAATATTATTTGAACATGTTAGAGTATATCTACAGAAATTTCTAGAACTGGGGTTGCTCGGACAAAAGGGTGTGTGTTTTTATCACTCTGACTGATACCTGATCATGCAAATTTTCCAGGTTGGACTTGCCAGTTTGCCCTCCTGCTGGCAAAAAGTATGCTGTTGTGCAGATCCCCACCCTCTGGCTTTTCTACTTCTGTACTGTATCAGCCAAGTTTCTGTCAAGACCAAGAAACATCTCTGAGGACTTAAAACAGAAAACTGGCTTCTGCCACAGCAACCATCAAAGAACAGTAGCCATGCCCTCCGCTATCCCATGGCTGTGGGCCTCAAAAAGGTGACCAAGAATGTGAGTAAATCAAGATACAGCCGCCGTCATGGATGTCTCACGAACACACCAGATTTGTGAGGGACATGATCCAGGTGTGTGGCTTCACTCTCTAAGAGTGGCGCACCTTGGAGCTGCTCAAGGTCTCTAAGGACAAACTTGCCTTCAAGTTCATCAAGAAAACTGTGGGGACACATATCTGCGCCAAGAGGAAGCATGAGGAACTGAGCAAAGTGCTGGCTGCCATGAGGAAGGCAGCTGCCAAGAAGGACTGAGCCCCTCTGGAATACAGCTTTGCAGAAAGTTCAAATGAATGAATGAATGAATAAATAAATAAATAAATAAATAAATAAATAAATAAATAAATAAAACAAAACAAAACTAATTGTCCTAATGGTGGAAAATTAGGGAAGTCACATGAAGGGACTGTTGCCTCTCCATTTCTTTCACCAACTCTGAGTTCTGGGTAAAGCAGATCCGAGGTCCCAGTCATCAGGTGATTGATTCAGGTTCTGTCATGGGGCTAAGTCTTGCCTTCTTCATAGGTTAGAGTTTCCAGTTTGCCCATGGCCACAGCCCCAAGTAGGGGGCACATCATTTTCAGCCACTTCTGAGTAAGATCATCAGAAAACATAAAGGTGACCCAGGAATGCCTTTAGTCAGCTTTGTTGAAATAAAGCAACCTCTTAGCTGCCTTGAGCTGACCCAGTTTGGCCCTAGAAGTGTACAGTCTAAAGGCTTCAGTCCCACCTATTGCATTGCTTCCCATCTGCTTTGGTCCTTGGGGACACTTAGCTTGTTTCTAAGACTGCTTTTATTAATCCAGCACCTTTTGGTATTTTCTCTACCCTTTTAATGGAAGCGTGAGCTTTGGCTCTCTCTCGACTAGACGGCTCCCTTAGCTGGGCAGACATTCAGTTAAAACACTCTAAAATCTACTGTTGCAGAAGCACAGCACCAGCCAGTCCACATGTGGCAGTTTGGGGTGCAAAGTCTGGATCTTGCAATTCCTTCTAGCAGTGGCTCAGCTGGAGGAAATGCAGGTGGGTATGACGACAGATTTGTGGTTGCCAACCCGCAGCAGGGCCTCTAGGCCTCTGTGCACAGGCTGGCTGGCTTCCTTTTCTGCATCAGCACTTGCCCAGCCCCTTCCTTAGGAGAAAGGTACCTTGAATAAGTGTTGTCCTGGAAGTTGTAAGTCAGACTCCTGCAAGATCCAACTTTTTAAAACTATGTTTGTTCTTCCTTCTGACTATTTTGCTCAAGGAATTTATGGTCTGGAGGACTTCAGAGTTCATCTAACTCTTATGTAAACTTCAGATACCAGACAATGGTTTTTTCCAAGCAATTCTCCAACTCTCTGCATGCTAGCAACACCACTGGAGGATGCTAGCAAGGACATTAAGCCCCATATTGTCTCCCAGGCATAAACATGGGAGCTCCAGGTGTGGGGTCAGCCTCTTAAGACTGCCCCCCACTTTGGAAACCAATTCCCAGTCCTGGTTTCTGGTTTTGACAAACTAGCCATAAATCAAGGGTTCTCACCACCCTCTAGTCAAGTATAGCAATTTTCTAGAATGGCCCGCAAACTCAGGGAAGCACAGTACTTCTGGCTACTGCTTTATTACAAAGTGATCAGCTCAGGACAAGCCAGATGGGAAAGAGGCCCAACGCTAAGGACTGGGGTTGTGGATGCAGAGTTAGAGTTTCCTTGCCCTGTCATCTTCCCAGCACCTTTGCTTATTTATCAACCTAAAAATCATTAAATTCTGTTTGTTAAAAGTTTTTGTAGAGCTTAACTTCCACTGTCCGCTTCTCTCACTCTAGCCTCCCGAGAGATCACAGGGTGAAGCTAGAAGTTCCAATCTTCTAACCATTTCGTCTTTCTAGTAGCCAGTTGCCTCCTGAGGATTTCTAGGGACTCCATTGGAAATTGCCTTATTAGCATAAATTGATGTGGTTGAAAGGAGTTTATGAGTAGGGTGAAATGGCACACAGGTGTAAATTCAGCACTCTGGGAGGCTGAGGCAGGAGAATTTCTTGGAGCCCATATTGACCAATTTAGTGACTTACTGAGAACCACCTTCAAAATGATTTAAAATAAAACAAAGGCTGGGAGTATAGCTCAGTGAAAGGTCCTAGATTCAATCCTCAATATGGGGAGGAAGATCATTATGAATAATAGAAGGCAGTCTTCTATTCTGGGAGACGTTTGCAAGGGTTTAGGAGTTTTGTATCAGGAACCCAGGACAAAGACTAAATATATTTTTCCATTTGTATTCTCAGGAGATTGGTTCTAGGACACCCCACAGTTAAGAAAATCTGCAGGTTCTTAATGGCCTTATATAAAATGATCTAGTATCTACATATGGCCTACATGCATCCTCCTGCCTCCTTCATATCACACCTGCAGCTCCTAGGCCACACACATCCCTGAACAGCTAGCCCCACACCCACAGAATCATAAACTCTTGTTTAGCCATATTTTTCCTGACTTCATGGCATAGACTTCCTGGGCCACAGCAGAGCGCCTTGCAGGGTGGGGTGGGGGTGCAGTGCAGTGCTGACTTCCCCTCCTGCTTCCTCTGCAGGCTCTGGGGGGCATAGAAACCTGGGCGCCGCAGATGTTACTTGGGGACAAGCAGAGGGGCTTCCTGTAATAGCCTCTCACCCCACCTACACGAGCGTGTGCTGTGAGGCAAGCATTTACCACTGTCAGGCAGACATGCAAGTTTTCTAATTTAATTATTGAGCTGGGGCTTGTTTTGTTCTTTTGTATAATAATTTAATAAGTTAAAATATTTTGGAAAGGAATTTTTGTTACTTATACATATTAACTACCTCGTATCTCTTACGTGAGGCCAAGACAATTCCTCTTTGCTCATTGCAGGCCAGGCAGGTGAAAACTTTTAACACTCATACTTTGAGTCATCTCTAGATTACTTTAAATACTCAGTATGATGTAAATGCTCTGTACAAAGTTGTTAAAGTCTATTGTTCAGGAAAAAAAAACAGACAAAGGAAAAAACTCTGTGTGTGTGTTCAATACAGACTCAGGTTTGTTTTTTTTTTTTGTGGGTTGAATCCCTGGGGCAGCGCTGTCAGAGGGTGCCGTATACCACCTACCCCTCCTTTTGTCTAAGCCTCCTTCCTCACTTCAGGTTTCCTGCTTCATCAATTTCCCCCTCATTTACATGTGAAATCTACACTGATGTCTGGCTGTGTTTTCTTAACGTGTTGCCATGGCTCTCCTCAAAACAGTCAATCAGTAAGTCTTCCTTGATGGGGTCCTCTCCCAGGCACTGTGTGGCCGTCCTCCCCTGCCCTCCTCCCAGAGCGCGCCCTGGCCCACTCGCTCAGCCCCTAGTCTTGGAGCCCCGGGCCGGCTCTGCGCCTGCCTTCCCCAGCTGCCACGAGCAGAAGGCCTTCCTGAGCTGCCGCTTCGGCAGCCCGGTGGCGCCGGCGCCGCTCTGCTCTACCAGGACTGGCCTCAGAGCTCCGCTTGGCCTTCTGTGTGTGGCGGCCTGCCTGCCTGCCTGCCTCCTCGCCTTGCGTTTCCTCCTCCACATTCACGCTGTCCCGCGCAAGCTTTCCGTGTGTGCCACAGTCCGCGCTTCCACGGGCTGTGGATCCCGCCCCTGCTAGACGTGCTGCTGACCTGAGCGCTCCTGCTCGCTGCCTGAAAGCCAGTCCTTGGGAAAGAAAAGATGGTCGGAGAAAATCGGGTTCTCTCCTCATCCTTCTCCTCCGCGCCTTCTCCCCCAACCCTCTCTTTCTCTATCAGATATTTTTTAACTTCTCTGACTGGAACGTTGCAGTCCACAAGGACCCCCTAGTACTAGTTTCTTTAATTCTTATACAAACATTTCTTTTTATGTTCTGGGTTTTGTAAATCTAAAGAAATATCTTTTTTTGTGTGTGAAATTAACCTCTTAATCATTTACAGCTTTGCTTCAGCATGTAGCATGCTATACCAAGGGGGGGAGGGGTCAAAGGACAAGTCATGTGGGGAGGAGCCTGCTACAGATTGAAGTGTCCCCTCAAATGCATGCCCACCTGAGACCTAGGAGACGACCTCATTTGGAAATAAGATCTTCAGGTATTATAATTAGTTAAGATGAAGAAGTCATCATGTTAGATTAGGATTTTGCATCCAAAGCCTGCTGTCTTTATAAGAAGCCTACATGAAGACCCCAAAAGAGGGCCACACGAAAAGAGGTAGAGAATGTAGGCATTCTTTCTACAAAGGCCAATGCTTCCAGCAGCCGCCAGAGGTGGGACAAAGAGGGGACTCCTCCGCTGAGGAGCCAGGCCCGAGGACACACTGGTGTTGGCACTGTAGGCTCCAAAGCTGTGTGGTGCTTTGTGTCCTCCCTCCTAGGAAGCTATAACCCATCTTCTCCCCACCATGGTGGCCTCCAGCAGTCGGGCTGTGGTCACAAGAGCTCCTGGGTGCTGCTCGACAGCCTCCTCCCTGGGCATGCTGGGCCTCTACTCTGTCCTGTTACGGCCAACTTTGGACCAAAGATCACGGTTGCAGTAACTAATAACTGTAGTATAGAAGCAAAAAGGCAGGGCTTGAATTTGAAAAACTGCTGCTATGTTTCAGGAAAACACAATTCCTACTGTGGCTCATTTTCTCCCTCTGGTTAGTGGAGGTTTAGTTTCTTTCCTCTTGGAAGAGACTCAGTGACCTGCCAGGGAAAATTTGAGGCACATAATCAGCTCCTGCATGTTCCTCCCTTTCCAAGTGCTGCTTTTTCTTCACCATTTGTGGATTTGACATTACGTTCAACCTCTGCTGGTTTCTGCTGTTACTCATACAACTTTAGAAAAAATTCTCTCAGATCCGAGACCTTTCTGGGAGTCTCCTTCATGAGCTGTAACCCAAGGCATCAACTTTTACATAAGCTAACTTTGGTCTGCACACCTCAAGGCTTATTCTAAAATAAACCTCTGTCACCACCATTCTCTCTCTCTGTGGCTTCCCCAACAACCATCAGATTTTTCTGAGAATTTGGAGGTGGGAGGGAGCTCCCTGCTGTGCTGCCGTCCTGGCTTTGGGAGCTTCCTGGTCTCCTTCAGGCTCCTACACCTGCTGACCTGCCACCCCTACAGCTTCCTGGGAGACCTGCTTTGTCCCAAGTGTTGAATGACAAAACAAAGACAATGATAGGGACCGTGTGTAGCATATCCTGTTTGCTAGTCATGTTCTAAAACTTTTACATAAGTTAACTCACTTAATCTTTCGTCACTTCCTTTCATGGTAAACAAATCTTTTTTTCAGTGTACTATTTTAATACTTATTTTTGTGTGTGTGGGGAGGAGGTTGCTTGATTTTGTTTTCTCAGTGGTTGCTCTAAGAATTATTGTCCTCTTCAACTCAACAAGCCTATTTCAGGTTAATCCTGACTTAATTTGCTAAAACATAGCAACATGAAAACAAAAAGACAAACGTAGCAATCTTGCCCCATAGCCTCCTCTTCGTGCCTTCCTCTCTGCCATTAGGGCCAGAGTGTACCTCTGCATGTGATAGAACCCATTAATGTGGTGTATCATTAGTGATTGGTGCAAATTTATATTTTTATCTAAAACTTTTAAAAGAAGTGAAAAACCACATTTGTACATTTTTAAAATTGTGTTTGGTTGTTACAGGATCTCACTCCGCAGCTCAGACTCACAGTGATCCTTCTGTTTTCAGCCTCCCCACATAGGTCAAGGTGGCATGTAGTGCCAGGGATCGAACTGCAGTCCCTGCGCCTGCCTAAGCTTGCCTAAGCAGGCACTTTAGTTTGCGGAGCTATCTCGCTGGCCCCCACGCTTGTACACTTTGCTTACAGGTGGCCAAAGTGGGATTCAAATCTATGTGTTCATTCTTCGGTGCCCAGGCCTTTCTGGCATCTCACATAGCCTCCTATTGATGGTTTGTTTTAGCTTTTTAGGGAGCAAATCACCCACAAATATTAGACAGGGAACTCGGTTAGCTTTCCTACCTCTTGCTTTTCTCTGGCTTTTAGAACCCTGATGGGAAGAAGGGCTTTTCCCCCATCTTTCTCATACTCTTCCTTCCTGTGTTTCTTATTGCTCCTTTACACCCTTTTCCATCTACACACACATGCTAACTACTGGGAGGCTCTGAGTTGACCACACTCAGCATCTTGCTGGCTGTGCAGGGAAGCAGGCGAGACAGCATCTCCCTGTTCCTCCCATCCTGTGATGGTCCAAAAGTCCTACTGAGGCATCTTTCATTGGAGGATTCATTTTGATCTGTTTGAAAGGTTGAGAATATGTTTCTCTATTGAGGAGAATTTCTTTGTTAGTATGAATGGTAATACCTCAAAACAGCGAGAAATAAACCCTGTGTCAGACACTGAGGATGTGATTATTCATTCAATCATTTAGTCAGTTCTTATGTGTCACACACTGGGCTGGCCATGGGTGATAGAAGACAGATGACACAAATGCCTACTCTTAGGGGCTGTAGGTGGGAGTTTGGGGGCGTTAGGTCTTAATGCTGGCACTTTGGTCTGAGACTGCACACCTTTTTTTTCTCTTTGCTCTGGACAAGGTCTGGCATCACTCCAGGGAATCGGGTAGAACTTGCTCATAAGGTGACGCACAATGCTCCTTCTGGTTCAGTGCCTCTGTTTTTACACTGGAAACGTGCAGCATTTGTTGAATGAGCAGATGGCACTGTATTTGTCTCTTCTGAAAATGTTACATTTTATAAGATGGGAACTGGTGATGACAGTACTCTGTGTTAGTTGGGTTTCTATTAGAACCTGTGTAGCTTAGTTATTTTTCTCTTGCTAGAAGAGAATGCCACAAAATAGGTGAAGTGTGAATGGCAGAAGTTTATGTGGTTCACTGAAGGTTGGACAGCCCAAGGACGTAGTGGTAGCCCCTGGCAAGGGCCTCGTTAGGATTTGGGTGTGATATGTGCTCCAAAAGTCATGTAATGAAAACTTGCTAAAGTGCAAAGGCCAGCGTGGGGGTTGTCAGGACGTGATCATATCATGAGGGTGTGGAGGAGTCTTTGGATGGGCTCACAGTTCGATAGGCTATCATGCATGATGGGAACTTAGGGGTGGGGCCTCACTGAAAGAGTGGTCCTTGGGGCTGCCCTTGAGGACTATACATGCTCCTGCCCCTGCCTCTGTCTCTTTGCCTCCTGGCCACCATGAGGGGAGCATCTTTGCTCCGCCATCTGCCTCCACTTCCATGATGTTCTGAAACTGTGAGTTCTGAGTCCCTCCCTAAGTTGACTTCCTGGGATATTTTGTCACAGAAATTAAAAGCTGATTAACACAGTCTCTGCTCAGCATAATGGCATAGTCAAAGGGCAATGGAATGCTCAGGAAGAAGGTCAAGGCAAATGAGGCCTTTCATCTGGAGCCCACTTTCGTGATAGCTTATCCAGTTTTAATATAAAAGACTTGATCATTTCATGCAGATTAAGCCTTTGTACCTAATCATCTCTTCAGGCTCACACCTCACTCCCCTCAGCCCTCTTTTGTAGTACTGGAGACTGAGCAAGGGTCTTTGCACTCGGGTACCTCTACAGCCCCCTTTAATTTTTTTTTTTATTTTGAGACATGGTCATTAAAAGTCATGAAGTTGCCTTAGCAAACTTTCAGTCCTCTTACTTTGCCTTCCAGAGTGCTGGGAGTACAGGTGTGTGCACTATTCAGGGCAATTTACTTAATAGGAGTTTTGGAGGAAACGTTCAAACTATGTCCTGGCATGACATGTCTCACAAGATACCAAGATACTGTGTATGCTGCAGTGGGGATGAACAGCCCCAAACAGGCCATGGCATGAAGTCATTTACAGAATGTCTATGCCACAGCACTATGCAGGATAAAAGTCACAATGTCCTCTGCCTTGTGCAGTAGGGTGAACCCCGGAATTAGCTGTTCTTTCTCCAGGCTTGGAACTGAACCCTATTTAGACTTGGAACAGAAAATCAGGTGACAATGGTGAGAAGGAACGAGGTCTGCCTGCTTCTCCTCTGGCTCCTCTCTTACAGCAGTGCTGACAACAGAACACAAAAATGATACCTTTACTCGTGGAATAAGTAACTTTACTCTTCCAGGGCAAGCACAAAGGCCTGAGTTCAATTCCCAGTTAGGAAAAAAAAAAAAAAAAAGATACCTTTGCATTTCCAAACTAAGACTTCTGCCTTCATATAGACCAACTTTGCTCTGCTTTGCTGCAGCTGAAGGGGAAAATGAAAGTGTGTCATGGACCCATTAATGGCAGAATGTCCTTGGGTGGGTAAAATATAATCATTAAAATATGCTGAACCAAGTGTGGGTTCTGTAGGGAATGTACAGATGCAAGCCCACTAGAGAGATAAACTTGGTGTTCAGGTTTGGACATGGGTCATCTATTTTTTTGAAAGTCACATTCTTGGTGGAATGCATCATTTCACCTGTTTAGGGAGTGGAGGGAATGTTATTTATACTTTAGTGCTCTTTGGTTAAGAGTACGATTGATAAAATCAACTCTAAAATGCCTTTTGGTTGGGACATCTTTCTCTCCCTTATTTGGGAGGACATTTTCATGTAAGATATCATTGAGATAAAGTTGAAGTGATTATTTCTGAGGCTTCCTTATGACCAGGAACCTGCCAGTTCTGAACTGAGGCTCATGACTTGTTAAGGAAGCTGAGTCAGTTGACCTGTTTGGGGCTGATAAGATGACCCTCGGTAGTTGGCTGCTGTTGCTTTAGTGCCCTAAGTTTTTTCTTTTCTGTAAAGCTAAAGGCCCAGTTTCTCCCACGGACTGATCTTCTCTGTGATCTACTGAAGATAGCTATTGCATTTCTATTTGGAATTAAAAATAATTTGGAAACCACCTAAATGTCTATTGATTGGAGATGGGCAAATAATAGCTTTACCACACGGTAGAATATAATGCCATTATTGAATTGGGAATGCTTTTAGCATGAGGAAATTTTTATGAAATGGTATACCATACCATAGCACTATGACATGATTCCACATGCTTCACTATTATCACTATAATGGTATGGTTTCAATTTTTAAAATTATATAAACATACATGTTTGTGCATATACTGTATATACCTATGTCTGTACATACTGATGCAGTTGTTTGTTCATCAAGTGTGTACTGAGCTTCTCCTGTGTGCCAGGTGCTGGGCTAGGGCTGAGGATGGAGAACCACCAAATTAGTTCCACCCTGACTCATTTAGACCCTGGCATACATTGTAAAGGGCATGATACCGGTAAGAAGTCTACCAAATACCCATAGTAGGTCTTTCCATTTGGTGGGATGCTTAAATTTTCTTCTTTATGTATTTCTGTAATTCAAGCTTTCCCACTGAAATAAGCAGTTTTTATAGAAAGAAAAAGACAACAAATGAGTTTTTAAAATGAGTAGAACTAAAGCCCTGCCCCTGCATAAGGTTCTGTGTCTGCAGCTGGAGGAGTAGTGAACAAACTAGAAGAGTTCTGTCCTGGGGACCAGCTGGCTGTGGCTTCCCCACTGTTTGCTCATGCACAAGTTATTCCCCTCTCATGGCCTCAGCAGTTTTCCTACACAACAGCAGTTTGGCTCAGGTAAGGGCTCAGGTCCTTCCAGCTTTATTGCCCAAGGAATCTCCTAGCATTTGCAAGATCTTTAGATTGGAACAAGAATTTCCACAGACCCAAATCTACTAGTCAGTGCATCACCTGCTCTTGCACACTCCAATTCACAATTTGATTATAGCTTCTTACTCTACACAGTTATTTTTACTTTATGTGCAAATCCCTCCACCCCAGACTTCCAGACTCTTCCCTTCCATCTTTTGCTACTTTTAGAGTTGGGAAAAAATGGCATCATAATATTCCCCTCATCAGATTTTCTGTGTTCCCTAAAGCAAACAATGTGCCCTCAGTTATTCAGAAGCTTGTCCTGCCTTCTCCCACAATAGCTGTGGTAGAGGATAAAAAAGATGACTCAAGCATGAATTTGACCCCAATGGCTGCAGTACTGATGGAGAGAGGCAATGAAAGCTTGTGAACCAATCTGACAGTGACACAGTAGTATAGACTAGTTCATGTCCAGTCCGTGTCTCTTCTGTGTTGTCAGTGCAAGTTACTGGGGTTCACAAAACAGGAATATAGCATGTGTGGCTGCAGCCAGGACAAGCCTTCCAGGTTGAACAGGGTGTTATCTGAGTCTTAAACCATGAGCATGACTTATATGGCCATGGGAGTAGGAATGATATTTCTAGAAGGAAAACTAGAATGAATGGCCAAAGGCCATTAGTGTCACTAGTTTAGCCAATAGGTGTATATGATGACTAAGTAATTTTTTTTTTGATTTTCTATTTGTTTGTTTATTTCTTTAAACAGGGTCTTATGTTGTCCAGACTATTCTTGAACTCTTAGACTGAAACAAGTCTCCTGCCTCAGCATCCTTAGTAGCTGGGACTATAGGAGTACACCACCATGCCCAACACTGCTTTGGTAAGTTTGAATTTCAGATAAGTAATGCATGCTTTTTAGCATAAATGTGGTGCTGTGTGGTTTTGGCACATCACCATTTTTATGCAATAAGGGAGAAAGACAGGAATATGTTCTTTCATGTCATTTATGTTCATTCATATGAAATGAAATATTCATGATGATTGATATGAAATTTTTGGCATACACTTATACTAACGATTCTATATTGTTTATCTAAAATCTAAATGGACCTAATGTCCTGTGTCTTCTGTGGTGATCCTGTTCTGAATGTGCTCATGTGAGGTGCATCAACACCGAGAAACTCACCTATCCTAGGTGGATGATTCAAAGTATTATCTCACCGTCCTGGACATTTAGAGGCCTATAGGCCTATACTGATTCTTACGCTGAATTGCCATTGTGTTATCTTGTATGAGCAGCCACCAACTCTGCACCTTATTGTACTGCCTTAAAAATGAAGGCCTTCGCATTGATACCTATGGATTCTGAGGTATTAAGATGGGAAAATTAGATATTGGCTAAGAAGGGGAAGAAATCACCCCAGCCATCTTCAGATTAAAAAAGCCAGTGCTCCCTTCTTAATATCCAGCCCAAGGACTTCACTGAGTCTTGGAGATATTTGGTCATGACTCTGTCTTCTATGCGCCTAGAATATATGATGTCTAGTTTTTCTTTTTACATCATTGTTCTGACCTTTTCAAATTCCTTGACAAAAACACCTGTTCCTAGAACTTCTCTTGAATGGCTGCTGAAGGGGAACATAAAACATTAAATGCTTGATTCTGCCTTCTCTAGCTCCCCACCAAACTCAGGATAAAGAAGGGCAGGACGGACAGGCATTTTCTCATTTCCCAGGTTCGAATCAGCCAGATTGACACTTGTGGGACCTTATTTCCCAAATTTGAGTTCACTTTGTTTTTCTTTGCCACATGGAACTGTAGGAAAAGGGTCATGCCCTTTCCTTGCACTGTGCCACACAAGTGTGTCTTTGGCAAACTATCATTGTTGTGCAACCACAGAGAAGGGTTTAGAAATGTGTTCCTTCTTATCATTTATACTCTCAGATGAAGTAAATCCTCTTTGCTGGGGAATGCTCAGAAGAGTAATGAGCTTCTCTTGAGTTGTTCATCCACTTAAACTTGAGCTTTGCACCAACTACCCCTGGTGGTGGGGGGCTGAGTGGCCTCCAGGATGGCTAACAGCAGAGATGGCTGAAGACACAGACTCCAGACTCTACAAAGCAGCTATGTGGATGTGATTTGCTTAAAATCAGCTCTACATAAAAGCAATCACCTATGAATTACTTACTTCTGAGTGAAAGTTATTTAAGAGATACAAAGATAAATGTGGCGGTCACACCTATAAGTCTAGCACTCACGGAGGCTTAGGTAGGAAGGTGGCAAGCTCTAGCCCTGCCCAGGCAACTTAGCAAGTTGTTTAAAACTCAAAAGAAGGCTGGGGCCAAAGCTCAGTAAGAAGACCCTGGGTTCAATTCCAAATACCTCAAAAATAGATCCAGATGATCCCATTCCAATCTGCAACTTTTAAAGGTCCTAAACTGTTAAAAGGGCTCATGAGATTCTAACTTGGTTCATTTTCCACCTAGCTTTAGAGGTGTGTTAGGGATGGCTTGGGGGTTTAGTTGAAGTCGTCAGGAGTGAATATATCATCCCCATTTTGCATTGACACCAGCTTGTGTCTGGGGTCTGGTGTCAAGAGCAGCTTCTCATGACCATGGCACAGCAGGCTTCATTAGGCATCAGTTGGTCTGCGGGCTTTAATTCTGGAGAAGGACCTCAGAGAAACTGCATGGAATCACAGTGATTCTTAGGAAATCAGCACTGTTCAAGATCCTTGGAAAAGTCTGACCTTTCCTGACAGACTCGCTTTTACCTTACCTTATCCCTGATTCCAACGCACCCAAGTATGTAGTAGGGCAGCTGCCTGAAAGATCTCAGGCTTTTGGATCAGGCTTATGATTTGACAAGGCAGAAGGTCCTGATATGGCAAAGGTCATGTATTTCTTTGGTGTGTATTGAAGCCAAGGAGGAGAATTAAGGAACATAAATTCTGAAAGATTAGATTGGATCAGAACAAGGCAGCTGTTGTTTTGCCAGAGTTTAAAGGGCATTGTAAAGGCCACTGGATTCATTGCTGCTTTGTTTAGGGACTTTCCCCTTTCTTGCTTGAATACTATTGCTGTTGTCCTTCCTGGGCTGTAGACAGTGGTAACCCCAGAGGGATGGTCCTTGTAGCTCTGTAAAGACCTATGGAACCTGGGTAGCTCTGTGTTACCTATCAAACATACAACTTGCTAACCTTTACGCAGTTGTCAAGTAGACAATTTGGGCTCTTCCTGAAAATGGTAGGGTACATTTATAACATCTTTTCTTTTTAAAACATTCATTGAACTAAAGTCAGTGTGATTCAACGGATATGTACATTAAGTGTCCCTAACCTGAAAGTTTCAAACGTGAAATGTTCCAGAGCCTGAAACCTTTCAAGTGTCAACATGACACACAAGCAGACACCGCCACACCATCTTCATGAGAAGGGTCACATTCAAAATGTAGCTTCACTGAAAATATTGCCTAAGATTACCTTTGGGCCATGTGTATAAGGTATATGTCAACCATAAATGGATTTCATGGTTAGATTTGGGTCCCATCTCCAAGAGAGTTTATTGCAGAAATACAAATATTCTAATATCTGGCAAATCCCAAATCCAAAGCCCTGCTGGTTCTAAGAATTTGGGATAAGGGAGAGTAACCCTGTGCTTAATGTCCAGCCACTTCTTCAAAATTAACTTAAAAATCTGAATGTGGCCCAGATCATCAGATGTGGCCCTTTCCTTACATTTCACGCCTCCTGATTTGGGGTTGGTGTCCCTCAGATACTGCTGCCTTCATTTATGTCCAGCACCTAAGGGAGGTGCCCTTCTCTCTTCTTGGGTCCTCTGCATAAGCCAAAGCATCCTTCCGTCACTCAATGCTGGAATCCTCTCTGGCCAGGAGGGTCCTGGGGACCTCTGCTTTGTCTCTCTGCAAGCCAGGCCCCGAGACCTCTCACTCAGAGCTTGCTCTCTGCCACCATCAATCTCACCAGGACATCTAAAGGGAAGGAGGAAAACTATCCTGGACAATGTGAGCCAGGAGCCTAGAGGTTCCTCAAGAAACTTTGGGAAGTCTGTGCTTCTTAATAGCTTCATAAAGAATGAGTTTCACATTTTACTTTCATGGAAAGGCAGCTCTCGATAAGAAGTCTGTTGAAGGGCTTTTCATTTTGGGAAGATCCTCCCAACACCATGCCGTGCCCATGGCCTCCAGAAAGAGACCTGCCACCTTTTCCCATGGCTGTTGCCCGTGTTCTCAGCATACAGACATGGCCAATGCTTCTGGTAAGTTTGCAGCTGAGCAAGGCTCTTCTTTCATCTCAGAAAAGATGGCAAGAAGGGTTAACAGGACTCTGCAAAGCCAGAGGCATGAGAGAATTTTCCAGTTCATTTGACTCCTAAAGGCAATAGCACCTTATAACTCTGCACAAAGATAGCATCATTCTTGCCAGTGTCAACAGAGGCCCTGGAGCTGCAGGCTGGGAGTGGGTGTAAATGTGTGATGGAAAGAGCACTGGGAAGAGAAAGGATTTTTATTTCAGGCCCAAGTGGGAAGGAGCCTGTTTCTCTTCACTTTGCGGTCTCAGCAGGAGAGCTGGTGGAGGGGAGAGCACCCCTGTGGTTACCTTCACAGGAGCCGCTGTTGTGTAAATGACAGAGTCCCTCCCTTTGTGAGGTCTTTAAGGATCATTGCAATATGGTGGGCTATGGAAAGGACACTCCAGAGGGCCCTGAAGCTGAAGGACTATCTAGGATCATGCATCATAGACAGTGAAGGAGGCCTGAGGGGTCACAAGGGGAGGAGCTGGAGCAGTGGGCCACCAAGCTGGCAGGGAGAGGGAACAGGAAGTGGGCCTTTTTATGTGTAGCTGGGGAACTTCACAGGTATGGGGACTTCATGGATGCTTCTGAATGTTGCCAGGTCTGTTGGAAAGCCAAAGCTAGAACAGAGAGCTCACGGCAGGGATTGTCATCCCACTGGGGCACCTGGGCACTGGGGCACCTGGGCACTGTGGCACCTGGGCACTGGCACAGGGTGCTCAGAGGGCATGTGTAGCACGTGGGGCCTCAAGAGAACATGAAACTTGCCACACTTGCAGCACACTGGGGTATTCTGCCTGCATGAGTCTCACCTGAACTTGTATTAAATACTTTGAGTGACAGCAACAGTACTCGTTAAGGGGTAAGAGTTTGTGGGTGGGGGGAAAGCTGCCCTGTTTTCCAAGCACTTGCTTTACGCCTAGCCAGGCATTTGGGGACACCGTGGAAATTCAAAACCTTATTCTGCTTTTCAAAGGCTTACATGTAGCCAGCTTGAGGCTTCAGGATGGGAATAAAAACCAGGAGTCAGGATCCTATCTAGTCTTATTCTGATTTTTAGTATGTGCTCTGAAGAAGGTCAGACATGGGGGTGGGGTGGAGTAACTTCTAAAATGTAGGTGGTTTCGACCCCTTCCACCCACACATGCTGCAGGGCTCAGTGATGATGAGTTCAAGAGTCTTTCTGTCCTCAGCTTTGTTCCTTTGTTTTGTTTATGGTGACAGGGATGGAATCCAGGCCCTCCCACATGCTAAGTGCATTCTGTCACCCTGAGCTCCACACCCTGTCCTGAGTTTTATGTGTGTACTTCATTCCTGGCCAAATATTCACTGTACTCTAGGAAAAGTCAACCTTAGATTAGGTTAAGAGAAAATTTATTTTTAATCTTTTTGAAGACAAGGTCACACTATGTAGCCCAGACTGGCCTTGAACTCACGGAGGTCCTCCTGCCTCAACACCCAAATGCTGGGATCACAGGCGGGCACCTCCACATTTGGCTTCAAAAAATGTTTTTGTTTTTAGCCCCCCCCCCGCCTTATAATACTTTAACTTTTGTTGTTGAGTTGACAGTATTCTTAACACCTCCACTTCCACATAAGCTTAGATTGTGCAATAGCATTTGGAATTACCTAAGGAAAGGTATGCAGTGTGGATAAGGGATTACCATGGGGGTCTTCCTTGACGGGGAAATCTTGGAAAGGCCAAGAGGGACTAGAGAATCTAACTGTTGCATCTGTGTGGATAACATGTGAGGGACAAGCACAGCACGTGGACACAGTCAAATCCACCATGATGACTAACATTTACTTCACCTTCTTATGTGGCAGGCATTGCACCAATCACTTAATCCTTGAGAAATATTAAATGGTTATCTGGGCAGAGAAGTAGCCAAGGAATGAGTCTCTGATCTCTGTGTTTTTCAATGTCGTAGCCCGACTGGCAGAATTTTAAACAGTGCGCCACTGTCCTTGCTGAGGCAGCACACGTACTAAACTTAGACAGTGAGGTAGCGAGGCAAATGTGTCTGCTCATCACTGGCCTCGGTGCAAGAGCTCACTGGAGTCGAAGAAAATCCCAAGGCAGGACTCTGGGCTCAGGCACCCAGAGGGAACACTCTCTGCTTTTTTCCCTGAGGAGCCAAAGCCTGTCCATGACCACAGTGACTTCTTATATTCTTGTTTTTGGTAGAGCTGAGGATCATGCCCAAGGGCTTGCACATGCTGGGCAAGTACCCTACTACTGTGCCCTACCCACTCTAAGACATTCCTATATAACATTTATTGTGTTCTTTGTCCATAAACTGTTTAAGGGATGGCATATTACTATGAATACTCCATAGAGATGCCTTGGGGTCAGTACTTAAACTTTGAGATGCTTTGAAGTTGATACACAAATTGACTCCTAAGACCCTCATGTAAGGGCAAGAAAAGCAATTCATGACCATTGGGTTTAATGGTAAAATCTAAAAAGCATGGAAAAAAGTGTTGCAAGTTACACTTGGATAGGGCCAGTGAGATAACTCAGCAGATTAAGTGCCTGCTTAGATAAGTGCACGGACCAGGGTTGGATTCCTGTTACCACATGCCACGCTGGCCCTGCCCCTGGGCCTGAGCCAGTGACTGAGTCTGGGTGTGGTGGTGCATGCCTGTAGTTCTAGCACTGGGGAGGCTGAAAACAGGAGGATCATTATGAGTCTGAACTATGTAGTAAGACCCTGTATCAAATACATATAAATGAATGAATGAATGAATAAATAAATAACATTTGGATAGCTTTTGCTAATGCTGAAATATACTGTTGTCTTCCAAAGCTGTTCCCAGATAGTGTCTTTTTAGCAGCACTTGAAACCTGGTAGAAAGTAGTTGTGACAGGAGGGACTATGCAGATACACAATGAAGGTATTAAGGAAATTACATGCATAGTCAACCTACTTGAAAGTCACCAGATGCCTCTTAACAGTACATTTCTGCAGTTGTCTGAGTGTGTGTTTGCGTGTGTGTGGGTGTGTGCTATAAGACCGGGTCCTGCTTTGTAGTTTGGACTGACCTTGAACTCACTTTGAAGCCCATGCTGGCCTCAAACTCATGGCAACTCTCTGACCTCTGCCTCCTGAGTGCGGGACTACAGGTGTGCACCACCATGCACGGCTCTTACTGTCTCCTAACAGTTGTGTCTCTACTTTTCAGATCTTTCTTTCTAAAGAATGTATCCAGGGCTTTAACAATAGCAGCAGATCACACTTGAATCTTCTGTAGTTTCCTGAGACTCACATTTAAAAAGGAGGCAAATAAACCTTATATCACGTGATGTTGTTTTATATCACGTGATGAGGTATGGTAGAGTGACATCCTTTTTGTTTTTTTTTTTTTTGTTTTTTTTTTAGTGTTTAGGGATAGAGATAGATTATGAAAAACAATATGCAGGCTGAGGATGTGCCTCAGTGCTAGAGTGCCTGCTGGCATGCACAAGGTCCCACAAGGTGTTCAGTCTCCAGTACCACATGTACAAAAATGTTATCCTCTCATTTGTTAGCAAGAGTAAAATGCACAGTTTTGCTGCTAATCACTGAGAGGTTCCATTGCAGGGTAGTTAGAACAAAGGAAGTGATAAAAGGGGTGGGGAGGCAGCTCACTGAGCAGGCTGCCACTTCTGCTGGGACACAGATACTTAATTGTTTGGCTTGGTGGGATGATTCCAGATGGGTTGCACAGTAACATGTGCTTTGGAATAGGCCCTCTGATGGGAAACGGAGAGGCAGCTTGTTTGCTGGCTCCCTTCTATCTTTTCACGTCTGTAAGTCAAGAGTGTCCCAGGGGTCCTTTACAGGTGGCACAAGTCGGCTCCTTGGAAAGCCCCATGTTGTGGCTTTAGCCCAGCGCAGTGCGTGGACACAGCGGCACAGGGCAGGCCAGCCTGCCTTCCTTGTTCTGCCTTCAGAGTAGGGAGTCCAAGTGGGGGGGGGGAGCAGGGCTCCTAATTTCTATCTAGGACACCTGCCTGAGGAGATAGGGGAGAGGGGACAGGTATGACAGTGCTGCTCAAAAAGTTTTAGAAAGCAAACATGGTTTTGCCTTAAGGGTGCTGTGTGCTTTAGAGTAGGACTCAGCAAACTATTTCTTAAAGGGCCAGGTGAGAAATAGTCTAGGCTGTGGGGATTCCGTGCCAAGAGGCAAAACCAAGGCCCTTTTGTAGCCACTACCGTACCTATTGAAAGTGTCACCTTGTGAAAACATAAGACCTTGAAAAGATATGCTGCCAGCACAATTTTGTCTGGTGGTATAAAATTCTGCCCCTTGTTTTAGAGAGCAGGTTTAGACGAGGACTCAACTCAAGTTTAGAGAGGTCTATGACAGTCACAGGAGCCAAGAGTATTATTTTGACCGGGACTTTTGAAGGAAGTAGATACTCAAGCATCACCGGGGGTTGGAGATTACCATTATGACAAATTAAAAATAACAGATGGGGGTGAAACAGATACTGGAGCTGTGTTATGTGCATGGACCAAGTGCCCACAAAGAAAAGGGTCTCATGTGCTGCAAACATGTACTAAGAGAACTTAAACCAACATTGGAGACTTTGTCTATTGTCAAGGATCAAGTTGGCATTAAAATGACAGTGGATCGAGTACATCTAGAGAATGGTGTGGCCAGAAAGCAGGACAGTGCCACCCACCTTGGTGGCCAGCGAGGGGTGGGACTGGATGAAGGTGAACCCGCTGGCCAGGACGACTTTCTCCTTACCATCTGCTGCCTCCCAGCACCCACGCTAGTGTTTCAGCAATTTCCAGTTGCACTTCCTTAAAATAAAGCTTAACATATTCACATCTGGCGGTTTTCCTGCCCTCGTTGATGCTTAGCTTTGGCCTGCATTTCAACAAACTATTCTGTGATTGCTTTGTGTTGCTTTGGGAGAGTTTCTGGATCAGGGCTTTGCGACTCTGATTGTATTGTGATTGCATTTGCAAGTGACAGAACAGAGAGGAAATCTTAAATCTGTTTTTATCCTGTGTCTGTGGGTACCAGCTCTGGCTGCAGATCACAAATCAGCTGAGCAACTTTTTAAAAATACAGATTGCTGAGCTCTGCCTAAGATCTATGGAACAGAAGCCCAAGAGAGGGAGCCTGGCATTTAGTTTAAAAATCTTCCTAGCTGATGGGGCAGTGGTCCTTCCTTAGTCCCAGCTACTGGACAGGCAGAGGCAGGAGGAGGCTTGAAGGCAGCCTGGCAAGCGATCAGGACACTGTCTCTAGAAAAAGAAATCAAGTGATTTGGACCTACCTTCAAGATGGCTCACCACAGACACAGGTAGTTTAGGAAGCCTGGTTAGTAGCAAAAACTCTCTCCTGAGTCCTATCTTGGGTGCTGGAAGTCAAGGGTTTTCACTCTCGGTATTTATAAGGTTAAAACAGCCGATAGCACCCTCTAAGTATCAGAAAAAATGGCTCAATTGTTACAGTGGTTAAAGGGACCACTGAGCAAAACACATGGGTTTTAAAAGGTCAGGACCAGTGGTTTCGTATGGGGAGTTTGTTCAATCTACCTTCCTCCTGAAGACTGAAAGAACATAATTGGGAATCAAACTGAGTCTAGCATGAGTCCTGGCTCTGCAACTTCTTAGTTTGCGCCCCTTTGCTTCCACAAAGGGAAAATGAGCATCCATTTTTTTCCCCTGTAGGATTATAGCAGTTTTGGGAGCTATAAATCATTCCTTGCACATAACACTTGTTAATAAATGATATAATCCCCCTCTTGGGGATAGAAAACATCTTACAATTTTTGTGTAATCTTGAATACTGTAGAGCCAGTGCTGAATGAGGTTCTTGTCACTGCTGGTTTCTGCTTTAAGATAGTAACATTTCTTTCTGGCTCAATTTTCCCAAACCCTCAAATTATGGGAACAGAACAGTTTTACCCTTGTCAACAGTAACTACTTCTGCAGTCTTTTCAGTCTCAAAGTGTAGTACGTAGTACGTGTCGGTTTCACCAAAGCAAGTTTTGGGTCAAAGCTACATTCCTCTCCACTCTTGGAGCAGGACATGGTGATACATGCCTGTAATCCCAGTGCTCTGGGAGGCTGAGGCAGGAAGATCAGAAGTTCAAGCCCAGTCTGGGCAATTTAGTGACTTGGCAAGAACTTATCATAAAATAAAGGGCTGGGGATGTAGCTTAGTGTGAATGCCCTGAGTTCAAGCACCTATATGGGGTGGTGGAAAGTGAATCTTTAACCTTAATCTCTTTGGCCCCCTAACCTGTCTGCCTGCACAGGGGAAAACACCACCTCTCCTCTCTTCTCTCTAGTCTCAGCTCCATGGCTTATTCTGATTACTCTCCTACACCCTGAGGCTTTCTCTAGCAGGCCCATTCTTAAACAAGCAGTTCCTTTACAATGCTGTCGTTGGGGAGGTGCTGCCACCTCTACCTGGCACATAAACAAGTCAGGAACTGGGCAAACTGAGCATCCTAATTGGACTTTGAGGGCAAAGTTCCCCTCCGAGGAAGAGGTAGGAGTCTCTGTTGATTAACACAGCCTCACTGCCAATGAATTTACATGCATAAATTACAATGTTAGGCTGCACCTCTGAATGTTAGTCAATAAAAGCCGCTACCTGGCATTATTCAAATACCCTACCACCCTGCAGTGAAGTGTATATTCATCGTACCAGAGCAATTCTGACAGATGGTAATTTTAGAAGAGGAGAGGAGTTACCAGATGGAGAAGGGTAGGAGTGGAGAACGTGGGTGTTTGAGGTGAAAAACCTTCCCAGAGAACGCTTGGGTAGAAAATTTAAAATACGGATAAAAATGATCAAAGAAGAAAAAGACAGGCATCATTGGGGCATGGGACTGATGGGAGTGGGACCAGTGGTTTGGACTGAGTGTAAGAACAGACTTGTAAGTCTTATTGGGAAAGGGAAATATGCTAAGCCTGGGGCTATTTGGCTGGAGAGGCCCAGGACAGAATGAATGAGGTGGTCTGTGAAGTACTTTGAAAGTCTGCCATGGAACAGGATCTGTCTCTTCTTCCTGTCTATAAAAAGTGAATGTACCACCTTGGACTGAATTTATAAAGGAAAGAAATTCATAGTTAGATTGGGAGAGGGGAGAGAAATATATATATATATATATATATATATATATATATATATATATAATATTTTATAGTAAAGCTAAACATTATAAAGTTCAGAATAATTGGGAGAAATTTAGAAAAGAGACAGAATGAGATACTTACTCGCACTGGTGCATAGCTGGAACAAACACACATATACACACACATGCGCGTGCGCACACACACACACACACAGTGTTGTAACAGTACAACAGGCAATCCTCTGTAACACTGTAGGAACAATGGAACCGGGCTGGTGAGATGGCTCAGTGGTCTAAAGCACCTACTTAGAATAAGCTAAACAAAGCACAGGGACCGCGGTTCAATCCCCCAGCACCACATGCCAGCCAGCCCCGCCCCCTGGTGGGCTGAGCTGGCTACACACACCCACCCACACACACACAGATAAATAAAAAAAAAAAATTAAAAAAAAAAAAACAAAAAAACAATGGAACCATCGAGGAAGCTTGAGTAGGTGACAGTCAGACAATGACTAAGTGTGGAGAAGGACATTCTACAGATTCCTATTCTCCGTATGACCTGTATGGGACTTTCAACCTGACTAGGCCACATAACTGCTTGTTTGGGAGGAAGTCTAGTGAAAGCCTTAGCGTACAAGGAAACAAAGGCAGAACCTTACTCCCCACAGAAAGCTTCCCGGACAGTGTGAGAGCCTTTGCTGAGCTATGTCCGAAGGAACAGCGACGCAAGGGCTAGCTAAGCCAAAGTTCATTTCCTGGGATATTTAAGCTGCATTGCCCCCGCTAATCCTGATAATGATTCCTCCCATTTCTCCTGTTCCTGCTTTTTGTGAGAATCCTAATAAAAGGCTGAAGAAAATTGTGATTGAGACTTAGTCCTAGAGGCTGTAGCCCCCTGACCTCTTAACTTTGTCACTCTTGTTTTTCATCTGAACACCTTGCTCTTGGGACATGTCACCTCAATCAAAAATCAACTTTTTACCAACAACCAGGGGCTGGCTAAATGAAAGCTGTCTCAGGTCTGCTGGAACTCCCACTTCCACTCCTGCCTGGTGGGCAGGGACAGCAGTATGCCTGATCTCAAAAGGCTGCCAGGAGAAGTGAAATGACACAAGGTTTGACTAGACACCTAAGAGGTCCTTAGTAGGGATGTGAGGCACAGTGGTAGTCACCTGTGATCCCAGCACTCTGGGAGGCAGAGGCAGGAGGATCCAAGTTCAAGTCCAGCCTGAGCAAATTAGCAATTTAACAAGACCCTGTCTCAAAATTTAAAAAAAAAAAATGGCTGGGGATTTGGGTAAGTATAAAAGCCCTAGATTCAACCTCTCATACTGGGGGGAAAAAGTCCTTTCTATGAATGTCATTTGTGCACCGTGGTCCCAGTAATAACCTGATATTTGCCAGATATTCAAATTCAGCTCAGCAGTAGTCTAACAGAGATGTGATTTACTATGTATATTTCTTATCCTTTTTGTATGTTGCCGGGACGCATAAGAAGTGTGCCTGCCTGCTGAACTGTCAGGACTGCAAAGAACGCCCTTCAGCAGGACTCAGAGATGACCAGTGTGAGTGTGGGAATCAGATGAGCAGTGAGACAGCATGGCTGTTGCAAGAAGAAAGGCCCAAATGGTGGGGCACGTGGATGGTGCATGTCTGTGCCTCTTCACACGCCCAGCTGATGCCCAGAACGTGAGATCACAGAAATGCAGCCAGATAGAGAAAGCCACATGACTTTTTGAGGTTCCCACCTGTTTTCATAAACAGAAAATTCAGGGGGCTGCTCCATCCTGTTTCAATTTCATGATTTCCCTTGACACCCGACTGAGCAATGGCGGCCTTGTATTTTCATGGTATGTTATTTTTTTCCACTTCTTTTGCTGGTACTGGAGATTGAATACAGGGCCTTCAAGCTGAACACTATCCCTAGCTCTTTCTTTTATTATTATTACTACTACTACTATTATTATTATTATTAAATGTGTTTGGTACAGGGTCTCACTACGTAGCTTGGACTCATAGTGATCCTCTTGTCTTCAGCCTCCCCAGCCCTGGGATTACAGGCATGAACCACCACACTAAGACTCAATAGCTGGCGTGGCATGCATAAGGTGGGGCTGACACAACATGTGGTACCGGGGATTGAACCCAGGTCCTTGTGCATGCCTAAGCAGGTGCTTAGGCTGCTGAACTATCTCTGTGGCCCTTATTTTTTTTTTTTTTAATTTTAAGACAGAGGGCCAGGGAGATGGCTCAGTAGAATAAGTACTTGCCTGGCAAGCACAAAGGTCTGAGTTCAATACCTGGTTCCACCAAAACAAACAAACAAACAAACAAACAAACAAACACAATTAAGACAGGATCTCACTAAGTAGCTGAATTGCCCAGGCTGAGCTTGAATCTTCAGTCCTTCTGCCTCAGTCTTCCAGAGTGCTAGGATTGTGGATGTGTACCTCCACATCTAGCTTAGAGATTTTCACGTGTGTTCATCCAGAAGGCATGCTTCTCTGTCTTATATTCTCCTGGTTTTTGTTTGCTTGTGTGGTAGCTAGGTTAATGGCCCTGAAGATGTCTACCTCCTAACCCCTAGAATCCGTGAGTGTTCTTTTATGTGGAAGCATAGGAAGGAGGGTCGCAGGTGGAATTACAGCAACCCTGGTGGAACATTTGTCAATGCAAGGATCCTGAGAAGTGAGAGAGGAAGGGATAAGCTTAGCAGAGAGTGATTCAGCACAAGAGCCCAACCTGACCTTGCTGGAATGAGCCAAGCTGTGTTGGTAGCTTCAAGAAGCCAGGAGATGCAAAGAAACTGACTCTGCCCTCACTTCTCCAGAATGAACACAGTCTAGTTGACCTTGATTTCAGTTTAGTGTGATACATCTTAGTCATTTGGCTTCCAAAATTGCAAAATAATAAACTGTATTGTTTAAATGACTGTATTTATGATGACTTGTTGCCCTGGCCATGGAGGCTCATACAACTTTCACTACTCCCAGGGTTAGCTTCACTGGTCCTGCAGCAACAGGCTGAGGTCATGAGCCTCAGTAGGCCCTAGAGGAGCTCTGGGGCCTCTACGTCAGGACATTCACAACTCAGAGGAAAAGACCACAGCCCACTTCAGGCGGAGCCTCCCTCATCTTCCAGGGCCTCCCTCCAGAAAGCTGGGCTCTCCAGTCACGGGCTTACTTCCTGTTTTCAGCCTTTATTTACCAGAAATGCTTCTTCGCTTCTGAGAACAAGTCCACTTGACCATGTAGAGAGAAACTATTCAGGAAACACGTACTAAGGTTTCATTTTGAGAACCTTAATGTCACAGAAACCTCAAAGACCCTCAAATTTAGTAATGGTCTAGAGAACTAATACATGTGAAATGGTTTAGCCACGTACTCAGCTTTCAGAAACTAGCATTTAAAATATCTCTTCCAGCCTTCTCTGAAAGATGGACAAGTACATAATTTTGAAACTTCTCACAGCTAAAAGCCTACTGTTTAGTCATATTCTTCCTCCTAGGACTTGCTTTCATAGCACCGTCCCTTTTTTGCATCTTGTACCTGAAGTTTCCCCAGGTTTTGTGGAAATTGACCCTGGCCTCAGGATGTGCTACATTTGCATTGTTCAGGGTAAGTTATTAATTACATCAGCCACCTAGATCCCTGGTGTGGAGCACCTGCAGGACCCTAGCAGCAAAAGAAAGGTCTCAGCTTGTCCAGCAGAGAGGCACTGTGTCAGTTCTCCCAATGGTGCAGAGGAGGAGAGGCCGCTTTGATCCTGGCCTAGGAGAAATAGCCCTCTGGGTCCTTCAGAATGTCTTAGATTTCAGTGAGCTGTTCATAAATGTTGGATTCCAGTTAAAATTGAAACGTGAATTATAGATCCTGGAGTAAGACGGGAGAGATAATGACACAACTATATTCCAGTGTGATAAACAATAATGAGGAGTGGCTCACTCGAGCTGTTTCTCCCCCTCCATTTCCCTTCTGTTTCCTCACTTTTCCCTGATTTTTTTCTTATCTCTGCAGGATGAGCCTCTGTGTGACAAGAGCTGTGTTTTACTTCCTGTGTGCCCCCGTCAGGGCCTCACTTCCGTGGGCCCCTTTATTCTTTTACTCTCAGCTGCACTTTTCTAGAAACAATTTTATATTTTCTGTTTTAGGCTGGGGGTGGGGTGACTAGTTTGAGTTTTAAGAAGGACTCTGGAGCACAGCGCTGTGCCTAAATCACTGAAAACCACCATAGGGAAGGAAGAGGTAGGGGACAGGCCTTTAGGCTATCCCGGAAGTAAGGCCTAGGCCTGTCTGTGAAGCCGGTGGAAGAGACTCTAGGCCTAGAGAAGAAGAATGCTCCTGCTAACAAGAAAACCCTTCTCTGCTGTGTATTGTATGTCAGAAAAGGGGGCGGGAGGAGACTAACTGAAAAGAAAAGGCTTCAGAAACGTTCTGTTTCCAAGTGGAAGGCTAGAAGGCATCTTTTTTTTTCTTACTGTTCTAAGAGGAGCAGGCGTCACCAGGCCGGCAGGAGCATCCGGGAGCCTCTGGTATTCAGGAGGATGTTAGATGCCAGCTTCATGGAGCAAAGGAACAATGGCCATTTAATTTGCTTTTTATAGCAAAGCCCATTTGGAAGAATGAAAGCAGGAGGATTTTAGAGAAGCTTCCTTTCCCCAGGGCTGCCCATCTGCTCCTGAGGAGGCCAGGGTGCTGACTCAGGAAGCTGAGCCCACGCTGGCCCTGGGCAGTGCCTGGGCCAGGATACGGGCCGGCCCACACACGGCCTGGAGTGGTGCGCTTGAGGCAAGGCGCAGCAGGCTTGCTGGGGTGGCTTCTTAAGGGCAAGAGGGCAGAGGGTGCCCAAGGATTCCTGAGACACATGTTCAGAGCCTACCACAAGCATCTTTCCTCTAGCAAGGCCTCTTTCACAGGGATTGCTGGGGGAATGGAAAACAGCGGAAGCTCACCGCATGCAGAGATTAAGCAGTTTAGAAAAATTAAAATGTTTCAAACTGTCACATATCTTTAGGCTTTTAAAGTAGAAAATAAGAAATAAAGTATAAACATCCACGAATGCTTTGGGTCATTAATATAGGATACTAATTTTTAAATAAAATGAATTACTGTAGCTCCAATTTTGTGTTGGGACTGTAAATACTACAGATGTTGAAACTTTTATAAATAAACCAACCAGCTATAAGTTTTTTGGCTTTTGGTTTATGCTGGGGATGGAATGCAAGGCTTCTCAAGGCCTTTGCATTGAACTCCCCTCCTCCTCCTTTAAAATCTTACCTGGGACATCTCTTGTTATCTAGCCCAGCCTTGATTCTAACGCTTGGTTCTCCTGCCTCAGCCTGCCCGTGGGCAGGTGTGCTACTGTGCCCAGCTAGATGCTATGCATTTGGAGTTTGTGAATCTATTTTTTACCATCTTTCCTTCAATTACTGGTTCCAGATCTTTTCAGAGTTAGTCTAGAAGCATTTTCTACTCCATCCCCTTCTACCAAAATTAATGTTACTTTGTTATAGTCACATGTGAAATTGTAATGACAGCTTTGGAAAGAACCTGAATTTCCTGTGAACTAAGCTCACAGCTGTCAAGCTGTTCTCAGACCTGTTTTTCTTTTCTTGCTTGGAGGTTCTGGCCAGTCTTGCAAAGGATGCTGTAGTGGGGCCTCCGGAGGTGAAGCATGGCAGATCGAGAGAGCCAGGAGGCTTTGCTGGTAGCTAGGATTAAGTATGAGGACACAATGGGCTGGTGAGATGGCTCAGTGGTCTAAAGCACCTACTTAGAACAAGCTTAGCAAAGCACAGGGACCACGGTTCAATCCCCCAGCACCACATGCCAGCCAGCCCCACCCCCTGGTGGGCTGAGCTGGCCACACACACACACACACACACACACACACACACATACACAAAAAAAAAAAAAAAATAAAAAAAAAAAAAAAGTATGAGGACACTGGCAAGAGCTTGCTGGGAGAATACCCCTCATGGCCAGTGTGGTCCCCAGCCTCAGGGACACTGCCACACTAGATGCTGGTCGGTGTGTTCTTGAGTGGATTTTCCCACCCTGAGGAGGAGACCAGGCCAGTACCCTATCTTTTCTTCAGGGTCTTCCCACTGAGTGACATCCCAACCTGTTTAATATTTAAATTTTGAGACAAGGTCTTGCTCAGTTGTTACATCGCCCAGACTGGGTTTGAACTTCTGATCCTCGTGCCTCAGCCTCTGAGAGTGTTGAGAACACAGGCTTGCGCTACCACACCCTGCATGTTTTTACTTAGATGTAAGGCACATACCCATGGGGTCCTGGGCTAGATAATAATCCTTTCAATAGTTGGATGACATCATTTGGGGATTTATTGAGTGAATATCAACCACATCAACTGCTGTTGATAAAGAAGAGATAACAGAGTGAAAATATTTGTCATATGAGTCTCACTACTTTTCTTAGTCATCTGTGTTCTCATGTGGTAATGGGAGGACTTTTATGCCCGCTGTAGATATCAGGGGTGGAAAATTCTTGTGCCATTTAGGTTACCCTTCAAGACTCACAGAGGATTGTGTCTTTCTGCTTATCTGGTTTGATTTCATTTCTGTACTGCTGCTTCCCAGGATACCAAGTGATAGACAACTATCTCAGTTTTGGAGAGACATTTCAGAGTGCCCCGGCGTGCCATTCCTGTTTCATCTGCAGTTGTTCTTGCAGGGCCAAGGCCTGCCCACACCCTCAGACCTTGAAATTAGCCCAGACTTCACAGAACCCACAGCAAGCCTTCTGAAGTACTCACAAGCCTGCACTGTCTTCTCTACCATATCCGTTGAATTGTCTAGAGTAGGTATTCAAAGCACATATATTACACACTACTCTCAAAAAGGCAGAGACATATCATATCTTCTGGTATATAGGAATATTCTGTCATATGTGGTTATCAGGAAATTGAAATAAGCCCAGGCTGAACCAAGATGTACCATACAGCTGGACATTGGTGGCACATGCCTGAAATCCCAGCTACTCAGGAGGCTGAGGCAAAAGTAGGAGAAATTTGAAGCCAACTTGGACCACTTAGGGAGACTTTGTTTCAAAATAAAAAATAAAATGGGTTGGGGATGTAGCTCAGTGGTAGACCCTCTTTGGGTACCATTTTCAATAATGCAAAAGAAAGAAAAAAACTACATATTAAAATATAAAACAAATATCAAATACTTAGAATGAAGTGGGAGAATGTGAAATATCTCAACATTTTAAAAATATATATGCTGAAATGATGTTTGACTATGTTGGCTTAAATAATATACAGTATGTTCAAATTAATTTTACTATTTCCTTTATACTCTTTTCTCCCTTACACATCCATCACTGCCCATTCTGAATATTAGATCTTTTGAATTTTCTCATCTTATACCATAGGGTTCATTTTTTTTTTTTTTTTGTGGTACCAGGGATTGAACTCAGGATCTTGAGCTTGCCACGCCAGCATTTATCCCACTGAGCTATCTCCCCAACTTAGGGTTCAACTCCTTTAACCAGTATCTCCCCATTATGAGAAGTTTTTTTGCCTCATGGGCTGGTGGTTCAGGTAACCTTGAAAAACTCAAATTGAAGTCTTAGTTCATTTTCTGTTGCTATTACAGAATATCAAACTGAGTAATTTCATAAAGTGGAGAGGCTGAGTTAGCTTCAGATTCTGGAGGCTGAAAGGTCCAAAAGCGTATTGTGGGCATCTGGTGAAGGCCCTCTTGCTGTGTCAGAGTATAGCAGAGGCAATCTCGTGGCAGAGTGGGGAACACAGCAGGACACAATCACTCTTTTCAACTCAGATTTACCAAGTTGCTAAATTGCCCAGGTTGAACTCAAACTTGAAATTCTCCTGCCACAGCCTCCTAGAGTGCTAGAATTACAGCCCTGTACTACTGGGCCCAGTGTAAATCAATAATCCATGAAGGTTTATAACCCAGTCACTTCTCCAAGACCAGTTTGAAGCTCATGATTCATAGAGGACACCCCGAACCATAGCAGTGTCCTATACATTATGAGAGCCCTGAGCCACGGTCAAGCTCAGGTTAGGACAGTCAGAGATGGGAAGGTTAATTCCCTCGAATTAGCAGACTCAGCATATGAGGGGTGTGAGAATCTATGAACATGTCTTGCGAATCACCAATCTACTGAGAGATATTTCACCATTGCACCCCAGTAGCCCACCCCTCAGATGTTACAAAGAGGATTGAAAAGGTGCCATGTTTAGGTTGGTGTTTGGAGATGGAATTGAAGCATGTAAATAAAGATGTTGAAATGAAGGGTTTGCTACAATGACAAGCGCAAACAAGAAGGTGATGGCTTGTGGGAGGGTTGACAGCTCTATCATCTTTGCAGTGTTCTCCAAGGCCAGGTGCCTTCTCACTGGACAGGTGAGGCTGCAAGCCAAGCTGGCTGTCAGTGCAGAAGGTTGGTTGGACACAGGTCTCCATCGGGTGGATTCCGTGCCCTCTGCTCAGATGGGATAAAGTACTAACCCTTGTCAAGCATCAGTGATTGTTCTATAAAACAGGTTGCATTAGTTTGCTAGGGTGTTGGTACCAAAAGACCTCAGACTAGGGAACTTGAACAATCAAAAATCATTTTCTCCTAGCTCTGGAAGTCCTAGGTCACAGCATAGGCAGGACTGGTTTCCTCAGAAGCCTCTCTCTCTCTCTCTCTCTCTCTCTCTCTCTCTCTCTCTCTCTTCCCCTCGCTCACTTGCTCGCTTGCTTGCACACAGATGCCATCAGGTCACCTTTTTATGTGCTGGTCATTCTGTGAGCCTGCATAGCCCTTGCTTCTCTTCCTCTTCTTACAAGCACATCAGTCACATTAAATTAAGGCTTCAAACTGATAGCTTCATCGTTAGCTAAGCCACCCCTATAAAGATTTTCTGTCTATGCATAATTACATTCTGAAGTGCTGGGCATTGGGACTTCAACATATGAATTTTGGTGACATAATTCAGCCCCTCATAGAGGTTATTTCCTGTCTCCCAGCTGAGGAAATGGAGGAAGATAAGTGACTTGCTTGAGGGTCAGCAAGCTCATTGAAACTTGACTCTGGATCCCATATCAGTGTTCTTTCTACCATGACAGCTTTGTCTCCTAAGCACAGTGATTTATCTAACTAGAGCTAAGACATTTAGAAGGTTCAGGGATTTTCACTACCTGCAAGATTACCTGGGCACTTTGTGGGGTGCAATGAGTCAGAAGTTGCTGTAGTTGATAAAGTAGATGAAAAGTGAGGTCTGGAGTGTGGAATGTGGGGGTGAGTCTTAGCTCTGTCATTTCCTAGGAGCCCTGCATGGTCAAGGCCTGCACTCCTCGAGCTTATGTAGTCTAATGTTTAGTAGTTAGTGGTGCTTGGCATGGAGCATCTGCCATCTCATGTCAGGTCACAGCCAGCCTGTGAAGTGGAAATTCTTACTGTACCTATAGTGAAGTTGAGAAAAAGAGGCTCAGCAAGGTAAAATTACACAGCCACCTAGCCACTGAAACCTAGAACTAAGGCTCAAGTGAGGTCTGCAGATTCCAAAACTTATACAACAAATCATCACCAGACTCAGAAATGGAACCCATGGTTATACAACCTGCTCTTGTGTAAGAGAGAAGTCTGGTTTTACAGCAAAACCTCAAGGGTTTCCAGTATTGGCTGCCTTGATAACCTCTTACCTCCAGAGTAAGTGGCCCAGCGCTTACTGCCTGTCCTAATAGTGTGTGAATCTCTGATGCCATTTTAAATTTGTGAAATAGATGTTGGTAGGTGTAGACCAAGTACCCTTTGGGTGTTGAGTAACTAAATTTGAATCTGTCTTTTCACACTTACCAGCAATAAAAGGAGACAGATTCTTTAACAGAGTCTGTTTCCTGGTCTGGTACTCGGCACATCTTTGTGAATACTGAGATAGCGCTTGCTAAGTGCCTGGTGGGAGCCTTGGCAGGCCGTGGAAAAATGATGTCAACCACACAGTGCCCCAGTGTTATTGGTCACGCAGGCTCATGCACTCATGCTTGTTTGCTCACTGCTCACTGAATCAAAGCAGGGTGTTTTAGCAAAAAGGGAAAAAATATTTATTCAAAGCTAGCTCAGAGAAGTTGGAGGGACCCATTTGCCTCAGATTACCATCTCACTATGTATAGGTGTGTTGGGGTCTTTTCTAGTAAAAAGAGAGAGAGAGAGAGAGAGAGAGAGAGAGAGAGAGAGAGAGAGAGAGAGAGAGAGGCAAGAGTGAAAATGCCCAGACAATGGAAGTGTTCAGGCTTGTTGCATTTCTTCCTGGGCCCAGACCTCCGCATCTCTTGTCTCTGGAATTGAAACTGGCCTTTGTGTCCACTCACTGGGGCTGAGGGGAGATGTGGCTGGCAAGGTACCCTAGGCCTGAGGAAATTTGGAGAAGCCACTGTTTCTAAGGGGGGAAACAACTTTTAAAGGTCCACTTTGCATTCTGGCTACATGGTCTCTCTGTGGGACCCTGCATGCGTGAGGAGAGCCTGTGTGAAGATTTGGTGGGTTATAAACAGGGCTCCCACCCTGGCAGTTCTCCCCACACACCCAAGGGGCTGTCATTTTAGTCTCAGAATCTCCAGTTTCTTCCTTTTCTATTTGTTTCTTTAAGCCTAACCCTTATCGGAAGAGATAGGCCACTACCACAGTGGGAATTAGTTCGAGCTAATTCACCTGCCAGGCTTCTCAAACTCAAATCTGCACAAGAGCTGAGGCACTTGCCTCCTAGACACTGCTGTGCACTACCAGGAAGCAGAGTGTGCTGGCTAGGAATCTGCATGATAGCAGCTCTCAGGGAGCTGGAGGCAGGTGGGCCACAGAAGGTGCGCTGAGGCCCAGCATGACTTCACCGCAGAGGACAGCTGATCACATGGCCACCTGGAGGGGCCTCCTTGATGGATGGCCTCTTATCCCTGCTCTTCCCACAAGGTGGTCTGGTCTGGCTGGGAGATGCCTAGAGAAATCTGTGGGGCAGCCAGGTCTGGGAAAAAGAGGGACTGAGAGCCTATCTTAACTAGAATTCTTACCGTGGAAACATCCAGGTCATAAAAGGAGATAGGACCACCCTTTTAGTGTTCTGAAATAAGCCATAATGGTCAACAAGGGACCACAAGGCCCCAGGCCCCAAGCAGCAGTTGAGCAGCTCAGCGCACGAGGGCCACCAGGGATCCCTTCCCACCTCTCTAGTGTTGCCCACAATGAAGACACGTGTGGCCACAGCAGGCTGCTGCTGGTCATTTGGGGGCCCTCTGCCTCCCCTCCCCCCCAGTTAGTGATGTGAGTGTCCCCTCTCCAGGCTGAGGCAGGTGGCTGCAAGTTTCCATAGTGGGAGGCTGTGGGCCCAAGCTGAAGCCTGTGCCAAGCTCGGCTACCAGGTGGCTTCAGACAGCACCCAGGGGACCTGTGGGAGGCTAAGCTGTGACAATGCTTGCTAACAGGGCTTTCCTAGCAGTGTCTGGAGGAGGCTTTGGAGTCCAAGCAAACCACAAGACTGATGTGTCTGGGGGCAGGGGCAGAGGCTGAAGCGGGGCAAAGACTCACAGCCATACCACAGGGTTTTGGGTGGTTTTTGTTTGTTTTCTTTTGGTTAGGTGATTAGGTAAATTTGCATCCTTCTCCTCTGGCCTTGTCCCCAAACCAGAGGAAGTGCTGGAGGAAATAAAGTATTAAAAGAACATGTCAAAGAACGAGTGCTCATCTGCTTTCTTTACGGTCAGGATTTCCACTCGCCTTTAGACTTGACCCCTAAGGCTCTGACTCCAGTGTGCTAAACTGAAGTCCACCAGTATGTCAGATGGTCAGGTCAGTCTCTGTCTCCTCTCTCTCATTCTGAGCTTTACAATAATCATCTGCAAGTTTATTGAGAAATTCAACGCAGCTTTCTGGGAACAGCAGCAAATGACAAAGCAACTGCTCGCTCTCTCTCTCTCTCTCTCTCTCTCTCTCTCTCTCTCTCTTTCTCTCTCATGTACTTTCAGTCTCTGAGTCTCTGTCTCTTTCTGTTCTCTATCTGCAGGTATATATTTCAAGCATTTCTCATCAAACTTAAAATATAAACCCATGTGTGGTGTGGGGTATCAGGTGTCCTGGTTTGTCTGAAAGTTTTGCCTGCATTCAGTGGTGCTGTAGGGTGCTGAAACACGCCTCAGCCAATGTTGTTGGCTCCCTGTGGAAGCCTCTCATGCTAAGCAGAGTGAATTTTAGTAGCACTTAGCACCAAGTTCAGAGTGGGGTGGGGTCCCCTGGCAAGGCGTTCCATTTTCTGCTGTCCCATAGCCTGTGTAGCTCCCTTCCCTGATTCCTGGTCTTCCCGTCATGCCCCTTTTGCTCCAAGTTCCTTTCTTGTTCCTGCCCCTGACAGGTACCCGATTCTGCTGAGGTCTTCCCATGCAAGCCAGAGCTCTGAGATGCCAGGTGTTGCCCCAGCTGACCTTCCCAAGCCCCACACGCCCTCGGCACAATCAAGGTCTTCCGTTAATACCATCTACATGGGGGAAGACAGAAAGCAAATCTTGGAGCCTGCTGCACACAGATTTACATGCCTCTAAGTTCTCTGTCTACTGGAACAGACTGAAACTGAGCCTCTAGTCTTTGTGAAGCTGTGGCAAATTCAGTTGTTGCTACCCCATATTCTGAGGCTCCCTCTAGGAGTGCTGAAAGGGGCCCCTAACTTATTGTCTTGCTCCGTAAGCCTGTTGCTTTGGTCCTTTTGCTGCCTAAGTCTGGCATTTTGCAGCTGCCCATCTGTGCTGCCTCTGCTCAGCTTGCTAAGGAAGGATGGGTACGGACACCTCCTCCTGCTCCCCAGAGATGCTCAGGTGCTCTGTGTTGATCGTCTGACACCTGTGCCCCTCCTGCTTCCATCTCAGCTGTGGCTCACCACCTCATGGGGAGCCTGGTACTCTTCCCTGTCTCCTGCGCACAGCCAAAGGAACACAACTGCTTTAATCCAGAAGTGATCTTTGCAAAGCACTGTAGAGCATGCTTGTCATCCCAGCACTCTCGAGACAGAGGCAGGAGGATTGCTGTGAGTTTGAGACCAGTCTGGGCTACATAGTTAAAAACCATCCTGAACTAGATAGTGAGAACTTGTCTAAAAAAAAAAATTCAAAAATAAAGACCACCTTGTCTAAAAGGAAGATGAAGCAGAGGATCTCACCTTTCCTGAGAATAAGCTCTGTTGGGAAAAAGGGAGCTGTCCTCATCCAGCTCCTACCTGGCAACAGAGAAACTATCACAGCTTTGTTCGCTTTCTGGTGGTGCAGGAGATTGAACCCAGGGCCTTACTATGCTAGGAAAATGCTCTACCCCTGAGGTACATCTTCAGTCCTATCATAGCTTTATCCTTCTAACAGTTTATTTTTAAAGGCTTTACACATGCATAAGACTGACAGAGTAATTCATTGAATGAGTGCCCACTGACCTGTTCCTAGACAAACCATAACACTTTGCTGGACTTGTATTATCTCCATATGTGCATGTGTGTGTCTGCCGGGATCATTTAACAGTAAAGAACTTCATCTTGAATATTTCATCTTGCAACCTCTAAAAATGAGGGTATTTTACAAAATACTACACCATTAACACTTATAGAAATGAGTACTATGAAATACTATAATGTATAACATCTCAGAACATAGCACTTTAGTTGCTTTTTCTCTTATACACTTTAGGCCACTCAGTAGAATATGTTGTAAGTGCTTGGGAATGCCATGTGGTCTCCCCATCCAAATGGGGTTAATAACATACTGGGGAATTAAATATGGGATTATCTCTGGGTTAGGTAAGAGATGTGCAGCATTATTTAAAAAGGTATAAAGGTTGCCAGATCTTTAACACAGGACTGTGTCCAGGTATAAAGTACAGAGTTTCATAGCATGACTGAGGAAAAATCAGGTTCATCAGAAAGAGCCAGAGGCAGTTACCCAGATGCTTATCATGAACAACTAGGACTTCCTGCTTTCCAGGGTTGAATCAGAACAGATGGAGATTTTAGCCTTTGGTCTGGTACATCAATTTCCAACGGAAACCTGAAAATATTTGGATATATCTGCATGTTCTGAGTGGGAGCTCAGTGCTTCTGACCCTGGGAGGTGGGAGGGGCACAAAGGAGATTTCTAATTTTCTAGAGTGTCTCTGCAAAGGTGGAAGTAACACCCGGCTCTCTGGGCACACACTCTATATCAGCTGACAAAGTCTTCTATCACAAAACCTGTTTTAAAGAAAGTGCTAGATATCTCATGTAATTTATTGACTACTATATTGGGATGGAAAGTCAGAGTGGTTTCATGGATATATTCTTGTACAATCCTAAAGTTAATAATTGGGGATGCTTTTTTAAAATTATTTTCCCTTTATTCATTTTTAAATGTATTTAGTACAGGGTTTATAGGGTCTCACTACACAGATTGGACTCATAGTGATTCTCCTGTGTTCAGCCACCCAAGTGCTGGGATTACAGATGTGTGCCACCATACCCAGTCTTACAGTCTCAGCACTCCTCAGGGGTGGGGCCTGTGCAGCATGCTGGGAACTGTTTTTAAAGGCAGATTTTTGTTTTTTGTGCTGTGTTTTGAGCAGGTCTTACTATATGATCCAGGCTAACCTTAAGTTCACTATGCATCCCAGGCAGGCCTTGAAATCCCAGTGCTCCTCCTGCCTCAGCTTCTCAAGTGCTGGGATTATGAAAACATCTTTTGAGGGGTCCTGGGTGGGAGTCCCAGACACCTACAGTACTTTATTGCCAAATAATCTATTTGTATTTTATCTGAATGTGCTGTGATGTTTTTGGTGATACCTGGGTTGTACATCTGCTGACTGCAATTAGTCTGGGATTCTTTTAAGTGGGATTTTGCTTGACAAAGACTTTGTATCCAGCTCCTTTTGGAAGAAAGGATAAATGAACTTTGTTTGCTTCCTACATTCCTTGGTCCAGACAAGAGTAGGGAGACCCTTATCTGACCTTGTCTGCTAGCTGCATGGTGGCTGGAGGGGAAGGAATGAAGAGTCACTGAGGGCTCCTGCTTCATCTTACGGTTTGGAGAAGGGAGCATGTTCTGGTGGGGCAGCAGGGCAGCGGTGTGCCGAGCCACAAAACATCATTCTACTGGCTGCAGGAGGGGCCTCTAGGGCTTGTGGGTAACTGGGGGAGGCTACGTCCTATAGATGGCCACTAGAGTTGCCCACTGTCATACTTTTCACTGGTTTCAGACAATCATAGACACTCAAAATTTAAGCCAACACTTAAATTATTAGCACAAAATTATCTTGTGATGAGTGCAAAGAGTCTAGCTAGCTAATAACCTATTGATCCCTAAAAGACCTTACCAACCTTAATGAATAAAATGGTAACGTGAAGCCCAGGAAGAAGGTCTAGGGTATTTGCCAGCTGCAAAACATTGTGCACATGTGGGTTTTATTTCTAGAAAAGGGAAATAGGAGTGGTGCCATTAAGTAAGCTGTTCGTGAGGTCCTTGTTTGTTCTTAGAGTTCCTACTCCTGGCCTTACTGGACCCACTTGCTTCTTGGAAATGTTGTACCTTCGTGTATGAGAGTCCTCTGAAACTTGAAAAAGGACCGAGAAGTTCTAGTTAATGTCATAAGTACTTTCCATCTGAGAGAGGGACTTAGCTAATGGACTTTAAATATTCTAGTCTCTCTTGAAAGTCCCTTTCTACAATAAGAAAGGTGTGCTGGTCCGCATGTCCTCATGCCCTTAAACACAGGATTCTCCTTAATTCTCTTCATTCAGAGTCCATCTTGGATAAGCAACTGCTATAGGTTTCCAGAGCTGTAATATCAAACCAATAAAATCCTTGTGGCTTAAAACCAGAAATGTATTCTTTCATGCTCTGGAGCCTGGAAATCTAAAATCAACACATCTTCTGGATGGCTCTCCTTCCATCTATAGGACAGAATCCTTCCTTATGCTTCTGGCTTCTGGTGTTGGCTGGCAATCCATGGTTTTCCTTTGACTCATAACAGATTACTCCTACCCTTGTCATTGTAGGAACCTGGCTGACCATCTTCTCCCTGCCTGTTTGTGTCCTAAGCTCTTCTAACAGGGATATCAATCCCATTGGATTAGAACCTACCCAAATGAGCTCATCTCAACATACTTACATCTACAAAAGACCCTCATGTCCAAACCAGGTCAGGTTCACAAGTCATGGGCTTTAGGACTTCAATATATCTTTTAAGGAGACATACTAACAATCCTTAGATTAGGAAATTATTTCCCATGGAAACTTTCTTCCAGGAAAAGACATTTTAGATTCTAGTTCTTGTGTCTAGAATTTCTCATTGCAAAATTTATAAATTAGTTTCAGAGAATGGTTTGGCTTCCAATGGAGTTGGACTACAAGAAAAAATGCACAATAAATCAGCAATTTATTTTCTAGAGTTAGGAATTTCTCTTTGTGAGCTAATAGATTGACTTTCTGCCTTGACTGTTCAGTCTTATCATCCATCTCTGAGATTCTTACTAGGACAAAAGCAGCCACCACCTCTGTGCCAACAAAACTCTACTTGTCAATTTAGGAGGCTAACAAACAGACTTCTGCTAACTTATGTGCTTCTGCCATTGAACCATCTGGGTATTGTCAGGCTAATAGCCCTGCCCTACATTGACAGGTAGTCAAAACTGAGGGCCACTATTTGTCTTATTTGGATTTCTACCAGGTTATGTAAACTATATCCTATTTCTAACATGCTATCTAATTATATTCACAATCCAAAATAAGATGATCATGTTACACAAGACATTCTGCATATAAGTTACAAAAAGACATTGACAATGTTACATAACATATTTATATAGTAGAGTACAGTATTGGAGTTCTAATGGGTTTTATGTAAGAATAAGCATCTGAAAGAGAGCTTAGCCCCTTGGTGAAACTAACAGAATTCCCAACCTCAGACAATAAAAGGAGTTAATTAAAACAAAGGATATTTAAAATCTTGTTTTACATTCAAACTTATTAAAAAGAGCTTTAAATGGAAGTTGTAAGACAGTTGGTATAGTAAATGAACTTAATAGATTAGTCAAAAGAACCCCGATCAGCTCAATATCTATAGTCTCTCAAGTACCATAATCAGTTTAGCAGGTTCACTTCAAGAGTTGTTTCTTTTTTCTTCTCAAAATTGAAACCAGTTAATAATCAAAATGATGACAGTGAATCTGGCACCTTCTGTGGAACGAAAACAGAAACATATGCACCTGCTCAGTGGAGGCAGAAGAAGCTGAGCAGGGAACATTGTACTAAGGCGGGACTGGGTGACTGATGGTGCTGTTTCCGGAGAAGGACCGGATGTGGGAACAGAGTGGAGGGGGTAATATATTTAATCAGCTACTGTCCAGAATCCGGCTGCCTTGCAGAGGGGAAAAACTGCTGAGCAGAGCCAGAAGGAAAGGCAACAATCTGCTGAATGAAACTCAGGCTCCCAGGACTGCTCTCTGACTTGAATGTGCCTGATCAGCAGGGGAGACTGTTCAAACACAAATTCCTGCCCCAATTTGGTAGGGCTGATGAGGGGTTCCTACATTTGCATTTCTATCAAGGGGTTGCAAATACTGCTGGTCTGTGGACTTGGTTTTGGTAGTGCTTTACTTTAGAAAACATTGAAAAGTTAGAGGTCACTACTCTAACTTCATTTCCCAAGGAGTTAGAAGTCTTTAGAAAAGAACAGTTTGGGAAGGAAGGATTCAGCTATATGTTAGAATGCTTTAGCTGCTAATAAGACACCTGAAGACCTGAGATTAATCATAACTTGCAAGTACAAGATTTCTAAGGTTTTCTAGGTGCTCACCCAGTGGGCAATGGCTCACAGAAGAGATTAAAAAACCAGTATCTCAACTGAGAATGCTTTGGCATGCTGAACTAAAAAACAGGCTCAAGCCCTCTTAGTTTTCTGTCTCTCCCAAAGTGCCAGAGGCCTTTCTATGAGGTTCTGCTTGCCTGCTTAAAGACTACATGCACCAAAGAGGCGCACAGGTGTCTTCAGTTCTCTTACTGAAATGTCATAAGCTGAGACAGAGTACATTAAATACTCAGAGTACATTATCACACAGTCAAGCTTGGTGTCACACACTTGTAATTCTGGCACTGTGGGAAACTGAGGCAGGAAGAGGTAAGCTCAAGGCCAGCCTGGGCAACTTAGTGAGATTTTGATCTCTCCTCCCCATGGCCCCTCTCTCAAATAGCTAAAGATGTAGCTCAGTGTGAAAGTCCTGGGCTCAGTCCTTAGGAAAAATATCCTATCACAGAAGACTGAAAATGAAATATGACAGAGACCAAAAGAACTTTGTCCTAGCAGAACTTTGTTCTAGGATCAATTATTGGTTTTAAAAAATAACTTAGTCCACTTCTAACATTTTCCACATCCTCCACTTTCCTCTCTATGTAGGAGGAAAAGTATATAAGCTTCTGAAATCCATTAGGTTATTGGATACTCACTTTCCATTCTTGCAATGCCTTGTGCTATTTTACATAATATATATGTAAATCTTTTCTCTGGTTAATCCATCTATGAACAGTTCATTTCAGCCAATCCAATTGTTGAATCTTCAGAAGACACAAGAAAACTTTCTTGTGCCTTTCCTCCATACAGGTATACCAGGAGGATTTGAATAGCTTTAACAGAGAGAGAGGAGAGAGGAGAGAGGAGAGAGAGAGGAGAGAGGAGAGAGGAGAGAGGAGAGAGGAGAGAGGGAGAGAGGGAGAGAGGGAGAAAGAGGGAGAGAGAGAGAGAGAGAGAGAGAAGAGAGAGAGAATGAATATGACTGCCATACATTGATGTAAGCCAAGGGGAAGAGTGCAATGAGGAGGGTGATTGACATGTGTTATATGCATGTACAAATCTGTTGAAATGAAACTTGTTAGTCTGTAGAGCTGATATGTGCTAAGAAAAAAATGGGGAAATTTTTAAAATCTGAGTTACTTTGACTATAGGTTAGAGGAACCATCAAAAAGGATTATTTTTGTTAATCCCTAGCTTGGCATGTCCCAGCAGATTAAGGGATTATTACTAAGCAACTATGAGGGTTGTAATTACCTTTTGTTGCATGCCAGCTGTGGATCCAGAGTGATGCTCATCATTTACACTGAGGCTGTCCTTCCCAAATATCTGTATGTAGATAGTATTGTGCCAGGGTGTTCATAGAATCATGGAATACAATGGTGGTATAAGTATAAAATTTTATATTAAAATAAACATGTATAAATTATGGTTCAAAGACAATCTTCATAAACTATTTATTTATTCCATCAAATTAGTTATTCAGATTAGCAGATATAAGCATGCACAATTGGTTAAAAAAGTTATAAGAAACTAAAAAGGAATAGAAAAATAATTGTGTTAACTGCTCCTTATAATAGAGCAGCAGAAATAAGAAGTATAATTATGTAAGCTATCCTATATATATATACACAGATATATCTTTTCCCTTTTCTTCTTTCTTTGGTCTTTCCCCTCATCCCATGAGTTTTTTCCCTTTGAACAAATTCTTTTCCTTTCATAGTATCTATCATATCTTTAAGATTTTATTTATTGTTTCAGGTTCTTACACTAGTGAGATGATATGTTTGTACATGTGGGTCTGATTTATTTCACTTAAGAATATGGCCTCTAGTTTCATCCATTTATCTTTAAAACCCCTGAGTTTATTGGCTTTTATACCTGAGAATACTCCATTGTTTTAAAATACCATAAATCTTTTTTATCCATTCCTCAGTTGATGGGTGTTTTGGTTTTTCAAGATTTAGCTATGACAGATGCACTGCTATAAACATGGGTGCACATATATTGCTGTGGTATGATTTTTTTCAGTTCTTTTGGGAAATTACCTAGCAGAGGAATAGCTGGGTTGAATGAGACCTCCAATGCTAGCTTTTTGAGGAATCTCCACACTGATTTCCATAGTGGGTGTACTAGTCTGCACTTCCACCAACAGTGGAAAAATGTTCCTTTTTCTCCACAGGTCCTCCAACATTTGTTACTGGTCAACTTCTTGATGATAGCATGTCTAGCACCATGCACTAAATTTAAGTCAAAATGGATCAAAGATTTAAATATTAAAACAGAAACACTAAATCTACTGGAAGAGAAAGTGGGTAGAAATCTTGATGACACAGGAGCAGATAGAGCATTCATGCACAAAAACCGAACTGCATGGGAAATACTTCAAAGAAGCAACAACTGGGGTCTCACATTATTGATGTTTCTGCTTGTCAGACAGAATCGCCAACAGAGTAAAAAGAAAACTTATGAATTGGGAAAAAATTCTAGCTGACTATCCCTCAAACAAAGGACTTTTATCTAGAACGTATAAAGAATTTTTATATGTTCAAAGACCTAAACCAGAAATAGGCTTCTGAGACAAATATACACTTCTCAGATGAAGAAATACAAATGAAAAATAAATATATGAAAAAATGTTAGCCATCATTGATCATTTGAGAGATGCAAGTTAAAACAACTGAGACTCCATCTCACCCCAGAAAATAATGGCTATCAGTTGTCTTTTTTGCGGGGGAGGGTTAGGGTCTTGTTACAAAGTTCACCTTGGTCTTGAATTCACTATGGAGCCCAAGCTGGCCTTAAACTCATGACGATCCTCCAATCTCAGTCTTCTGAATGTGGGGATTGTAGGTGTGCACAACAATAACCAGTTTGTATATATTTTAAATACAAAATCATAAGCAGTATAGGCTTGTGAAGGACTGTTGAAAGATATTACCCTCAGCCTTCTAATGTGAATGCATTTTTATTCTTCTTTTGCTCTCACAGTACAAAAAAATCAGTGAATAATAGTTGGGTCTTTGAAAAATTAAATAAAATTAATAAACCTCATCCCAAAGTGGAAAGAATGGACAAAATCAAGCAACTAGGAATGCAGGGGTAGTGAGATAGCTCAGTGGATAAGCTCCTGTTTAGGCAAGCACAGGGACCAGGGTTCAATTCCTAGCACTACATACTGAGCGGGCCCCACCCCAGGTGCACTGAGCCAGCCACAGAGGCTAGGCGTGGTGGCGCAAGCCTGTAATCCTAGCAATGGGGAGGCTGAAAACAGGAGAATCACTACAAGTCCAAGCTGCATGGTGAGATCCTGTACCAAATACATTTTTAAAAAAAGAGAAAGAAATGCAAAGAGTGAAATCACAAGAGATCCTGCAGAACTGCAGATGATTATCAATACCTACTTGATAAACCTGTACCTGAAAAGATGGAAAACATTGAAGAAACAAATAGATGCCTAGAAACATACTAATTGCCAAAACTAAATCAAGAAGATATAAAAATTCTAAACAACTTGATATCAGTCAATGAAGTTGAAAATGTAATTAAAAGTGTTCAACAAAGAAAGCACCAGGTTCTAATGGATTCAATAAGAAATTTAGGGAAGAACTAATGCTGCAACTCTTTAATGAAATTGATTTTTTTTTTTTTTTTGGGGGGGGGCGGGAACAGGGATTGAACTCAGGGCCCTTGTGCTTGCCAGGGAAGCACTTATTCTGCTGAGCCATCTCCCCAGCCCTTCTTTAATGAAATTGAAAGGGAAGCAGTATTTCCAAAATCATTCCTAGAAGCAAGTAATACCCTGATACTAAAACAAAAAAAGACTCAACCAATAAAAGAAAACTATATGCCAATCTGTCTGAACAGTGTAGATGCAAAAATCCTCAGCAAGAGACTAGCAAAAAAGAATATACCAAATCCTCATGAAGATTATATGCCATAACCAAGTAGGATTCAGCTCAGGGATGCAGGAATGGCTCATCATACCCAATTTATTACTCCATATTAACAGAGCCAAAGACAAAAATCACATGATCACATCAATAGATAAAGAAAAGGCATTTGACAAAGTCTAACACCTATTCATGATAAAAATCCTACAGAGAGCTGGAATAGAGATGGTCTTTATCTCAATCTGATAAAAGCTATCCATGATAGACCAACAGCTAACATCATACTCACTGGTCAAAAACTGAAAGGTTTCACTCTAAAATCAGAAACAAGACAAGGATGTCCACTATCACCATTGCTGTTCAATATAGTTCTGGATACATTAACCACAACAATTAGGCAAGAGAAAGAAAAAAAAGTATAAGGATACAAAAGGGAGAATTTAAATTATCATTATTTGTGGATGACATGATATACTATATAGAAAGCCCCAAAAACTCCACCAAAGGACTTGCAGATTTAAAAACAAAATTCAGCAGGGGAGATAGCCCAGTAGAATAAGTGCTTCCCTGGCAAGCGCAAGGGCCTGAGTTCAATCCCCAGTTCCAGAAAAAGAAAGAAAGAAAGAAAGAAAGAAAGAAAGAAAGAAAGAAGAAAGAAAGAAAGAAAGAAAGAAAGAAAGAAAGAAAGAAAGCAAAATCATAAAAAAGAGAAAGAAAGAAAGAAAGAAAGCAAAATCATAAAAACAAAATTCAATAGTGTAGCTGGATACAAAGTCAACACTTAAAATAGCATTCCTGT
>NW_004524629.1:2984603-2989808 GCF_000260255.1 Octodon degus
AAAATGGAAAGATATTCCTTGCTCATGGATAGGAAGAACTAACATTGTGAAAATGGAAAAAATAAAAAAGGCTGTATTCCCCAACTGTTATGCAGATTTAATGCAATTCTGATCAAAATATTATTAGCATGCCTCACAGATCTAGAGAAGACATTCCCTCATTTAGAACTAGAGGAGACCTAGAATAGCAAAAATAATTCTTGGCAACAAAGGCAAGACAGGAGGCATTATAATACCTGACTTGAAATTATATGCAAAGCTGCTATAATTAAAAAAAAAAAAAAAGGGCAGAGTACTGGCAAAAAACACACCAGACCTGAGGATCAGTGGAACAGATTATAAGATGCAAATACAACTACAACCATTCTCAGCCACCATATATTTGACAAAGGAGCCAAATATGCTCAATCAGAAGAAAGATAGCGTTCTCTTTAATAAATGGCGCTGGAAAAAATTGACTTTCCATAGTCTTTTACCAAAGATTATATCTAGACCTATGTCTGTCACCATGCACTAAACTAAAATCAAAATAGATGGAAGATCTAAATATTAAAACATAAATGTTAAATCTGTTGGAAGAGAGAATAGGTAGAACCCTTGAAGATTTAGTTACAGGCAAATATTTCACAAACAAAATGCTGATTTGCATCAGAAATAATAGAAAATAAATCAATAACTGGGATTTCATCATATTAAAAAGCCTTTCCACAGCCTAAGAAATTACCAACAGGGTGGGGAAACAGCCAGTTTTCCCTCAGACAAAGGTCTTATATCAAGAACAAACAAAGAATTGAGAAAAATCAGCCCCTCTAAATTCAGAGATCTAATCTAAGGATGAGCATCTGAGATGATTAACTGCTCCTCAGATGAGGAAATACAAGTGGAAAATAGATATATTAAAAAACGTTCAACAACATTGATCATTGGAGAGATGCAAATTAAAATAATGCTGAGATTCCATCTCCAAAAATAATGACTATTATCAAGAAGGAAACCAATAACAAATACTAGAGAGGCTGTGGGGGGAAAGGAACCCTGCTCCACTATTGGTGAGAATGCAAGCTAATGCAACAACTGTGGAAATCAGTTTGGTAATTCCCCAGAAAACTAGGATGAGAAGTTCTGTTTGACTGAACTATTTCCTTTCTGTGTACCTTCCTGGAAGAGTTAAAACCTTCATACCACAGAAATATATGGGTACCCATGTTTATAGCATCACAGTGTGTCATAGGTAAATCTTGGAAACAACCCAAATGCCCATAATGGAGAAATGCATTAAAAATGATGTGGTCTTTTAATACAATAAAGTACTGCTTAGGTCTCCATAAAGAAGAATAAACTTGAGACATTTATAGCTAAATGGATGCAATTTGACACTATACTCTTAAGTGAAAGGAATCAGACTTAGACTCACATGTACAAACATCACATTGTCTCTCTGGTGTGAGAAACTGAAAGACTAAATAAGGACTAAAATGTACAATAGATATTAGTAAATGGGACACAATTGCTCAAAAGGAAAGAGGAAACTAGGGTAGATGAAGAGGAAAAGGAAGGAAGAGAAGAGGAAAAAAAAAAAAACAAAAACAAAACATGTGATAGTTAACCTACTAGTTTCTCTTAGTTCATTGAAAAGAAAGGTTTGTGCTAATATCATTTGGAGAAGTTATTACATCCACATCTTTTAATGTGAGTAACTACTTTAAAGATAAAAATACATAATGCAATATTATTATTCTCCTATTATTTTTATGAAATTTTGTTTTATTTTCCATAAAATAAACTGCATATTTCCAGACAACAACAACAAATAACCTGAAGAAGCTTGATATTAATCAGATACGTTTTACTATGTCTCCTGGCCCCTACCTTTACAAGGGAGGAACTTTGAAATGACCAAGCCAGTTTTCATTCTTAGTTTCTGCTTTCTTTAACACCTTTCTGCCCATAAAACCCACTTTCTCTGCTGTGCTCATCAGAACGCAATGCATTCTAAGGAAAGAAATACTGTCTGATTCTAGAATCAAAAATAAAACTAAAATCTTGAAAAAAGAAATACTTGCAATGGGATGTACAAGGTCATTGGCATCTCCTTGATTCCTTTATGATTCTTTGGCTCCTCCCTCTGAGATCTAATTAAATAATTGCCATAAATTTGTGTTTTATCCTTCAAACTGACATTAAAGGATAGATGTTTTCCTCCATGTCAATGCAATTCTCTTAAGTTGGCCTCTTGTCCAATTAGTGCCTACTGGGAGTCATTCTTCTGTCTTTGTCCCATACTTTGGCTCATAGAGCAGTTTGGGTTTTCAAGTATATTATTTAAAATTTGAACTTTGAAGAACCAGGCTCTGTAGGACTTAATGACTAAAGCCACCTGAGGAAGGTTAAGGTAGGCTGGGGGAGGAGGCATAGACATGTATTTCAATAACTGGGAGACCTAGCCAAGGTCAATTATTAGCGTTGCACCTTCATATTTATGGATGATAAAGCTAAGCTCTTGCAAAGGGAAAGAATAGAGATGCATTGTTGGGATCCATTGAAGCTGGAAAGTAATTACACATGCAAGGAGAAGCCAGCCTGGGAATACAGGAGCTCCTTGAAACATGCTGTTGTGCCTTGTTAACTGGTTGCTCAGTAGAGAGGCTTGAATTTAATAACCTCTCTAGGGTATAAATAAATGCTCTACTGTTCTTGGGCGGTTCCTCTCCTTCACTAACAAGAGAAGGAAGCTCTCCCTGACCCAGCTTTTTGTCTCTTGTCTACCTTTTCCTAATTCTTGCTGCCATTTCCTTCCCAGGGTACAGCAAGAGCTCAATGGATCCCTGCAGTGCATCGCCACATCTCTTCTCACTGTCTTAAGACTGCGTGAGATTCTAACCAATGTGATGAATGGGAATTAGGTGCCTCATGGACCAGCTGCAGGTCCATGACTACTTTTTCTTTCTCTCTCTCACTTTCTAATTACTGGAGGAGTAACTGTGTCACACATTTGGAGTCAGAGCCCAGTGGTCATTTTGGGTGATAACCTTCTATAAATTTAATACAACAAAGGAATCAAGGAAAGAGATGGACCACTGTGGTCATAAACTATATATTAGTGTTTGCCATCTTTTTTCTCATTAGAGAAATACCAGTTTCTGGACTGCTATTGTTTAGCTGTGCTGTAGAACAGTGGTGGCAAACCTATGGCATGCAATCCTCTTCATGCTGTTTATATCACTGAAAGCTCTAAAAGGTTCTCCATCTCTACTCTTTAGGATTAAGAGGTAAACTAAAGAATCCAGTAGAGAGGACTGGCTGTGGAGAAAGACAAACTCCAGCCCTCCTCTTCTCTCTGAGTGCACCACAGCCCTGTCCCTTTGCCTCTGTTCCCGCAGTATTGGCAGTGTATCATACTCTTTTTTGCCATTCCAGTCTACTCAAGTGCTACTGCCTTTCTGGTCTTCCTTAATTTCTCCAGGTGGTCTGGGATGCTTCTCCTGAATTCCCTACAGATATTTATCCATATTCCAACTATCTTAAGGAGTTATAATTTTTTCTGCATCTGTGTTTGTATGTCCTCACAGCTTCTTAAGGTAGAGATCATGCATCTTGTGGCTATATCCTTATTGTGTAGCATAGACCTAGTACAGGTAGGCCTTATGGATAGAATAATAGATGAACTACTCCTTGAAGAATTTGAATAATGGCTGTATTCTAGGAGAGCTCTTCCTTGTGCATTGGCTCCCTGTGCTGAAACACTAGACTGTTAAAATAAAGATTTGCTTTGCTATTCCTGTAAACCTGCATTGATTTATTTTATAGGTAGTGTGGGCTCCAAAAGCCCTATAAACCTATTTTGGATTGTTTGCCTTTTGTAGTGTGGACAGGGCTGTTATTTCCAAAGAATAAACAACACTCAGAGCTGTTAACACCAAAGAGCTCCAGAGACCAGCGTCCAACAAAGCCAACCCACGATGTCTGGTACAAGCTGGCTTTGGATGGTGGGTGGTCCAGGGACAATGATCAGCAGCTGACTTCCTCAACTGTTGGCATTCAACATTACATGGTGGCATCTGGTGACATAAGGACTACTAGCAGAGCGGCATGTTGCCAGTTCATGATTTCCATCTAGATAGACTGAAAGAGCCTTCAGCTGATTTACAAACACAAAGGGACTCTCCATTTTAAGGTATCCTTTCTAGGGACAGATCATGGTGATGCTTAGCACAGGCCTTCCTCATGGAGGACAAACAGCCACCTGAAGCTTTGCTTCAGTGTCAGCCACAATTGGCAGCCCCAGTCCTTAGGCCCTTCTCACCTAAGAAACTCTAACACCATTTTCTCTCCTGTTCTGTATCTTACCTATTATTTTCTTCCTGCTTTTCTTTGTGGTTATACCAATCTACATTTCCATCAGAAGTGAGGAAGTGCTCCTTTTTCCCTGAAGCCTCTCTAGCATTTGTTATTAGTTGATTCTTTATGATAGCCATTCTGTCTGGAGTGAAAGGGTATCTCAACATTGTTTTAATTTGCATTTCTTGAATGGCCAGTGATGTGGAGCATGTTTTCAGGTATTTATTTGCATCTTGTATTTCTTCCTGTAAGAAGTATGTATTCATCTCAGATGCCCTGTTTTGGATTGGGTCTTTACATTTTGGGGCCATAGTTTTTGCTTTTTTTTTTTTAGTTCTTTATATATTCTAGATAGAAGACCTTTGTCTGAGTGATTATTAGGATTTTTTTTCCAAATTTGTGGGTTGTCTTTTTACTCTATTGGTGATTTCTTTCGACATGCAGAAACTTCTCAATAAGAGGAGGTCCCAGTTGCTGATTCCTTGATGTATTTCCCATGCAGTTATAGTTTTGTTCATGAGCTGCCTGGCTACCTCTATGTCTTCAAGATTTCCACCTACTTTCTCTTCCAGGAGATTAGGTGTTTCTGTTTTGATATTTAGATCTTTAATCCGTTTTGACTTTAATTTAGTGCATGGTGATAGATACGGGTCTAGTTTTAGCTTTCTGCATGTAGAGAGCCAGTTTGTCTCACAACATTTATTAAGAAGGTTATATTTCTTCCACTGAACATGTTTGGCCTCTTTTTCAAAGATAAGATGGCTGAGTGTGTTTGTAGTTGTATCTGCATCTCCTAATCTATTCCATTGATCCTCAGAAATCAGTGTAGTGATTCCTCAAAAAACTAGGACTGTAAATCCCATTTAA
>NW_004524629.1:2999036-3009011 GCF_000260255.1 Octodon degus
AGGACTGGGTCTCAAGAAAAAAGAAATATTGAGCTATCCCTTACATGCAGGTTTTTATGAAACTATTTGTGTGATTGCAGTTTCTAAATCCCCATCTTCATTCCCAACAAACCTTCACCACCACCTTCCTTATTAATCTCACTAGGAGTACGATCAGGAAATGAATTAGTGTCCCATTTTACTCAGGGGAACTTGTTCCCATTACAGAAAGGGTCAGGTTGGGATGGAAGCATTATCAGAGTATCTGTTCCCTTTTCAATAATAGATGTGGCTCAGTATCAAGAAAGGGGTGGCAGTTTTTCTAAGCATTTTGATAATTTAAGGATGAATTCAGATGAGTGAAACTTTCTTTCTTTTTCTTTTTCTTTTCTTTTTCCTTTTTTTTTTTTTGAGACCAGATTTTTTTTTTTTTGCAGAACCAGGGATTGAACGCAAGCCCTGGCACTTGCCAGGCAAGTGCTCATTCCGCTGAGTCATCTTCCCAGCCCCTAAGACCAGATCTTGCTATGTAGTTCAGGCTGGCCCTGAATTTACTAGGTAAGGCAGGCTGGTCTCAGATGCAGTGATCCTCCTGCCTCTGCCTCTCGCATGCCTGTATTACAAGCATGTGCCATCATAACCTGTAAGAGCTTTGGACTGAATATTGCTGAGTGATTGACAACTTTGTTCAGACTTGGAGGAACATAACTGCAATATTAACTTATTGCTGTATTCCTGAGTAGAAAGAAGGTACTGTATTCTTAAAAAGGCTGATGAAATAGCTAATAGGTTGGCAGCTAGCGCTTTAAAACATGATGTTCAGAGGCCTAGAGAGGAAGCAGTCCTATGTGCAAATGCCAAATGGCACCCAGAAAACTCTACCCATAAGGGGAGAAAGTAGCTTGTGTTTGTAACTTGTGTTTGAGAAGAAATGGGACATCATCTGGTTAAGCCTGTCAATTGTGACAGGGTTAAAAAGGCAACACACAAAAAGGAGGAGAATCCTGCTGTATTTTTAAATTAATTTCCTAAGGTGTACTGGCTTTGGCCCAGGGTCAGCAAAAGGAAAAGATTTAATGGCCATGCATTTTGTAATGCAGTCTGCTCCATATATTTAGAGAACATTGAGAAAAACTTGGGTCAGGACCCCAAACTCCGTTGTCCACCTTCATGGAGGAATTATTCAATATCTACAATAATTGGGACTAGACAGAAGAAGCAAAGGATAGGAGGTTAGAGAGAGTTCTAACATCTTTGGGCTGCTCTAATTTAACTGTCATGTGAAGGTAACACATAAACTTTAGCACTTATATGGCAAGGACTAGGTATAAAACTGTGCCAGCTACTGAAAGGAGGACAATAACAGCTCATTTGAAACCCAGGACCAAAAGGGTTGTCCTGAAAAGGAGACCAGCCATCTGCACTGAGGAATTGTGTCTTCCAGGCTCCCCTGCAGTCAATGTGGAGGAGCTTTGGGTAGCAATTAGTATGGCAGTTAAAGGAAAATATAGATGCAACAAAAATTTTGTCTAGGAAAATTCCATTTGTTCAGATTGTGTAAAATGTAGCTCACCAAGCTCTGTAGCCCTTACTTTGTGCCACTGTTACCTATGTTCTAGGAAGCATATAAGTAACAAGGGTTCACAGAGGCACTGTAAGGTCTTTTGGGGAGTCTGGGTTCATCTACTATAGAAAAGTCTGGTTACCAGGTAATGATACAAACTCTTGCTTAAAGACTAGGAGATGTCCCTTGGCTGGTATCCTTCATCTCCTGGTACTTACATGCAGTGACAATGGGATGACTCAATTGTCTCAGAGCAGTGGCTACAATTACCCCATGGTGAGAAAAGCCACCAGGTTGTCTTTGGAATTACAGACCCTTCACTAGGATTAAGAAGTCTTGGATGTAAAAGGACATTGGTAGATGAGCAGAGGCCAGTTCTTGCAATGTCAGGCTCTCATGTTAGGAAGCTGTGATATGGAAGGAAAATGGATTCTGTTTTCATGAGAAAGCTATGGGAAGGCAGGCACGGTATGGATTTCAGGAAAGAAAAGAGTGTGATTTAAGAAAGAAGGGAGGACATGTTTGGAAAGAATTTTAATGGTGAGACTTTGCCAGAGAATTAAAATGAATCAGCACCTGATTAGGCAGGTGCAGAGACCAGGGTTTGATCCCTGGCATGCCATGCTGGCCCCACCCCTAGAGCGCGCTGAGGCAGAGATTGAGACTGGGCATGGTGGCATGTGCTTGTAATCCCAGTGCTTGGGAGGTTGAAAACAGGAGGATCACTATAAGTCTGATCTGTGTGGTAAGACCCTGTAGAACCTGCACTAAATACATAAAAAGTAAGCAAATAAAAACAAAGTAAATTGCAAGGTTTCCCAGAGATTATGCTTATTAAAGGAAAGTTGCTTATGAAGTGATGTTGACTATATCTTGCACTCAAAAAGCAGCCCAGATAATGGAGATAGGAAAGTTACTGCCCATGGTACTAGACCAACCTCTGGAATAGAGACCCCAGTGCTCTGGCAGAGAGTAGAGGGTCTGAGACTTGAGAGTATCAAGATTTCTTTAGGATGATCTAGTTGTCTAGATCCATGTCATATAGAGCCTATATCAGATACATCTGTGATCCCTCCACTCACACTGTCTCTTCACACTGGTCTTATGAGGGCTTTCAGCAGTCTGGCTATATTATATTCTGGCACTCAGATAGTTACTGGACAGTCTTCCTGGGGGTGGCTCTAGACATCTGGGGCAGCATTAAGGCTGCAGTGCGGGATGTGTGCAGTGTATTCTGCCCTTTGTATTTAATAAGCTCTTATGTTGTTGGGGTCTCCACCATGCCCTTTTGTGCGATGTCAGAAGGAGAGCAGTACTTGGAGGAGAGGGGAAGCACTGCTGTTGCTAAGGGACATTGGATGCCACACCCCAGGAGGGGCTGAGATTTGGGAGGACACATGTGCAGAGCTGACCTCTAACTGTCCAAGGACAAAGATCCTTTGCAGTCTCATCAAACTTGAGTCCTTTGTCTTTAGCTAGGTGTAGTAGTACCTGCTACCAGCTATAAATTGGATATGAGTACACGATACAGAAAGGAGAGCTCCCTTTCACAACCAGAGGGAACTGTCAATTCTTCAACCAGTCAGGTTTCTGTGTGGGTGAAACCTTTTACTCTGTTTTGTGTAATGCCCTTATATGTGTGCATATAATCATGGGGTATAGGTTCACATAATCCAAGGTTATAACTCCTGCTTCAGTGTCCTCTCTGCCTATTTACTGGTATCCTTCCTCACTATCAAACAGCCATTCTCCATCCCAACACCCCTGTGGCCAGGTGGGTAGTATGTTGCCTCTCCCCCACTCCAGAGGATACTGTTGTATTTTTGAAAAGCCAGGGGGCAACCCGAGGTGGCCAAAATGTGGAAAGGGGATCTGGGCCTCTTATTTGCTTATGCAACATTCTAAGTAAGCTTTCAACCCAGTCCCTCACTGAAACAGGCCTGCAGCTGCCATATAAGCAGCATTCTCCAGCCACTGCTCCAGTTTTAGTCCAGACGGGCTGCCTCCTGTGTGTTAACTCTCCAGTGCTGCAGCACAGATTCTGTTAAAATAAAGGCTCCTCTTTGGTATTCCTGTAAAAAACAATCCAAAACGAAAAAGCTGGAGACAGGTAAAGGCAACTCAGGCTGGTAAACAGAACAAGGCAAGTTTAGAAAGGGTAAACCTTGTGCTAGAGTGGACAGGCAGTTCAGAAGATGGGAGGAGAAGACTTGTAGCCAGAGGGCCAGGTCAGGTGTGCTTCACACAGTAGGTGGATGCAGGTTGTAAATGCTGAGAAATGGGCAGAGGAAACAGTGCATTTCACTCACTTTAACTGAGATGATTGGCTCTGAAAACACTTTTTTTCCTGGAAAAGTCTTCACGTTGTTTTTACAAATCATTTTCTTGAACATAGGTAAAAGTGTTAGTCATGGTTCTGCAATGGAAGGGAGTCAACAGAATGTATATATAATTATAAGAGGGGATGTTTTAGGTTGGCTTATGTGATCAGAGTTTGGATACTCTGTAGCGGATTGGGAAACCAGTAGCAATTCAGGCCGAGAAGCTGGAAGTCTCAGATAGCAGGGACAAACCATGCATCTTCAGCCTGAGGCTAAGGACCCAGAAGAGTCCAGAAACGTTGTCAGGACCAGCCTTCCTTCAAAGGCTAGAGAGTCTTGAATCTATCTGTGATAATGGCAACAACAAAAGACATCTGCTTAAGAAAAATCAAGTTTGTGTGTATGAGCAAGCTTCCCTCTTCTTCTACGTCTTTTGTTTTTCCTTCTGGATCTCCAGCCTAATGGATAGTGTTGCCTGAATTCTGGGTGTGTCTTCTTCTCTATTTGTGGACCCATGAGCCACTCATCTCTGGAGAAACCTACAGATATATCCAGAAGTATGCTTTATCAATTTTAGGCATCTCTCAATCCAGTCAAGGAGACAACCAAGATTAATAATCACAGTGAATCAGATTAGTTTTGCAAAATGCCACATTCTCTCAGGACACTGGCTATTGGAGCCTACCTTCTGGGCTGACAGTGATCGTATTAGGCTAGGGAGAGGTCTAGGTGGAGGAAGCTGAGGCCTCTTGGCTGAGTTCTCCTTTCAGCAGCCACTAGCGTCCCAGGCAGGAAGGTGAGGGAACTTCGAAATGATCCTTCAATCTTCAGCTGAACCTCTGCAGTTGATGCCATGAGAAGTATCAACAGTTGATACCATGGCAGGTAAATCAGTCGTTTTTGTTTCAGTTTTCCATTTTGCAGTGGTTTGTTTGCAAAAATACATAACTAGATAGATCAAGGCAGATTGGTAATTTTATGATGTTCATTTAAGTGGTCAGTCGTACGTGGGTTGGATCTCAGGCTTCTCGTTACCCTGTAAGTCACTTCTTTATGCAAGTCCTTTTAGTTTATAGGTCCTCTCAGGTATGCAGGCTGAGAATTAGGTGCAAAGAACTGAACCCAAGGAGCACACAGGAGAAGTGGACTTGGATTGGATGCCGCTGAGGCAAAAATAAGGAGAACATGTCTTCTTGATACTTCCAAGACAACATCAGTATAGGGTCTGACCTCATTTAATGGCCATGGAGGTCAGTTTCCTTTCAGATGGAATTAACTTAAAACAGGAAGTCCGCTTGGACTCACTTGAAATAAAGCTGCTGGGCAGAAATCAAGACTTGAGAAATTCTAATAGCGGAGGGAAGAGATCAATCTTGTGTCCCCATTTGTGTTGCAATGTGGAAAAAATTTTGTAATCTGAATGAAACTCTAGTGATCATAAGCATTGAGTGTCAGCACTGAGCATGGAGGAGGTACACGACTGGAATAATTGTGCTACATGGGAGTTGGGGTGAGGTGGAGAGGTAAGCAAACTAAGAGTGTTTACAGGAGGAGAATACCCCTGAAGCAAGTAGGGGAGCTGAAGAGAACAGATGAAGGCATATTCCACCAGTGACTCAGGCTTTGGAGACACTGGTGATACCAACTCACAGAAGGCACAGCCTAAGGGATGTGACTCACTTCTATTATCCATACAAGCTCCCAGTGGAGAGTTCCGCTCCTCCATGCCAAGGACTTTAAAGCTCTGTGTGACCTGGGTTCCACAATCTGGTAGTTTGTGTCCCTTTGTCCTGTGGTCTATTGTTCTTCTGATGCTCCACTCATGAAGGTCTAGATAGAATAGAGGTCATTGGAATCATAACTAACCTTATTGGGCCACAAGTCCCCTGGAGGCAGTAAGTTTATCTTACATTATAGATGTGTGGAAGCAAAGGCAAAAAGCACAACAGTCAGGAGAGCCCACAGGAACAGAGGTATCTAGACAGAGTCTGCCTGGGGTCAACTTTCAGGAGCACTGAGGCTTTAAGTCCTCCAAAGTCCAGCATTAACAGGCAAGAAGCCTGAATCATCTGTTTCCACTGCACTTCTCTGAGGGACATGCTGGCCAACAGGAAAAGCAACTGGCTAAAAGGCAGGAGTTTCAAGAACCCAGGTGACCTGGTGACTGGAACGTCAAGGGAGCTGAGCCTGGGGCTCTATGCAGAGCACATTCCCCACTCCTCCAGAGCTGCCCCTTCCTTTCTGACAATTGAGGAGTCTGGACTCTCAGCCCATGTGTGTAACCGGTTTTTCTTTCTTGTCCTGTCCAACACACCTCGTGTGTTGAAACCTTGTGTGTGCAAGAAACTCTTCAATGTCACCCTGAAATTAGCATATTTGCAAGCTAAAAAGGACCTGAATGATTTCGTCAATGCTTTCATTTTATAGACAAGGAAGGAAGAGATTAGAAAGGTCACACACCTTAGCAGAGGCAATTGTAAGGCAGAGCTCTATCCTTCTTTCCACTACAGCCTTGAAGTTGGCACCACTTCAAAGCAGATGGGGAGAGCTCATAAGGCAGAAGCATGAACACAGACCTTTAACAGGGCAGGGCAGGTCTCTCCTCTGCCCCTTTTGCACATTCTCTCCAAGGTGGAAGGATGTGGCTTTTCTCCTCACTGAACCCTTTGTTGTTCTCCACCCCACCGTGTAGTGGTGAGGGAGGCTTTTCACATACACACTTACTGAACTATTGCTATGGGATGCTGCTGAAATGGCAAGAAAGAGCATTGTTAGTGTAGTGAGGTCTCGGTAAAATATGTGTACACCAAGTGCTGTGGATTGCACTGTGCTCCACGAAAATGATGTATTAAAATCCTAACCCTAGATACCTGTGAATGTAATCTTATTCAGAAATAGGATCCTTGCAAATGTAATTAAGCCATTAAGCTAAAATGAGGTCATACTGAGGTAGGGTGGGGCCTTAATTCAACATGACTATATATTTTTCTTTCACTTTTCTTTTTGTTTTTGTTTTTGAGATAGGTTCTTACTATGTAGTGTAGGGTGGCCTGGAACTCACTTATGAGCCCAGGATGACCTTCAATTCATGGTCATCTTTCTGCCTCAGCCTCCATTGTTGGGATCACAGGCATGAGGCACCACTCCAGGCCTAATTGTATCCTTACAAGAGAACAGACGTACACACAGTGAGAGGAATTTATGAGTAGTGGCAGAGTTAGTGGTGACGCTTCCATGAGCCAAACAATGACTAGATCTCTGCAAGAGCTGGAAGAGAAAGAAAGCTTCTCCAGAGCCTTTGAAGGGAGCAAGATCCTGCTGCCATCTAAATATTTGGCTTTTGGTTTCCACAACTATGAAAGAAAAGAGGCCAGCCACTTCAAACCACCAGTTATTGATTTTTTATTATGAGATCCTAGGAAAGTCATCTACTGGACAGATAAGCATTGTTAGCTGGAACCCACAAAGCAGAAAGAGGGTGAAGCTAAGACATGTGGCAGTGGTCAGATGAGGAAGAAGGAAGGGGACCAAAGACAGGGCCCTCAGGTGCCCAGATGGGGCTTGTTTGGCACTGATTAGAAGATAAACAAGGGGAACAGCCAATCAGTGCACCAGCCAAGTTGGATCCCTTCTTGTTTCAGGTAAGCTGTGCCCATTTTCCTATTGTGAAGCCTGCAGAAGAGGGAGTAATGAAGTCGCTCATGTCATCACTGGCTGTTCACACATCTTTGAGCTTTGCTTCCACATTTAGCAGCTGGCAAGCAATGTGAGCTGCCTCCAGCCATTTCTCCTGTGAGCTGACCGCCTAAACTCTTGAAGGGAATGAAGCTCGTCTTCTTTCCATGTGCCCTGCCTGTGCTGCATGAATTTATAGCCTATTTACTTCTTGCTTGATTTGGTATCACAATGGGAGTACACACTGGGGTGTTTGGGGGTTCATTTTATCTATGCCTTGGAAATCTGTTGGAGTAGCTGTCCTCCAAGTCCAAGAGTTCTGCAACTTGGATCAACAATATTTTTTAAACATTCCATCTGTAGTAAACATGGACAGATTTTTTTCCTATCATTATTCCCTAAACAATATAGTATAGCAACTACTTACATAACGTTATATTGTACTAGGTATAATAAATAACCTAGAGAAGATTGAAAGTATGTGGGTCAGTGTACATAGGTTACGCACAAAAACAGTGCCATGGTGTATAAAAAACTTAAGCATCTCTGGATTTGGGCACCCCTGGGGCTTAGAATCCATCTCCCATAGATCCTGAGGGATGACTCTTAGTGATATCTTTATAATCCTGGGCAGCAGCTGAGTCACATGGCAAGCAGATTATAGATCGCATCAACTTATTGTCCTCAAACTGTGGAGGGCGCTGAGGCACTAAGGGCATTCAAAATACTTCTGAATTTAGAAACTGTTCTGTTAGCCCTTTCCCTTCCCTATATCAGTCTCTCTTATAATCAAAATGAGGTTGGAATTTTTTTATTGAAAAAAATTAAAGATTAATTAATAATTTAAAAAAATTTAAACTTAGTTTTCTTTTCAAGAGTTCAAGGATCAGTGTAATTGTGGTGTGTTCATCACTTATTTGCCACTGTGACCAAATGCCCTAGGGAAATGATGTCAAGCAGGGGAGATATTTGACTCACAGCTGCAGAGGGCTCAGGCCACATCCCTCGGCTCTGTGGTCTCTGGGCTGAGTGTCAGAGCCTCAAGGGGGAGACTGTAACGGAGCAAAGCTGCTCACCTTCTGGCAGCTGGAAGCAGAAAGCATGGGAGGAGGCAACGGGACAAGATGCAGCCCAGGGGCACAGTCCCTGAGCTCTTCAGCTTCAAGGTTCCCTTCAACTGGGTTCCAGTACTCTGCTTCATGTCCTCCTAAGAGACCATCAGTATGTACCCCTGAACAGAGTAACCCACCGACAGAGTCGAAAGCTTAGCATCCAGGTACTGCCCTAAAGCCCCACCTCTAATCACTGCCAATTTGGGGCTCCAACACCTGAACCTGTAACGTGAGCCTTTGGGGAACACTTCAGATCCAAACCATAGCAAAGAGGTATAGGTGCAAAGCCGTGCTTCCTTTGCCCTTAGCTTCCTCTCCCTGAATTGTAGTGATTGCTAGGAGATTCTTAATTATTTTTTCAGGGCATATAAAAAATAGCAACACATGCAGATATGTAGTTTTAAATTCTATTTTTTAAAAATTTTTGGTACTGGGGATCAAACACATGACCTTGTGCTTACCAGGCAGGCTCTAATGCCACTGAGCTATCTCCCCAGCCCCTAAATGCTATTTCTTAGATGAAAGATAGTATATTGTGTTCATTATTTGACACTTTACTTTATATAATATACTTACACTTCACTAAAATATAATTTACAGCAAGACACACAAAACATAAGTGCATAAGTGCACACATTTAGTGTGATTTTCAAAAAATTTTGTTGAGACACAATTGGCATACAATAATAAATTGCACATATGTGTACACTTAAACCCCCATGAACCATCACCACAGTCAAAGCAGTAAACACATGCATCAGCCCCAGAAGCATCCTCTTGCCTCTGTTTTCTTATTAGAGAGTAAATGCACTGGGCAGAAGACTTCTAGCAGCCAGTTGATTTGTACCTCCTGGTTACTTCTCACAGGCTTCTCCAGTTTCTTAACCCAGAAGACAAAGAACATAAATGGTATTTTTTTATTTTTATTTTTGGCTTGTTATTTGTTTTAACACTCCTGAGTCTAATATCTGAATTTTGACTATTAAGCACCCAACCTTAAGGGAGTTTCATAATATTAATTTAAAGATCTCAGTATAGAAAGCTTATTATATCACTATATGAAGGCTTCTGGTGTCAGACTTACTGATTCTGAACAGTTTGGCTCAAACAAAATAGAAGAATCTTGAAGAAAAGTAAAACAAAACAGAACAATAAACCACCCAAAACTTCCATGTAATTTCAGAATCTTTTTTGTATGTATAAGTCATGACTGGGAGGAATGAGATGAATGTTTATCAGGTACGTTTTCTATGTCAAGGACATTATGTAAAATGAGTAAGCCTTAACTGCAACAGAGATGTGATTATCACTATTCTTGCAGAAG
>NW_004524629.1:3009483-3026851 GCF_000260255.1 Octodon degus
GAGAGAGAGAGAGAGAGAGAGAGAGAGAGAGAGAGAGAGAGAGATTTACATATGAGGATATACTATATGTTCCACTCCATACATTTCCAAAGGCCATAGGAAAAAAATATGGCAGGCTACACCAGAACAGGGAGACAAATTGGTCATAACATTTGTGGATAAGTATATTTTATCACTAACATAAATTTACATGCATCAACTTATTTGCCAGTTGTTTCACCCTTTAGCTAACAAGGACTGAGAAGCTATTCTGCCCTAAGAACTATGCTCTGCACTTCATTGAAGACAAAACAAGGATGCAATGTGGCATCGATTGGCAAAGGCTATATCACACTGCTAGAGAAGCAAGGCTCTGTATTCTCCAAAATCTCCATGCAACAGCCAGCCTAAGTTAGCTACCCCTGAGACCTATGAGCGTTCCACAGAAGAGTCACCTACCAAGGTAGAGCACATTTAGTGAAAAGCAGCAGGTTACAGGAAGCACCAGGACAGCCAACAGCAGAACATCACTGCCACGCCCGAATGCGAGGGCATGGGAGGTGGTTGTGTGGGTACAGCAACTGGGGTGGCACAGTAGGTGAATACTGAGTTGAGTTTTAAGGAAGGGAATTTTGGTCCTGCTGTGTGAGGGGAATCCACCCTCCACCCTCACTCTTCCAACATACTGATGCCTGCTTGGTATTCCAGAACAGACCATAGGTCACTGGAACCATGTGGATGCAGCCCTCGGCAGTCAGCCTCCCGAGTCACAGGACAGAGAAAAAATGGACTGGACATTAAGGCAGTCCCTGCGGGGTAGATGGAGAAGGCTCAGTGTAAACCTGTGCTAGGAGGAATTAAAGAAGACTTTCCTAGACAGTGCATGAAAGGAGCAATTCCAGGTCCCTTGAATCTCAGAGATATAAATTCACTTCTTTCCCTAATTCAGCAGCTCACCCTGGTTCTCAACAGAAGCTCTGTAAATCCAGGACTTTATTCTTATCGTAGTCATTGTTTCCTGCAGAGCACAGACACAAGCGCCAGCTGTTTAGCTCGAGCCCTCGCTGAAGAGGCGGTAATGGACGTGTTGTTGGTGAGCGCATCATGACGGTTTAGTAGCTTGACATTCAAGGTAGTAGGCGCCTAAATAACAATGAATGCTGGTGTTGTTTATCGGTTTGAAAGAGATGTTCCTCATTTACTCATTATCTTGCTGGAGAGGTACTGGCATTTTGGCTCCAGCTTTTAAATGATAGTGGCTCTATTTCTGATTCACTTGGAAACTATCATTAACTATTATTCCAAACAATACACTTGCATATTTGACAATCTGGAAGCCAAATTTAGCTGTACAAATTATAGACAACTGTACTCTTATAATGTCACTATGATGTCCTAATTTTTAAGAAACTGAAGATTAACAAAGACAGCTTTAAATGTTTTAAATGATATTTTATATAAGAAACCATTTCCCTTGAAAGATGTATAGATCCACAACTCTCAGGAAGATAACTGATGTTCTTTCAAAGGAAGGGAAGTTAGTGAACATCAAATATATGCAAAACTCATCTAAGCTGGAAGTGCCATCAACTTACTAATGAATTATGTTGAAACTGAGGGAAACCGAAGGTTCATTTCCGTGATTTAAACACCACACTTCTTCTCTATTCTCCAAGAACTCCTAAGACAGTCCTCATAATGTCATACTGACCATTAGCTTATGTGATTTTAATGAATGACGAGACATTTCTATGCTTCTGACTGTACCTCAAGTCTTTGTTGAAAGTGATCATTTTTCATCAGGCCTCCTGCACATACTTGGCAAGAAAAGACAATGACCTTTAAAAAATATTCCATAGGTCTTAATCATCTAAGTGTACTGTAGCATTACTCTTATAGTCAAGAGAAACCAAGAACATTGTGGATAATGATGACATCTATTAATACAACTGAATTTGATTCACACTTATTAGGAGCCTATTGTATAATTTTGGACAAGTTCTTCTCTGAGCCTAGTCTTCTCTAAAATAAAGGGAACATGAGCATACTGTATGCTTATTATAAATGGTAAATGGATTTGTGTGTGAGCACCATGTTCAATAGGTGAGGTATTTCTCCTAAAGGAACTTGTTGTAGAGATTACTGTGAAAGAACCCAGTCATAGCAACTCACCAGCCTTTTCAAGGTTCAGAGCTCTGAAATGAGAATATGGTTTTTTATGTTTATTATATAGGTATCCCAGCTCATAAATGCTTCTTTTTGAAAGCAATTTGTTTCACTAACAGGAGCAGTTGGCAAAATTTTGCTTCCATCTGTGAACTCCACATCAGGCGACAAACATGATGATGGCCACCTTCCCCAGAATCTTGGAACAAATTAATTTTGAGGACTTTTCTGATAAACCAGTATAACATATGATGATTTTAGGGAACATGCATCTATATTCTAATCCATGACTTAGGACCCAACTCCTTTGCCTGGGATTATCTGACCAGGTAGTCCGGGTAGCCTAGATAGCCTATGGACTGTGATAATTGGGATGGAGATTCTAGCAGTGCTTTCATTGTATAATAATTAGTATGATTGTTGTACTGCTCACAAATGGGGAAACAATACTTCTTGACAGGGCAAAGACATTGCTATGACACTGTGTTCTTCCTCTGGTGATACCTCAAGATTTAAATATCTTCAACTTTAAATGCTTCCAATGTGACAGACACCTTTTAAGCCCAGGGTCTCTTCCTAGTTATCTTCTCCATCTCAATCCAGAGAGCTACTAAAGTGTTAGAAAGGGAGTAATGGGTTCTTTTATTTTTCTGATTCTGAAATAAATTCTTAAGCAGTGGGTAATTTCATTTTATAACTTATATAATTTATAACAATTAAAATATTTGTTTTGAATATTCTTACAAATAAAGCATTGTTTTTTAAATATTTTAAAACATTAAACTTTATTTTCATATGTTTTAGGTGCACTACAATCATCGAGTCTAAGTAAAGAGCAAAATAGAAGGAACAGAGAGAGGGATTAAAGAAATTTTTTCCCTAAAGGGGAAATTAGTAGTGAATTGCCTTGATTCTAGACCCTTGTACCTCAGTATAAATTCTGACTTGAGTATTTAAGAGTTGTATGAATCTTGGATGGCATTTAACTTTCCTCTGCCTAAAATTTAAGAGATAACATAAGAATGCTTTGCAGATTAAGTCAGTTTCCATGTACTAAGCGCTTGGATGAGTATGGACAGCAAATGAACATGGCTTAAATCTGAGTTTATTACCTCTCTTGGAATTACTTTTTAGAATATTTCTTCTTTTTTATTTTAGGGAAGGGTCTACAGGGTGTTTAGGGTCTCACTACCAGATCGGACTGGTAGCAATCTGCGTTCACAGCCTCCCAAGAGCTGGGATTACAGGCACAAGCCACCACGCCCAGTCTCAATTGCCATCTCAGTGCTCCCCGGGGGCGGGGCTAGCATGGCAGGCCCGGGGATCGAACCCCTGGCCACTGTGCCTGCTTGCAGGCGCTTTAATCAGCTGAGCTATTAGAATATTTCTACCAATTTGATTTGAAACTGTCTCATTGCTGTTTATCAATAAAATTTTGGAAAAAAAAAGAATATTTCTAATAGTTAAAAATTTAAGCTTTCTTTGTTTTACATATTTATTTCTAGCTATTTTTTATATTTATCAAAATTATACAGGACCTGGTTAATAATCAAATTGTATTTAAGTCAATAATGAAAAACTTCTATTCTCACTTCTACAACTAACCGGTGACCTTGCTGTCTGATTGCTGCTAATCCATTCTTTTAGCTGATTATTCCAGGATTTACTTTCCTGGTTCTGAATAATATCAATATAGTGTTATCTTTAGATTTGCTACTATTAGACATGACCTATTAGTTTCTATGATAGTGCACAAGTTTAGCCTTTGCACATTCTATTTTAGTTACTTTTCTCATTGCTGGTATAGGGCATGTGACATTCACAAGTTAAAGCAAGAAAGGTTTATTTCAGCTCACAGTTTGTAGAGGTTTCAGTCCATAGTCAGGTGGCTCCAAGACATGGAAGAAGGGCATCACCAAGGAGAACCAATTCTTGGCGTGGCAGGCAGAAGGCAGCAACCAGCAGGTTCAGCAGCAAGCCTCCCTTGCCCTTTTATCCCATCCAGGCTACAAGCCTCTTGGTAGGTGTAACCCATACTCAGGTTGGGGCTTTCCATTGTTCATTCTCGGAATTATGATCAATTAGTGGACTAAACTAATTATGTATACTCTGAATCTTGGTGTGATTTCCACAATCCTAGAGGGGTTTTGGGGGCAGAACCATTGGCTCAGTGGTGATCATGTGATGTTCGGCATCACATGCTACTCATATTGCTAGACATTACTTGTTTATCAAGTTAAAATTTATTAGAAATGTTTGCTCGTCTGTGGAACACTTGCAGAATGTGTTACTCATGATTCAAGGTTTCACTGTATTTTACTTTCAAATGTTCAAATAATTTAGATAATCATCCAAGGACTTCCCTCTCTAAACTCTTTACTGATCCAGTTTACATTCATTGTACCCTAGGCCTGCTGCCCAGCTCCATCCTAGATTTTCCTTACACTGTTCCTGTGTGATACATCATTTTATTTGTTTAAAAAATTAGTTATTATTAAAAAATAAAAATAAATAATAAAATAAAATAAATAATTAGTTATTATTATTATTTTGTATTTTAGCACAGGGTCTACAGGGTCTATAGGGTCTCACTACTAGATCAGACTCGTAGTGATTCTCCTGTTTCCAGCCTCCCAAGTGCTGGGATTATAGGCATGACCACCATGTCCAGTCTCCATTCCCTTCTCATTGCGCCCCGGGGGTGGGGCTGGCAAGGCACACCGAGGATCAAACCCCCGGCAGCTGTGCTCTGTATAAGCAGGTGCTGTAGTCCGCTGAGCTATCTGGCCAGCCCCTAAAAAATTATTTTTATTCAGGCATGTTGGCCATATTTAAGGATTGCATCAGTTACTGGGAGTTGGAGCATGTCCATAACATGTATCTTACTTCTTTTTCCTTTTTTCTTTTTGTCCCCCTGGACAGGGTCTCACTAGGCAGTTCAGGTATCATACCTTTCTGCCTTATTTTTCTCTAGCACACCCTGTTGAAGCTTACCAAGGTACATTGGCAGAACAATTATAGATTCCTTGTACAGCTGAAAAGTTCTTTATTCTCATAATCATTTGAGTGGTTATAACATTCTAGGTATGAACACAATTTCCCCTCAAACTTTTGAAGTTAACCTTGGGTCAACATCTTCTGCATTTTAGTGTTATCTGATTTCTTTTGTATATGACTACTTTGTTTTGTGTAAATGCTTCTGTTACTGTTGTTGGGTTTTTTGAGACAGAGTCTTACTATATAGCTCAGGCTGGCCTACAACTCATTATGTAGCCCAGGTTGGATCAAACTGACAGTGATCTTGCTATCTCAGCCTCCTGAATCCTGGGATGTTAAGCATGCACCCCCCTCACTGGCTTCTTTTGTAAAAAATATTTTATTTGTTTATTTTTTTCAGGCAGGGTCTCACCATGTTTCCCAGCCTGCCCTCCAACTCACAGCAGTCCTCTTGCCTCTGCCTCTAGAGTGCTGGGATTACAGCTGTGTGCCACCCACCATGCCTGGCTCCAGGACCTACTTTAAAGTGGGCCATTGCTTACTCATTCATATGCTTGGCATTATATGATTGTTTTCCATCTAGGGGCTTATTATTCAGTTCTTGGAAGATTTCTATCATTTCTCTCACATCTTTTCCTGTTCTGTTTCCTTTATTCCTTTTTCAGAACTACTACTAGTTGATGTGAGAGTTGAAATGACTCTGTTTCCCTCTTCTATCCTTTGACTTTTTTCTTCTTTTGCCGCTCCACTTTTGGAAGACACTACCTCAGATATATTTGTTGATCTACTTCTGAGAGCTTAAACATTAATGTTTTAATTTTTATAAATAATATTGGGTTATAGTATAAAATTTAAAATTATAAGAGAATATAGGTGGAAGTTTGCCTCCCCCAGGCCCTCACTCCTTAGTTTACTACTAAGCTGGGGTGGGGGTGTGTGGATATTTTGTACAACAGAGGCTGAGACAGAGGCTTTCAGCTAAAAGACAAGGATTTTATGAGAGTCTGTACACTGGATGATAGATCTCCCAGTTTCCTTTTCACTTTATTGTTGGAAAGAACTGGTCTCATGCTTTGCTAGGGAAACTTTGCCTATCAGAACACTGGGGCCTTTCTGCTGGGTTGGTAAGATCTCTCAAAGTAGAACATTCTAATGTCTTGTTAGGTGGTATAAGTCTAGTTGATCATGTTTTGTGAAAAACAGCTGGGATTGGGGGGGTGAAGATTTTTTCTACCTTTAAGATGTTAATTTCTACTTGATTTTTTTTTGTCTTTAATTTTTTTTGGTTGTTGTTTTCATTTTTGTTTTGTTTTGTTTTGTTTCCTGCACTGCTGGAGATTAACTTGTGGTCCCTGCTCCTGCTAGGTAAGCACTCTACCACTGAGCTATACCTCTAGCCTTATTTTTCTATTTTTAATTTAGTGCCACTATCCTGAACTGTTTGGTTTCTTACTCTGGGGACACTTTGTTTTATGTCTTTAGAGAACGTTAAACATTTATTCTGCTGGGGTGGAGAAAAGAGAGTCATATGATTAAATTGGATATGGGAGCAAAAATTCTTTTTATTTCCTGTTCTTTCGATGGTGTAATTTCTATTAATCTGTTTTCTTGCTTGTTAACATTTTCCTATGTTATCTCTATCCTATTCTATATCTGTATAGTAAGTACTTTATTTCCACTATTGTGCTCCTCTGTGCTAGGATTTCTATTTCTCATAGTTTCTACATTTGTGCAAAAATGTCCTATCTTGGACTGGGGAGATAGCTCAATGGCAAAAGGGTCTGCCTGGCAAGCACAAGGTCCTGATTTTGATCCCTGGTACAAGAAAAAAAATTTTATCTTTTTATTCATTATAAGTATTTTTTTTAACATCATTGAATGCAGTTATGACACATTAAAAAGTACTGTTTTCATACTTTAAACACTTAGGGATTGTCAAGGTCATTTAATTTTCTCTTGAGAATGAAACACATTTGTCTTTCTTCATGTGTTAGATAATTTTGGATTGTACTCTAGATATTGTGGAAGTTTCTTTGTGCATAATCTTGAAGAGTATTAGTGTATTCTGTTTATTTGTTTCAGTTAGTAATTGTGTTCATTGGGTTCAAATTAAAAACTTCTTCAGGAGGCAGCCGAAGGCTCCTTTTAGTTCTTAGATATTTATATATTTGCAAATATGCATAATATATTTTCATAATATGTAAATTTAAACTAAATTTGCATAATTTGTAAATATTTACCTATTTAGCTGGACTGTTCTCACTTTGCCCTATACCCATGCATTTATGAGTCATCCAGATATTTGGGCAGAGTTTACAATTTGTGGACTTTATATCTTGTGGAACCCCTTCTTTGACCCTCTCCTTTCTAACTTTACCTTGTATTTTCTAGTGGTTGTGGTCTGTATGTTATTCTTTAGTTCTTCAGGTCAGAAAAATAAGTTTTTTATTTTATTTATTTATTTATTTTTAAATCAGAGTTTCAGCAGTGCCACCTGGCTACCTTTCCCTGGTCCAAAAGCAAGACAAACAGAACACAGAGGCTCACCTCACCACCTGTGCCATTCTTATCTTCCAAATGTCAAGGTCCAATCTGTCTACTTTTGTTTACTCTATAGTACTTTCAGATTAATTAAACATTTTTTCAAAGTTTATTTGTGATTGGGCAAGTCCAACTGGAACTTTCTCTACTGTATCAGAAATGGACTATTTCTAATAACCTTTTAGCAAGTCTATTTTCAGTCATTAACTCAAAATCCATAGTAATGTGGTGCCACCAATTTTTGAGTTTTTTTGAGGTCATGAGCTACAAATGGCAGTGGCCACTGCTAGTATATTCACCCTTAGCTGTGTATGTGTGTGTGTGTCTGTGTGTGTGTGTGTGTCCGTGCTCATGACTGAGCATAAATAACATGTAAACAAAGTGCGAGGTAATGGAAGCTACTCTTCCATTTTGTCTCAGTTGTTAATTTTTTTCACCTCTTATGGATCAAAATAAGAATGTTCTTCTAAATCAGTTTGGTTTAAAATGTGACCGAGAGCTTCCAACATCACAGTTGCCTGGAGTGCTCTTTGAAAATGCGGATTTCTGGACTTTACTTGATCTCCCTGATTCAGATTAAGGGTGAGTCTAAGATTTTGCTCCTAGCAAATGTTTCATAGTGTTGCTTATTATTCTTAAGACATTAAACTACATAATCAATAACTTGCCTGATGTTTGTTTTGCTTCCTACATACCAGGCTGCTGAAAGTGTTTTTGTCTTAAATGGGACTGGTATTACTATTTAGACATAGAAGGACCTGAAGTCAGCAAATATGTTTCAGGATGACAAGCACAAATAGATTTGAAGAACTCTGCATGGTAAGAAATTGCTTGTCTTTTTCTTTTCTCGGAGTCGGTTTGAAATAAGACTTCAGTGCTAAAATGTAGAGGTGTTCTTAACATCCTTTAAGGTAAGTATTGCAAATCCCTGTCCAGAAGCCACCACAGTGTACAGCAAAAATGACCCCTTTGCTAACAAGAAGTTTGTCTCCATTGTCTCTGCTTTCCTTTCATTCCCTTTGGTTAAGCAATATTAATTATACTGCTCTATATGATCATACTGTCATTTTAGGTTCCTGCGTGCATACTACAAATCTTTATCAAGGTTATTCCATTAACTTTGGGGACTGAATTTTGTCTTTACCTCAGTACAAACTCAAAGGCCCAAACAAAGTCTGCTAGAGAAGTCTAGTTAGGAGCTGGCTCCATCGTGAATTCATGATACTCTAGCCAACCAATTTAGGTCTCAGATTTGTTTTAGAGAAGGCAATGGTCTTTGTGGAGAAGGAATGCTGCAGAAATGTAAGAGTATACCTTCCCTTGGGAGCTCATAGTATTTAATCTTATAAGTTTACATATTCATAGATAGTAGCAGAAATACATCTAGATGATTTCTTGGCTTTTTGGAAAATCATGGGTTGTTGAGAATGTATGTGACATTGGCCATAAGCAGAACAGAAACTCTGCAAAGGGAATGATCTTCTGGGACCAGGGCAGTGGGAAGAGCTGCAGACAGAAAATGCATGCTCTTGGGCAGACTAAAATGAAGAGGAGTACACTAATGGGGTGGCACTGCAGACAGCAGCATAAGAGGAGCAGACATAACAATCGATGAACTCACTGGCAGATACAGCAAGGAGCTGTCCTGCCTGGGACAGAGAGTGGGGTGGAGAGTAGGAGATTGAAGGTCTGCTGGAGCAAGGCCAGCTGGGAGGCTCAGGAGAGCTTCTCAGGCAAAAGGGCCTAGGCTTTAGGTTAGACCATTTACTGAGAACAGTGGGGTAGCAAGTTGTTGGTAAACTTCTTCACATTTATTATCTCAGTTTATTCAGATTACCAATCGTGAGTCAGCACAGCACAAGCCATGTCTTGGTTTTCTTTTGACTTCAGTGAGAACATCAGAGAAACAAAGAGCAATTTTCTGCAAAATGGAGATTCCTATGGAGTACATGGTTGGCCAATGGGTGATGTAGATGTAAGGAAGAAATGGGGATCTTTTGGACATCATGTCTCCTTGGAATCATCTCTGTTCCTCAGGCTCACATGTCCGAGTCCCTCAGCTTCCTTGGCACTTAGTTCTTCAGGATGTTAGAGTACATGCTGAGAATTCTGCAATTCTCTGAGTAAATAAATTTCTTGTTTCTGTGTTGGAGTTTTGTGATTTTCTCACCTGGCATGCAGAGTTAACTTATTTGCATAAGAATGAACATACAGGATTTGGAATTCAACCCAACAGGGACCTCTAGGAAGTCAAGGAGTCTTTTGTCTTATGCATATACTTTTTAAAATGTCCCTTTAGCTATGGATTGACAAGGTCTATTTCCTGAGAAAGTTACTCGGTGCAGTTACCATCCATGCTATAGGAGAAGCATATGTGAATATAAATGAACTCTTTTGTATTTCTAATTGAAATTGAGTCTCTTTCAGGACTGACTTAAAGTGTTTGGCTTTGCCCACTGATCTATAATTCAAAATAATTCTCCCTCTTTACTTTGTACTATTTTTTTCTCTAAAATTAAAATCTAATTACTAGGACCTGGGAGATAGCTCAATGGCATAAGTGCCTGTCTGGCAAGTGCAAGGTCCTGAGTTCAATCCCAGGTACAAAACAAAAAAAAAAGAAAAAAAAAATCAAATTAAATAATTTTTGTTACGGTTTGTGTATAGGTGTCCCCCTAAAGCCTCATGCAGTCTTGGGGCAGCTTCTGGAATTTCTGATTGATTATTGTGGATGTGGATGCTGCACTTGCCCTGAGGCAGGTAATTTGCATTACAATGTAAGGAGGGAAGAGAAGCCAGCTGCTTGAGCTGTGGCTACTCTTCCTGCTACTCTTCCTTTTGCGCTCTGCCCTTTGCTGCTGCCATGAAAGGTTGCTCTCTGCTGTGTGCTGCTCTACCTTGGAGACAGCCAAGTATGGACTGAAACCTCCAGCAACTGTGCGCTAAATAAACCTTTCCTTCCTTCATTTTGGGCATCACGTATTTGTCCCAACAACAAGAGAAGAGTAACTAAAACAGTTTTAAAAATCAAATGGTTTTAAATCTTGTCTAGTTGAAACTTTGGAATACTTTAGAACCTCAAACAGGTTAAATATTTGTTTCCTAGAATAAGTGATGAACTATTAGCATCATGTAGTTCTCTTTCCTTTTTTGTTTTTGTTTTTGAGTCATTGGCTCAGCTGGTGGCCCAGACTAGCTTTGAACTCACAGCAATCCTTCTGCTTCAGCCTCCCAAATGCTGGGATTACAGCTTTGCACCACAATGCCTGGCTCACAAAATTCTCTTCACTCAGAACACTTAATTGTTACTTTCTTTTACGGATGTTGTTTACCCCCTGGATGCATTTTTTTTTTTTTTTTCTTTTTGTGGAACCAGGGATTGAACTCAGGCCCTTGTGCTTGCCAGGCAAGCGCTTATCCTACTGAACCATCTCCTGGCCCCACGTTTTACAATTGCTTACTTTTGTTCTTTGTTTTAGAATTTTCCTATTAGTTAGTCCCATTTGTCAGATAGCAAAATTGAGACTGTAGAAATGTAAGCATCGTGCTCACGTCTTGGTTATATATATCTTTTTTTAAAGGCTAAGTTCTAGAAAATAAGCCTAAGACCTGTACTTTGATGTACATCCTTACCATTTTAATTTTGAAATAAATTCTTCTAAATCACAAACTGAGGCAAAAAGATCTCACTTTTCTGGAGTGCTAGGATTACAGGCTTGTTTCACCACATCGGGACAGTTGGGAGGAGACCGAGAGAAATAAAAGGCATACGCTTAGATGTTCTCTTCTCCTTTTTACTTTTTTATAACTTTTGTTTGCTAATTTTGCATGCTTATATCTGTGTTATTTCTTTTCTTTCTTTCTTTCTTTCTTTTTTTTTTTAACTGTTTTTGTATTCTCTTTAAGAAGTAAAAATAAGATGTAGGCCTTCTGCCCAAACCAGAGCTATAGTAATTGCTAATGTTGGCCCTTTATGAGGCCCTGAGCCTGTGGGAGACCCACTGAGATGTAAGGGGATCTTTAAAGGAAATCAGAAGGACTTAAAAATTATTTTTATTATTTCAAGAAGTCCCACAGACACTGTACACTTCCCAAAATAAAACTGCATTAATTAACTAGAATGTCACGACATTTTTGCTTTTGATTAGAGTTAAATTAATTCAGTTTAATAACATTGATTATCATGAAGTTGTGATTATAGTTATATATGTCTTAGATGATTAAAATGTGAAAATAGGTTGATTATGTCTTAATAAATGCAGCTTATTTGATAAGATGGAATTTATAAAACCTGAAATTGAGAAGAAAATATGGCAAATTTTCAGAAGTTCCTTAATTATATCTTAAACAGTAGGAGTGCTGAAGCACATTAAATTCTAAAATGTATCTACTTAAAGATTTTTTTTAAAAAATTCCTTGGTTTTCCATTTATTGTTTTCTTCTCCAGTATGTGGTTGGAATCCAGGGCTGCTCTATCACTGAGGCTATTTTATTTTAGTTTAGTTTGGCTTTTGAAACAGTCTTGGCTATGTAGCCCAGGTCAACCTCAAACTCACAGCCTCCTTCCTCAGCCTCCCAAATGCTGGGATTATAGGTGCGCACCACTGTGTTCAGCCCTTCCTGCCCTCTTTTAATTTTTTATTTTGAGACTAGGTCTTGGAAAATTGCCAAAGCTGGCCTTGAACTTTCGATCCTCTTTCCTCAGCCTCCCGTAGTAGTTGGGATTACAGGCATATGCCACCATGCCCAGTTGATTTTCTGCTTCCAAAAGTCATCCTTTTTTCCATTTGTCAAAAGATACTAGAAAAATGGAATTATTGTATCTTCTCAAGAGGAAGAAAAGCAGCTCTTTATAGAAGTCTTTTTTTAAAATGTATTTGGTTCTTACGGGATCTCACTAAGCAGCTCAGACTCATAGTGATCCTCCTGCTCCCTAGTGCTGGGTTTACAGGCATGCACCACTATTCCTAGACTTGGTGACCAGCTCAGCCCACCCTGGGGGTGGGGCTGGCGTGTGGTGCTAGGGATCGAACAGGCAGTCTCTGCGCTAGCCTAAGCTTGCCTAAGCAGGCACTTTAGTTTGGTGAGCTATCTCGCTGCCTCCTGCCCACCTTTTTTTTTTAGTGTGAATTATCACAGATCTGTTTTCCCTTCCTTACAGACTTACATTCTTGAATATGTTATTGCTTTGACTTTTGTTCCCTGATGGTGCTTGGGAAATAACATAATTTGAAATTTCTTTGATCACTACTAAGTGCTTTCACTTGCTGGGGTATGAAAAATTCATCAGCACTGAATTTATAAAGCCATTCATCCAAAAACGTGAAACAGAAGAGACTAAGTCATCCCCTTGGGCTGCACTTCTACTGTGCAGAGCCTGTACCATCCCAGGGTCTGTCGTGTAAGCAGACATGACCATGGCCCAGGCTCACACGCTTCCTCCAGCCTCTCCCTATCTTTGTAGCTGGTGTTCTGCTTAGGATCCAAATATCCATGCTTTCAAATGAGTGGAGGCCACTCATTTGGCCTTGATTGCTTCCTGGTCCTCAGTTAAATTATAATCCTGAACATCTTCCTCTTCCTGTGCCATGATCATAGGCCCTAAGAAACCTGAAAAATTATTTTGAGAACACAAAATTTCATATGTTTATTCTCTCTAGTAGCTTTAGCATGAACAGTATAAAGTCAAATTGCTCTTTCTTATATTTTGACACTAATTATGACTACAATTCATCTACCAGCTAAAGTCTATCTGTCATCAAAAGCTATTCAGTTTTAGTTATGGGTGTACTAACTTCTGTAACTCTGACTTAACTGAGTATCTCTGGGTGTTGATCATCACTTTAGACGAAGCTGTTTGAAAACAACCACACAAGTATTATATGGAGAAACAAAGAGAAAAGTTTATCATTAAGCCAGAAGTTAATAGATACAATTTTCATATGCTGACAGTACTTAATAAGGGCAGGTAAGCCAGTTTGGAAAATATAAGTAAAAGCATAACGTATTTTATGGTCCCTGGTGGATTAAACTTATCAAAGACATTTCTTTGAGAAAGCAGTTTGCTTCCCTTGCTAAGGCGACAGGTTGAGGTGTTTGTAATCACGCTCAGATCACTGTGCTTTGGGCGTCACTTTTCTGACTTACCTGGCTGCAGCTGCTCTAGATGCACAGTATAGAGTTCATAGTGCTGAAGGGCAGTGACGGAGCTCTTTGTTCCCCTAGGCAAGTCCTTTCAAACTTAAAGTGGCAGGGTGATGGGAAAGGTTCTGGGCTGAGCGTGAGAGCGGATGAGCTGCTAACTTTAAGCTACATTCCTCTCTCATCTGTTCTGATTCCAGGCACCATTCTGGAGTGTTTCCTGGCATGACTCCTTCTGCTGGCTCCGTGCGGGTGCCCATGAACCAGGAGGCAACACCAGAACTTCCTTAGTATGGGTCACAGCAGTTATTTGCCTTATTTCTTCCTAATACAGCATGTTACACAAAGCATGTGACAATGACAAAGGTGGCTTCATCTTCTCAGGTGCCTCAGGTACACAGAAAGGGCAGAGCAGATGGTCTCTGAGGACATTTTAGGCTCTTGCTTTCTGTAACTCACAGTTTCCTTGAATAGGAAACCTCAAAATAAAGATTGCTCTGTTACAACACTATTAACCAAGGTGATATCAGGTCATTGGCAAACTTACATGTGTGCAAGATTATTTGGGAAGAGGGAAAGCTAGGTTGAGACAAAGCATATGCTTCAAAGTACATCTATTTCTATATCTATACCTCTATCTATCCATCTATCAACGTATCTTTTTTTTTTTTTCAGAACTGAGGATTGAACTCAGACCCTTGTGCTTGTCAGGGAAGCACTTATTCTACTGAGCCATCTCCCCAGGCCCCAAAGTACATATTTTAAGGTTAAAAAAAAATTTCCACTTCTGGGAGACTACTGTCTTCTTTTTACTAGTCCAGAAAAGACCAGTTCTGACACACCACAAAGTGAATATTTGTATTGGAATCTTTGATCCCAGAGACTTGAAGGGTTAATGATTGGAAGGTTTTATGTAATGTAATGTATGTAAGTTATGTGATTTTCCATGCTTCAAGACATGACTTTAAAATGACTTTTAAATTCTTCACTTTCTGTTTGTCTTCATCCTAAGCTCTCTCACATGCAGAGACCTCTGGGGCTCCACCCCTGTGAGCACTCTGCTAGGTATTTATTACTAAATCAGGTGTCATTTATTTAGAATTTACTCTGGGCCATTCCTCATTGCTCTAAGCCTATCTATTATAATCTTCATGATTTACCTTTATCCTCATTATACAGATGAAATAACAAGAGATTTTTGAGAGTCTGAGTAATTTGCCTGAAGTCACATAAATGTGGAAAAGCAGGATTCTGGCTAAAGTAGGTTTGACTGGACAGCTGGCCTTCTGTGCCATAGTGTTTCCTTGTCTGCTGTCTCAAATGTGGGTACTAAGTGCTCCTTCACTGGGTGGGTGGAAAGGATAGTATTAGTATGTGCCTCTGCTTGAAGTCACCCTTTGTGGTGTAGAAAAGGGGGCATGGTAGGAGAGAAACTTTTGCTAGCTTCCCCAGGAAAGTAGAAATATACAGCCCAGTACCACTGACAGAAATCTAAAACTAGATACAAAGCAACACCCTTTATCTTAGAAGAGCACATTCAAACAAAACAGCAGGTATTAAGCCCATAGATTGGTGGTGTTAGGGCTTAATGTAGTAAGAAGTAGAGCTAAAAGGCAACAAATAGAAGGGGTCGTACAAGAACCTGACACAGGAACTGAGAAATACAATTATTGCAGTCATTTGCTCTTTCTTTTTCTTAAAATGAATTTCAGTGCAGGGTCTACAGGGTGTATAAGGTCTCAGATATCTCTACGTATATCTCTCTGATATGTCTGCTGTGCTCTGCTGAAGCAGGCGCTTTAGACCACTGAGCTATCTGGCCGGCCCTGAAGTCATTTACTCTTGTGTTTCCCCTGCCCCCACTCCCAGAAATCAATAAGAACTAGGGCAAGGCAAAAGTCTATCAAGTTAAGACAAAACATGGAATAACAAGGAAGACCTGAGGGACTGCCTTCTTCCTTACATTGTGGAATCACTAATTTAGTCCTAGATCTGGTGAGCTTTAATGCAAACATCCGCTACACAGAAGTATGAGGATGCTGTTGTAAAACATTTTATTTTTTGCCAGAGAATAAAAGGTTTGAGATCCCATCACTGATACATTAAAGTATATATATGAAAAAAGTCTCAATATACAAAGCAAAATGTACAAGCAAGAAAGGACAGTTACAGGTACTTGGATGATGAGAAGGCCAGTGTCAGAGTAGTTGAAGGAGAGGCCCATGGAGACACAACCAGCTTGGGCAAAACCCAGGAGGCCACCAGTTCTCTTCCTACTCTCCGTACTGCACCTGCCTCATCTGCCTCAGCTGTTTCTCTGTTGAACAGGAGTGGATCTGTTTGCCAGATTTTCTCTCCTTCATTCCACTGGCTTGGCAGAACCTTGACTAAGGAGGGCACTCCGTAAATGTTAACAGCAATCATTGCCAATGTTAAGATAACCTTTGAATCTTCAAACTCTAATAAGGAAATTAGCTTTGTATTTATTCTGAATGGGCATGGCTGAGCTCAGCTCTCTTAGGCCACCTGTAAGGAACTATATTATTTTACTAAGCAAAAGATGATGATGATTTTTATACTCAGCTTTCAGATGAGTGCAAACTCTGCAGGTGAGCACCTAAATGTGTCACAAATTTTGGTCTGTAGTCATTTGAGTGTGTGTCTGAGAAGGAAAGTATGAAAATCCGAATGGAGTGGACCCAAGGGTGGCATGTGGCTGGGACAGGAGTGTCTACCCAAGCTCTCAAGCTGGGCACAGGCATCTACCTGACCCCTTCACTGTGGGGACTAAAAAGAGACAGAAAGGTGATGTCCAAGCTACTGGGAGATAACACAGAACTTTTTGTTAAAAGATGAGTGTTTGGGAAACACAAGGTGAAAGGAAATGTGTATAAGTCAGGGCAATCTAAAAAGGCAACTCAAAATCCAACTTTTCTGAACAGGAAATAATCATTCCGAAAGAACACAAAGCTTCCAAGAGCATTCATTGTCTTCTCATAATGAGAGTGCATATGTAATGTTTGAACAATTGTGTCTTGTATCTGATAACAACATGGCTATTTTGGTCAATGAAACTCATAACACAATTCATAAATTATTGCCCGTCTCTTTCTTGACTGGGCTTCTGTTTAGCAGGTAGCTAGTTTTTTCCACTATGGGAAGGAGAGAGTATGAGACGAATAGAATCATAACCAGACTACTTGAACTTTCTAAATATTCCATTCTGTAGACTGTTATAGCAACAGTGGCAATCTCTTATATTTTTGATGCACTAAACTGTATACAGCGTGGTTTCACATGATTAGAATCTTACAGTTGTATTTTTATATCATCAGAGCTGCTGTTGACACTACCCTACTTCTGTCTACAGAGAGGAAAACTGAGGTTCTAAGAGCTTATTCGAGTTGCCTACAAACTGAGGGTTAGTAAGTTGCAGAGCCCTGACTTCAATTTAAACCGCTGAATCAGTTTTACTTGAACCTTGTCTTGTTTTTCTTTTCTTTTCTTTCTTTCTTTCTTTCTTTCTTTCTTTCTTTCTTTCTTT
>NW_004524629.1:3036101-3038256 GCF_000260255.1 Octodon degus
TCCCAGTAGAGGAATAGCTGGTTTAAAGGGGATTTCCAGACCAACTTTTCTAAGGAGTCTCCATACTGATTTCCATAATGGTTGCACCAGTCTACATTCCGAACAGCAGTGGAGAAGGGTTCCTTTTTCTCCACAGCCTCTCCAACATTTGTTGTTGGTTGATTTCTTTATGATAGCCATTCTTCATGGGGTGAGATGGTATTTCAGTGTTGTTTTAATTTGCATTTCATGGATGGCTAGTGACATGGAACATTTTTTGTATATTTATTCGCTTCTTTAATTTCATCCTCTGACAAGTATGTATTCATCTCAGATACCCATTTCTGGACTGTGTCTTTAAATTTTGGGGCCCTAGTGTTTTTTAGTTCTTTATAAGTTCTAGAGAGCAGACCTTTGTCTGAGTGTTTATTAGTCAAGACTTTTTCCAAATTTGTGGGGTTTTTCACTCTGTTGGTAATTTCCTTTGAAGTGAAAAAACTCAATAAGTGAAGGTCCTAGTTGTTATTTCTTTCAAGTATTACCCATGTGATTTGATTTTTGTTCATGAACTCTTTGCCTACCCCTATGTCTTCAGCAGTTCCTCCTACTTTCTCTTCCAGGAGATTTAGTGTTTCTGTTTTAATGTTTAGATCTTAAATCCATTTTGACTTTAGCTTAGTGCATGGTGATAGACTTGGGTTAAGTTTTAGTTTTGAGCATATAGAGAGCCAGTTTTTCCAGTACCATTTGTTAAAGAAGCTATCTTTTTTCTAGTAAGCATGTTTAGCACTTTTGTCGAAGATAAGGTGACTGTGTTCGTAGAGGCTTCTGCATCTTCTAATCTATTCCATTGATCCTCAGGTCTATATTCTTCCCAGTACCTTGCTGATTTTATCACAGTAGTTTTGTAGTATAATTTCAAGTCAGGAATTGTGATGACTCCTTCCTTGTCTTTGTTACTCAGGATTGCCTTTGCTATTCTAGGTCTTTTCCGGTTCCAAATAAATTTTAGGAACAATTTCTCTAGGTCTGTGAGGTATGATGGTGGTAGCTTGATAGAGATTACATTAAATCGGTACAGCAATTTTGGAAGTATGGCCATCTTCATAATGTTGGTTCTTCTTATCCAGGAGCAGGGAATATCTTTCCATTTTCTGAAATCCTCTATGATCTCTTTTTTCAGAGTACTGTAACTTTTCTTGAAAAAATCTTTAGTTAGATGAATTCCAAGGTATTTCATTTTCCACAGTGCTATTGTAAAAGCTATTGTTTCTCCAATTTCCCCTCTCAGTGTGTTTGTTATCTGTGTAAAGGAATGCTATTCACTTTTGAGTATTGACTTTGTATCTTGTTATGCTACTGAATTTGTGTATGAATTCTAGTAGCTTCTTTTGGAGTTTTTTGGGTCTTCCAAGTAAAGTATCATGTCATCTGCAAATAATGATAATTTAATTTCCTCTTTACCTATTCTTATTCCTTTTCTCTCTATTTTCTAATGGCTCTAGCTAATGATTGTGGGAGGATTATTTTAAAGAGAATTATCCATGCTGCTCTCACAGTCTAATGGAACAGCCTATACGATGGAAACTCAAGGACATAGTGTAGAGGAAACCAGCTTGAGGGCATGGCCCTGGAGACATAGGCTCAAGGACATCCTGTAAAAGAAGGCAAAAGACTCTTAAGGAAAGGAACATCTATAGAGGAGAAGACTAAGCTGTGGTTGAGGGAAAGAATTTAGGGAGAAGGGAGGAATATTAGCTTCCTACCTAGAGGAATTATTATTGGCTTGCTGAGTTGGTAATTAAACAAATATACAGTCTTAACTACCCTAGGTCCTGTTTGAGGTCAGTGATAGAAACACTAAACATGCCATGCTGGGTCCTTTTTGCTGAAATTTTCTGAAGGGTTAGGCCTTTAGAAAAGGCTGTTGGTACTCACCAAATAATGCAATCCAGTATAGGGCTTTAAGTTTTTGTTATGGAAGCCTTGAGTCATCATCAGTGTGCTTTAAACTGAGGATCAGAAGCACAGAACCTGCATTTGTTTACACCTGGTCCAACATCTGCTTATGTGATGGATACATTGAGGGTCCTCATGAAATAGTACAGTGTCTACATAGAGGTGATCAAGTATTCCTGTCTGTTGTATTCCTAACCCTTACTATCATCTTTGTTCT
>NW_004524629.1:3038356-3050080 GCF_000260255.1 Octodon degus
CAAAACTACAGTCAAAGGCCATGGCCTGACCCAGCTCCCCTGAATAAGAGTCTCAGCCAATCACACCATCCCAACTCATTCTTATTTGCACAAAGAAGATTGTATTACAGGGTCATCTTTGTTCCAACTCATGCTTCCGGGTTCATTTGTATACAGAGAAAACTGTGTTTGGGATTTGCAAAACTCAACTGAATTATTTCCTTGTTTAATCATTGCCATTTTTTTTTAACCCATGGTGTACTAGTTTCTAAAACTGGGGAATGAAACTATGTGTGAGCTTGAAAAAATAGAGTGTGTGAATGGATTTGGACTGCAGTGTTTACAATAGAGGGTGAAGTCTGATGTTGCTGCTATGTCAGCTTCTTTGCTGAGGATGGAATGAAGATAGAACAAAAAAAATTTGGGGGGTGGGAGAGAGAGAGACAGACAGAGACAGAGACAGACAGAGACAGAGACAGAGACAGAGACATTTTGACTTAAAAGTAGGAATCCTGAGTTAATTACCCTTGGATCTTGCTCTCGTTCCCAACCTAGCACCTGTAATAACTGTGGTTCATTGAAAACACATAGCAAACACATTATTGTCTTCCTCAGTGACAATGAAATACTAAACCTTGCTTGCCTGGCCTGTGCATTGCTGAGTTCTATTCCTACTGGTGGCTCAGGACTTTCAATAGCTTTGAATAATTCCTGCAATTTGAACTTAGAGACACCAATCCAAAGGAAGCCATGGAGTGGGTCTCCTATGATCCAGCTCCAGGGGAGGTACAAAATTTGCTATATTTAGAAGCAGAGCTACTAGCAACTTTATTTTCTCCTAAGGATGCTCTGCCTATAGCAAAAAAACCACTGTCAAGTATTTTCAAAGCAATGCCTTCTCCTTAGGATCCTGGCTCCTTGTACCCTGCTTGAGCTGCAGTCATCCTGCAGATGTGATGATGCTAACAGGCGCTCTGGCCATGGACCAAGGAGACTGGTGTGCAAGCAGCCAGGAAGCCAGGTGACTCCATTTCTCCAGTCCACACTCACCACCAGCCCCCAGCCCTGATTGACAAGTATCTCTAGAATAGCACTTCTCCAAGTATGATCCGTGGTGTCACCAGAGGCTATGATTTAATGTGTCCAAGTTCTGGTTTTCTTATCCTGTGATTCACTCCAACAACAAGAACCAATAAGGTTATTTTCAGATTAAATGAAATAACATAGTTTTGAAAATCAATAACATATATACTACTGTATGTTACCCTGTTTCTGTCTTTTTTTTTCTATTTGTTTTTGCTTCTGTTTTTACTCTTCAAAATGAAATGATATGAAATGAAAAATAGAAAAAAAAAAAAAACGTAAAAGAAAAACTCTACCCAGACTTCATCTCCTGTGACCTGTCCTCCGTTGGTCATCTTCTCTCTCTTTTTTTTTCAGTGACTAGATGGATTCAAAAGGGCTTCTATTCTTATAGTGCCTTTCTACCTTCTTTTCTGTCTGACTTCTTTGTTTCAAAATCCCATTTGAGTTCCATTTCCTCTGTGAGTCTTCTCTAAATCTCGCCGTGGCAGTCCTTTTGTGCTTTTGCATTTCTTATATCCCATTGCAGTGGTCTTGGCTGAGTTTAATCTGAGCATGGGCACTTTCCCCAGCACACTGAAGTTCATAGGTGAAGTACTTTAAAAGGATAGTTGAGTTGGAAGTTTGAGGTGTTGGGGAACAGTTTGACACTTGGAGAACAGGGTCAACGTATGACAGCAGTGGCCGTGTGTTTAGTCCAACCCCTTTGGAAAGGAACAGTGTCCTCATTGCTGTACAGCTGAGACTTTCTGTCTATGGGTCCTACATCAGCAGACTCTACCTTGTGAGTTATGTTCTATGTGGTCAGGCCTATAGTGGTTGTATCTGTGTTGACATGAGCACATGTTGGTATTCCCTAAACAATACAGCATAATAAATATTTACATAACATTTATTTTGCATAGGTAATCAAAAGATGATTTAAGGTACACAGGAAGATGTGGATAGGCTATGTGCAAATAATACATCATTATATAGAAGGGACTTGAACACCGGGGATTTTGGAATCTATAGGAAGTTTAGGAATGATTCTCTATCCCCACTCCTCCTTCCTTGCATTGCCACCATGGGATGACTGTATTTCTGAGGGAACCAGCCTGGCTCTAGTGCAGTGAGGGCTAGGAGTGTAGCTCTTATGTGTGGATGGAAGATTAGGAAACACAGGAAAATAGACCCTGCAGTGAGTTGTGTCTTCTCAAGTGAGACCCCAAGAATAGCCAACAGAATCCTGTGAGACAACAAAAAGCCCAGAGTTATAGACAGATGCCGAAGACATGCCAGAATGCTCAGAGAAACCCTGACAGGGAGGTGCTGATACAGATGAGGGGTGTTAGGACAGAAGTTGCTGACCTCACTGTTGCTGATCACACACAACTCACTGGGTGGTAGGAGTGGGCTTCCAGTTCTGCATTGCCTGACATAGCAGTGGGGTCCAGAACTCCATTTCCTGCTGGAGCTTGAGCTACTGTTGCTGGATATTCAAAGCAACAGAGGAGGAAGGAACAACTTAGTACTTATTAGGATTTTGGCCATAACGACAGATCCTTTGCTGCACTTACATTCCCGCATTCCATCTCTCATGGTCACGGTCATTTTTCCCTCCTCTTTTTTTGCATTATTTATGATCATGAAGGATTTCTGCAAAAGGGATTTTAGAGAAGGGGTGATGAGTTGTGCCAAGAAACACCACTAACAGTCCCAGTGTGTCTAAGATGGTGTTCAAATTCGCTGGTGTCCAAGTAGAACAGAAATAAAACGAAGGTGACAGCTACTCCCATGTTGGTGTTTAGCTCTTCTTAAGAATTGTCATCTCTTTAGGTTATTACATCCATGCATTCTAATAAAAGATAATGCACCTGAGCCTCTCAGAAATTCTGTCATTTGATTTTTTTAAAGGATGCTCAAGTTATTTTCAGTAAAGTCATTGGCTCTGCACACTGGTTGACTAGCTGCCTCCCAAGATAACTGCCTGCTAAGGAGCCAGTTGGGAAGCCCTGCTAGGTCCTCTGGTGGGTGTCTCAGTTCTTCAAATCTTTGATAGTGGCTTGAAGAACTGACAGATCAGCAAGATGTCAGGGCCTACCTTGGTGGTGACAGGGTGTGTTCCCAGGATGCAAGGCTGCCTAAAATGTGTCTACTCCCAGGTCCAAAGCAAAGAGCAAGCAGTATCCTCTTTTATCCTAACCACTCTGCCCTTTCTCTCTCTCAAGGTAATTGCATAGCATTTCCTGGACCACAGCTAGCCTTTTAAATGCAAATGATGAGGATGCCAAGGCCCAGGGGACAGTGCTCATTGCCTTTAATGTTGTCACCTTCTCTGACCCAGGTGCACAGCCTGGATTTTATTCAAAATTCCATCTTCCTGGCACACTATGAATCTTAGTGTGGTCTGGTGGGTTGACCTGGCTTCCTGCTGGGCCATAACTGTGTTGACAGGATATTTCCACTGCCCGAGAGGCAGCCAAAGCCCTGGCTGTGGCTTGAGATCCCCTTTTGTTCTTCACTAGTTGGCTCGGGAAACAATTATCCTTGGATAGGCTTATCATGCACAGTGTGTTCTCATCACTCTGCAGCTCTTGCCAGAGAAAGAACAGCCATCTCTTCTTTCTTGAAGCTCTTCCTACTTTAGGAGTGCCCCACGTGACACTTACAGGGGACTCAGTAGAAATCAAGTTGATTTGAAAATAGAACAGCTCCTTAGACCACTTAACCACTTTAACATTCTTGGAGTGGAGGACATAGCTCATTGGTTGATTGCTGGCCCAGCAGATGTAAGGTCCTGGGTTTGATTCAGGCACTAAAAACAACTATGTGATGGTGAGTCTTGCACAAATAAAAGCCACACTAACAAGGCATGGTTGCCCAGATTTACCATCTGAATTACAATCCCAGTACTCTGGGAAGCTAAGGCATAAGGATGATGATTTTGAGATTAGCCTGAGAAATTTAGCAAAAGCCTGTCTTAAGATAAAGAAAAAAAGTACCAGAAATGTAGTTTGGTGCAAAGGCCCTGGGGTTAATACCACTTAAAAAATTGGATGAGAGTGACACATGGCAGAAGAGTATTGGTGGATTGGGGGACATTAGAGAAGTTGGCCAGTACAGTTCTTTCCAACAGTTGCTAAGTTTGCAAATTTCAGAGAAGTGCCGACTACTAGTTATTTTATATGCACTACTTCACTTCAGCTGCACAACAGCTCCTTTGGGAGGAAATATTGCCATACCTTAATGATGAGGAAGTGAAGGCTCAGAGAAGGGAAAACCCCTGCTTGAGGCCACACAGCGAGAAGACAGCAGGAGTGAAGTTAGAAGCCCTGCCAAGCCTCCACCGTGCCCGTCATCCTACAGCATACCGGTTACTGGGCACCAGTCTGAGTTAGGCCTTCAGGGATTCCTGGCTCTGGAGTGCTCAGAGGGAGGTCTGAGTCACAATTTCACCTTTGTGAAACATGAAAATATTTAAATAATGAATTTCCATCCACCATCTCATTTGCCTGTCCTTGTGGCTTGCTGAATAATAAGCAGCAGCTCGCCAACTGAGAACCTAAGATATGAAGAGTCGAGAGAATGTTCTCTAAATTGCAGGGCATCTGATTACTACCTAGAGGGGTTTTATGCCAAATTTCAGAGAAGCAGCACTTTAACATTATGCAAAGAGTTCAATACAGTATTATGTTAAATAAAAAAAAAAACAAAAAAACCCTGAGGTGGTCAAACTCCTCAGTTAAGGATTCTGTATGATTTAATTTTGTGTGCTCCACACCCAGCCTAGTTTGAGCTTGTTTTAGCCAATCAACTTTGTTTAAGAAGATCAATGTCTATTGGTAACTAGGATTCATGTGTCCATGTACCTAGTCATAATCCTGACTTTAGGTCATTCCTTCACAAGATCTCAAGCTATTTCCATCATGTTTAGTGTAGCAGTTAGTACCCAGAACAATAGTTTTAAATGTTTAGTGGTAGAATTTTATTTTTCAGAGTAAGTCTTTAGCAGAGTCCCAGTGTGGTAGGTGGCACATAGTAAACTGGATGTTGTGATTAGAATATAAAATATCCCTCAAAAGACTTGTATATTCAGAGTTGGAACTTCTGGAGGGTGACTAGGTTATAGAGGTGCTGTACTTACAAGTGGATTAATCTATAGATAAGCTTATAGCTGAATGTCCTCTTAGGAGTTGGGCCTGGCTGGAGGAAGGAGACCACTGCAGGTGTAACCCAGAGGGTGTGTTTTTGTCCCTGATCCCTTCCATATCTCTGGATCTTCCTGTTGTCTCTTCTTCTGGGCTGCCAGGGGCTGACCACCCCTCCTCTGCTGTACTTTTTTGTCATTATATTTCTACCTTGAAGCCAGCCAACCACGGACTTACACCATGAGCCAATATAAGCCTTTCCTTCTCTAAATTGTGTACACCAGACATTTTGGCCCAGCGATGAGAAAGCTGACCAGTCCAGGAAAATTTCACCCTCAATGCATGATGATGCAAAGACATCATTATTCTTCTCTCTTGCATTTGTCTTTGCTCTTGCAGGCTTCCAAGGTTGGCATTCTGAGGATCACTAAGAGAAATTATTGTGTCACTCAAGGTCTCTTTCATTCCCCAGCACTGCAAAAATTAAGATGCAATGTAAAAAGAGATGAGGAAAAGCATGGGTGAAAGGATAATGGAATGTCTACCTTCTGGATGTTAGAGTCACATGCACCACAGTTGGAAAGAGTTAGGAAACTCAGGACTCAATGATAAAGAGGATACTGGATGGAATTCCTAGAATTCAGCATCAGAATCCATTCTTGTCACTTTAAAAGCTGAGAGATTCACTGAAGGAAATACAGATCTCAGAGACTTGCTGAGAAGACTGATGAGTATGCTTTAGTCTAGACTGAACTTCCAGAAGTGGTTCCTGAAGCCACACTGACCCATTAGTTTCCCAGCAGTGTCACTTCCTCTGCCTGGTGAGATAGTGACTGGTTCCAGAACCACACTCCCTTGGGTGATTGGGAGCTTCCAGATCAGAGAGCCAATCAGAAAATCATCATTATAGCTGCTGATCTATAATCATGGTTCTTTTTACTAGTACATATGTCAAAAAGGGGGTGCTTTTCACTTTGCCTTTCTTCTCCCATAATTCAATTCACAAATGAAGACTAACACAAGTGCAAATGAATAATAGAGTCTAACTCTTATATAGAATCTTCACCAGTGGGTACTTTAAGAAATCTAGTATCTATAGGACCAGAGAGGATTAGAATGAGCATCAAGCAAATAAATACCTAGCAAAGACCCAAGTCTATCACTTCAGTAGCCAACATCCACATATATCTTCTCCTAGACTTAATTTTGTAAGCAATAATGACTGTGGTATTCAGGGTTGATTAAAGAAACAGAATAATGTACATTGATTAGAGGAAATTGAATCCTGGGATAGCGGAGAATGCCATGTCCCAAGACCTGCAGTCACTAAATTTAAGTCCTAGCAGAGTTGATAGCTTAGTTCCAATTCAAATGCCAGTAGTCTCAAGATAGGCTGGCATTTGAAAAGGCTGACATATATATCAGAAAATTCTGATACTTCAATTTCATTCTGAAAGCAGAAAGGACACAGTGGCCAGCTCATAGGCGGGCAGGAGAAATTTCCTCTTCCTCATGGGTACATCCACATTTTTGTTCTATCCAGTCCTTTGAACAATTGGATTGGCTCCATCCACATTACAGAGGGAAATCTACCTTGTCAATTTTATGAATTCAGATGTTAATCTCATCCAGAAATATACTCACAGATATACCAAGAATAATGTTTAACCAAATGTCTGGGCATTTTGACATTTTGCATGGTCAAGTTGATTACATAAAATTAACTATCATACTGCCTAAGCAAATGTACTAGCTTGGAGCTCAGAAAAGTGCTGATATTTAATTTTTTGACCTAAAAACATCAAATTCATAAACCTCTATTACTGATTTAAGTATAATCAAGCACTTACATGTTTGCCCTCTCCAAAAGTCGTATGGTCAGAGCATTCATGTCTGAGTTGGAGTTATTCCTTTTCTAGTTCACTGACAATGTGCCTTCGTAGTGCTCTTATCTATAGTATAAATAAGAAAGATAGCTGTCATAACCTCAGCAGTATAATTGAGATTAAAAACTTTGTGTATACAGAGTAACACAGTTACATAGAGGGCAAAGAGAGGAACAAAAGAAATGTGGGAAGTGATGACAACCTTGATTTCTGTAAATGTTGAACCAAGGTTATAGTTAGTATTGATGGTTTCCTCTTTCTACGACCAATTCCTCAGACACTACTTCAGTTAGTCAAAGTTCTTTAGTATTGGTCCCCTAAACAATTATTTCTGAGGAGTCTAGCCATTAGAGGTCTTACCTAAATAGAGTTGCTATAGACTTTATATATGAGCATTTTAAGAGGGGTCTCCCATATTCTTCTGCCCCCATTTGGTTAACAACCTTTTTTTCCACTTTGATCACTAATGGCTAGACAACTATGGCACTACTATTTCATCCTATGAGAATCATGATTTCTAAAGCTGAAGATCATAGTTTCAGGAACAGAAAATGAATATTTTGCACATAAGTCATCAGCTGTAAGAGTGAGGAAGAGTTTACTGCTTGGCTCTATGGAAAGCATTCTGACTATGCAAGAAATGTCATCACTATGTGCTGCTGATTTGGAGCATGTGCCACTTCCCACAAATTGCTAGGTATCCGCTTTTAGCTAATGCTATAACTCAGCGTTAGTGACCATGTCCTTGCTCTGTGAAGTCATGTATTGCTAGATGAAGGGCACATGCTAAGATCAGCAAATTTTGTGAGCATATACCCATACCCTCAGTCCTTTTCCTGTAAAATATGTTATTTTGAGAAAAACAGTTTTATGTGGGCTACAGTGATGGTGAATCAGGCTTTAAGTAATCCCATGAAGAATGTGGTAGGCAGTAGTATGGCAGACAGGGAAAACAAACTCTTATCCTGTGTATGCTTGTCACACATCTCAGTGAGTGAAAATTCTGCTGACTGCTCTGGTTGGTTTGGATATGGTTTAATTGTGTTGCTCAGAGGTTTGTATGCTGGAATTTTGTTCCCCCATGTGGCAGTGTTGAGATGTAAAAAACTTTAAGATTTGGAGCCCAAAGAAAGTTGATTAGGTTATTAAAAACTCCACTCTTAGCAGAGATTAATGTAGCTCTTGTGAAATCCTAGTCAGATTCCTTAAGAAGGTCCCTTCTGTGCATGACTTCTGTTTTAGCTTCTCTGCAGTGTTGTGATGCAGGCAGCAGACCCTCATTAGAAGGCCAGAACGATGCTGTTGGAAACTCCAGCTATTACAGTGATGAGCCAAATAAAACTTAATTTATAAAATACCCACACTCAGGTATTTTGTTATAGTAGTAGAAAAAGAACTAATATCCTAACCCAATAGGTAAATCATTTAAATCCAATTTTGTGACATTGTTTCTCTATTCCTATATATGGAGAGTAGAAGTTGACAGGCAGAGCAACAGAAACTCAAGTCAACTAAGCATATTGGTGCATGATTTGGTGGCTTGCTGTAGTTTCAGCAAGCCTTGAACAGTGAACCAACAATTCTATTGTTGTCCTCAGTTAATTCTTCCTCTCATTTATTTCTGCTTTTTCAAACTGTCACCACTTTTCCAATTTGATTCTGAATACAACCCTTTCTCTCTCCTTCCTAGAAAATAATGACCTCTTCCTTCTTCAAGAAGGATACCAAAGGCCTCAGGCCACATTCTCACATCAAATCACACTCAGCTGCTTTTCTTCTATAGTTGAGAAATCAGTGAAAGGCTAAAAGCCTACCTACATTCCTGAATATCATCTCTTTCAGTTCTAGCTTCACCAACGATTCCCTAAGAGAGCCTCAAACTTGCTGTGTGTATAGGTTTTTTGCTCTTGATTGTTCAACTGTTTAACCCATTTTAAAGCAATAGCCATAATAAGGAACCTAAAAAATGAGGAAAGCCCTTTCACCCTGCATTGTCCTCAGGCTACCACCTAAATCCTCTCCAGTTAATTCTCTTCAAAAGAAGGCCTATACCTGGTATCTTGCCTTTCTTTCAATCCTTGAGCTAGCACCTTAGGTTCTTTATTCTCTGAAACTTGTGTAGCTCATGAATTTGACACCCATAATGTGGCAGCCAGAGTCAATGATACTTTTCATCCTTACCACATTTACCACTTCTTTGGTGGCCAGTGAGGCTCATGACTCCCTTCTGTCTCCTCCCATCTCTTCCATAGCTCCTCATACAACTGGCATGCCTGTCATTTCTCTAGTTACTTCTCTTTTTCCCTCAAGTACTCCACACCTTTCAAGTGCATTTGTATTCCTCAAGGACCACCACTTGGGAACTTCTTTTTCTCTTTTGGCGCTCTCTGATTAATCTCTATCCATGCCAGTGCTGTGGCTGTGGGATCTTTTTGTCTGTATTGTACCTACATATTTATGACTCATATGTGCCTTTGGCACACTAACTTCACTCACCAGTATCACACATGTCTAATTATAGATGAAACATTGCCAGATTACTACGTCACTGCCATCCTCAAATGAAGACATTTCAAGCTGAAATCCTCCCCCTTAAATCTTCTCCCTGCCCTAATATGCATCAATGCCATCTTTCACAGGAAATAAATTAGCAGTTTATAATGATGTTTCAAAAAGTGGGTACATGCATGTAAGTAAGCATATGTGTGAAGATTAGGGAGGATTATTTTATTTTAATTTTTAAAATAATTTTATTGAGAAACAAATATCAATGAGACAGTTTTAAAACTGATTAGTAGGACAGTTTCAATAATTAATACATTCATATTGTTGTCTTCTCAGTGGTTATTCATAGTACAAGATGCAGATGTGATGTCCTGTCCACAAACACTATTAGTAGAAATCTTTCTATTCATTGAATTAAGAGAAAGTAGCTGTATATCTATTCTAACTATTTTGAATAGACAGATACAAAATAGTCCTTCATTTACATCTGCTTTTTTGTTTAGTTTAGAAAGAGATGGGTTTTCCATTGTCATTTAAATATTGTAGGTATGTGAATTCAGCAAAATATTCCAATATAGTCCAGTATCCCATAATAGTAGTGGGTTATCTGTAGGACTGGCAATGTCCGAAGTTGTTGACTTGAGCCTTTTACAGCTCAGCATATTAATATGGCTTTACTTTTTAATACTTCAATTTTATACTTTTCTGCTGGATGGTTAAGACCAAGATAAAGCAAGACCTATATAACAAGTAATATAACTTTTGTATCTGACAAGGTCAGTCAAGTATCCTCAGGATTTATCCTGAAACTCTGTACTATACTTTGTAGATCTTGTGTCAGTGTCAGCCATGTGGATGAGTCATGGCCATTGCTTGGCCAATGTGCTCTCTGTGAAAGCTTGAGAGAATGTTTTCTTCCCATGTGACTCTCCTTAGGCACACTATACATCATCGATCACTTTCCTCTGTGGCCCCATAATCTCCTTGATCAGAAAATTTGGGAAACACCTCAGTTACATGATGTTACAGTACAGGTTCTCCTACGTCCCAAGTCTTCACTGACCTTGAAAGGCTAGGGCCAAAATGTTGGCTGTCCTTGCAGCCCTTCTTTTTCTCCCGTTTTTGGTCTACAAAATTAAGTTGTTAACCCTCCAGAAGAGAACCATATTATTATTACCCTACAACATAGGCAGTTGAGCTTAACCTCACTATCTGTCTGAATATCAAACATCTTAGATATAACACGGAATAGGTATTTTTCCATCAAGTATTGATACATTAAACTTTAACTTCCTACAGAATATGAAGAGTAAAGAAATTAAAAAAATAAAAAATATTTTAAAAAACAGGGATAAAAAATTACATATTTTTACACAAAAATTTAGAAATCTAACCATATACAGCACTTTAGTAGGAGAGTCCTATGACATTGTCTTTCTCTTGTTTTCATTTATTACCCTTTTTTAAACAAACATTTACTTGAGAGACAGTATGACAGTAATTGGTATGACATGACAAGCAGTATGTATTTACAAGACTAGAATGACAGGCATTTCAAGCATGACCCTAGTATTACACATTGCTATGTTCAGTACAGCTGCTTAGTTCACAGGTATCAGCCTATATATAGTTAGTCAGAGTGAGAATCCTACCTATTGACTGCTAGTTTCAAAAACATGCTTAAGATTCTCAGGACCATTACCTTAACCATCTTGTGCATATGATATATGGCTTTGCCCTGTCAGGTTTCCTAGCTTTTCTCCTTGCCCTCTCTTCATTGTCTAATCCTTAAGTTGTCACTTTCCTCTTAATTTTGTTATGCCTCTCTATTTTTATTTCTTCTTTTGAATTCTTACACTAGCGAGACTATGTGATATTTACACACGTGGGTCTGGTTTATTTCTCTTATGAGAATATGTTCAAGTAGCATCCTTAAATATAAAGGCTTTGAGTTTATCATTCTTTATAGCTGAGTAATACTCCGTTGTACAGAAATACCACATCTTTTTCATCCATTCCTCCAGTGATGGGCGTATTGGTTGTTGCCAAGATTTGGCTATCACAAATTGTGCTGCTATAAACATAGGCACACATATATCACTATGATATGATGATTTCAGATCCTCTGGGAAAATTCCCAG
>NW_004524629.1:3052240-3066037 GCF_000260255.1 Octodon degus
TATATATATATACAGGGTATACAGAGTGTACAGGGTCTCACTTCATAGATTGGACTCATAGTGATCCTCCTGTTTACAGTTACCCAAATGCTGGGATTGTAGGTGTTTACAACCTCCCAAGTGCTGGAATTACAGGTGCACAGCACCACATTCAGTCTCAATCGCCGTGTCAGTGCACCCGGGGGTGGGGGGTGGGGATGGAACTCCTGGCCCCTGCTTGTGCCTAAGAAGGTGCTTTAATCCACTGAGCTATTTGGCAAAGCCAATTATATTTTTTTGTCAGAATTGGCAAGGCATTTGGTAAGGAACAATAGAAAAGACAATATCCTATTAAATACTTAAAAGTTAATTTCTTTTTTCCTCCTTTGTTTGCTTTCTCACTCTTTTCTTTCTGTTTCTTTCGTAAAGCTAATGGAAGGACATTCATTTAACATGGGCTTATGCATGAAAGCACATAGAGATGGAGAAGCACACTTAACCATGCCTGTGCTTTCTTCAAAGTGCTGGTTCTTAGAGCAGACAAAGCTCTCAAGGAAACTCCCAAGGTCTCCACTTAGTGTCAAGTTATCAGCCCGTGACCCCTGACAAGGGATCCATAGAGATGCGGTGCCACATGGATCACCATAGGATGTGCCATGGTCTCCACAAAGCATCTGTTGCATTAGCCTGTACCGAGCAGCACAGACTTTCCTTTTGTTGCATCTCTATCTCTGTGCTGGCTTCACTTTATTCTGGAGGTGTTAGTCTACTTCTGTCCTACTCGAAGCAATCAGCATAATCCTGTCAAAGGTGAGATGAGTTTCTGATTTTTATCTCTAATTTGTGTAAGGAGAGTTGGCATTCAAGAACCTTAAGTATTGCATGTGAGAAGTGCTTTAGTTTTATACATTATAGGGTGGTGGACTTAAGCAACAGAACTGGGCGGGTGAAAGTGATGGTGGCATAACATGAGTGGAAATTAACTGTACAGTTAAGGATTCTCTAAGTTTTCAGCTTAGCTGTGTAAGGTTTCTTCCTCTGGCAACAAAGAGAAGTGGGTAAAAGTAAAGAAATCCTTTATTGCTTGGTGTGGGAGGGCTTCCAGAGAGAAGCAGGAGACCCTCACGGAGGAGGCAGAGATTGGAGCTTTTATCTGATTGGACCAGAAGTGGAGTTTACATGGCTGGTACTGTGCCCTAACAGGGGTTGGCATGAAAAATCAAAAGAGGAAATTCATGTTTAACCTAGGGGAAGATGGAAGTCAGTCCAGGAGCTGCTCGCTGTCACTGGCTTTGGGATCCCTACACGGTGCTGACTCACTGTCACGATGACCCAGTGGACTGCGTGGGCGGAGCCCCACACTCTGTAGCCCATTTCCTCCCCCCACAGATTTTCTCTGGCTCATCTCTGTACTGCTATTGCTTTGCTCACTGGGGTTTTCACCATTGCTACAAAAACGTGGTAAGGATTCTGACACCCTGAGCAAACTGCATTATGCAGACACAATGTGAACTTCCCTGCAATATCTGGGTGTTGAGTCCTGACCCTGTAGGTTTCCTGGGAGAGGACAGCTTTAAATGGAACCTCATCCCAAAGGACACAACCAAAGTATTAAAGACTAAAGGGACAAATGCAATTTTCTGCCCTGGTCAGAATTGACGATAAATTTTTTTCAGGATAAAGAAAGATCCTCCAGAATCCTAGACACACTATGGAATTCTGACTTTAGTTATTCAGACTTTGACTTTTGCCTGTGAAAACTCTCCAAGCAGGTCAAGAAGTATTTTTTTTAAATCCCTACTATTTTCCAGACACCAGGCAAGGAGCTGTTACCTACCATAGTGGCTAGTACTAAGGCCGCATCATTGTCTCTCAGCCAGTGCTACTCCTTGTCACCCTTGGCTTATCAGCAGCATTAAATGCAGTTGGTCACTGCCTTTCCCAGGGAAAAATATCCTCAGGTGGCTGTGGGGGACAGTGGGTCATGTCTTCCCTCCTGCACCAGCATGCTCTTCGCATGCTCTTGCCCACTGTAGGTTTCTCCTTTTCCTATGCTCACACTGCCTCCCTTGGTCTCACTGAGTATCGAAGCTTTCAATGTCGATGTGCCAAAGGCTCCCCAATTTGTAATTCTGTTCAAGACTTTGCTCTAGGACTCCAAACTCAAAGAATGAACTTCTTTTTTCATACCTTGACTTGGAACTTCATAGAAGTCTTGACCCCCTCCCCCGCTCCTAGCCAACACTGTCTTCTTGCCTTGGTGCCCTAATTACAGGTGGCAGCAGCCCCATCTTCCTACTTGCTCAGCTCAAAAACTTCAAGTCTTTATTCAGGTGTCTCCCCATAAAACCACCCTTGACAATGATATTTAAAGTTCCATGCTCTTGCACCCAACTCACTCCATCTTCCTTCTTTGTTTAATGTTTCTGTAACAGTTTGCTCCTTGTAATATACTATATAACTTAGTTACTGACAAAACCTAATTTTGTTATCTGTCTCCCTCACTGATGACTAGATAGATTATAGCTCCTCCAAGTGCAGGGATTCCTTCTGGGTAAGCCCATCCCAGAATCATTGTATGTACTCAGTGTATCATTGTCACATGAGTGAAACCAATACATTATGTCACAGTGGCCTGAGCCCATGGCAGAAAATGAAGGAACCTTACTGACATCATGTCTTGGTAGCACACAGAGTAACAGGAAGTCCCTAGGTAGAAAGTTTTATTCATGAGAGTCAGTGGAAATATGATATTTCTAAGTAAGAGAGCTTCTGTGATTCTTTCACATGAAGTGGGGGCAAAGCTCAAGTGCAGTACTAGATGGAGAACTTAGCTTTCTTATGTCATCTTCATTTCTACCAACAAACAATAAATTGTTAGTGAGGTTTCTACTGCTCCTAGGCACTTATGAGGACAGAGCTGTGTGCTGGGCATTGTACTATGGGTTTGTCACTGTCAATAGCCTGGACCAAGCACAGTGGCTATTCCCTCCCTGCCCTTATATTCTGAGATACAATGCATGGATATTTTAACAGTATCTGAGAAGCAATCTACAGCTTTAATTTCATAAGGGAACCTGTTCCTGTGATCTGAACATGGGCTCCATGAAGAACTGCAGAGGAAAGACTTTTCTCCACCTGCTTGTGGGTTTCTGAGCCACCCTTTCTGTTATGCTGTGGAATCAGATGGATGGGATGACATTGATTCAAATGGGTGGCTTGGCTTGATCAACCCACAGAATTCCTCAGGGAACAGTAATCCTCTGGATAAAGCCCAGGTCTCACAAAGTCAGTCTCTGTGGAGCAGGGAAAAATGAAGGAATAGGGGGTTAGATGGAAGAAGGGCAGGAAGCTGTTCATGAACCAAATAGTTATACTGGTATAAGTCACTGTGGACAGGAAGTAGAGTATTAGGCACCTCCAGACCTGAAGGACTTTGGAGATAGGGCAGCCAGTGGCAGGGGGACGTGGGGTAGTGACCACACAACAGCCAGGGCTTACAGTCATCACAGCACATGAAGCACAAACAAAATATCCAACAGAGAAAGGAGGTGGGAGAGGACTTGGCACATGGACTGTTTGCTCTTTGACCTCTGCACCCACAGACCAGTTTCTCAAGTCACTCTTTCCAAAACTTGCTGCAAAAGCATCCCTTGAAGACTGTACAAAAATGTGGTCTGGAGCTTTATATTTTGATTCAGTGTGGGTAACATTTAGAAACCTGCATACATACTCCACTGGTGATTTTTCCTGAAGGGCCATGGGTTAAGCCCTGCACAGTGTGACTTTGCTCCTGCTGTTCCTTATCCATCTGTCTTGGGTGGGTTTGTTCCAGGGATGGCTCCAGAGTCTGTCCTTGGCAGCTCTCACTGGTCCTGTGCCCATTCACAGCCTTCCTGGCCCTAAAGTTCCTAAATTAAGGGCTTCTTAAATTGAATTCTTTACCTGCACCTCCAAACCCAGCTTCCCTGTGTGCCATCCCCATTTCTTTTCCTGAATAACTAGGCTCAAAAATGAAAGTGATCTTAACTCTTTCTGCCCTTTATCCCTCCCTCCAACCTGAGCTTTGCCATGTGGGTAGGTTATCCTTCCACAGTATCTCCTACTTTGGTGAAGTTTCCCTGTGTATTTCCTATAACTAGGCTTTGGGCTTCTTTCTCTTGGGCTGACAGGGTCACCATCCTGCTTTGCCTGGGCTGAGGAACCCTGAGACTTTCCATGCTAACCTGGGCAAACTGGAATGCATTGGGAACCTGCTACTGGGCCGCAGCAGTGAGTCCTGCTTGATCTCAGTCTGTGGTTTGTCCTCTCAATAGATTGTCATCCCTCTCCATGGGTGGTTGAACATCTCCACTCATTATTTTGAGTAAGCCATTGTTGTCTTGCCCCCAAAACTTTGAACCTTCAAGGAATTCATTCATTTTCTTATTAGTTTAAATTAATTCTGTAGCACTCAAGACACCCTAATACCCTAGCCCCAGAATGGCTGTCTGAGTCAGCTCAGGCTACCATTGTAAAATGTCACACATTGAGATGTTAGATAACAGACATTTATTTCTCATACTTTTGGTGACAAAAAGTCCAAGATCCAGGTAATGAAAGATCTGAATCTTGGTAAGACCTACTTTCTGGTCTATAAAAGGTTGCTTTCTTGTTGCATTCTCATAGAATAGAGAGCAAGAACTGTGTTCTCTGCCCTCATCTATCAGGGGCACTAACTCCACCAAAGGAGCCCCACTCATGATCAAGTCTGATTATCCCACAAAAGTGCCATCTCCAATACCATCTCATTTGGACCTCAATGTAAAAATCTGGGGGAATGCAAGCATTGCGTTGATAACATTGCCTTACTTGAACCATCTTCCAGTACTCTTCTAGACATAGCTTTTGTCAAATTGGACTATCACTTCCCTTAGCTCATTCTCAATGCCACATCTTTGTGTTGGCTGTGATTTGTATTGTTTGTGTTGTTGACTCTAATCACCTCTTTGGCACTTCCATTACTTTTTGAAATATTATTGACTACTATGGTTTGAGTGCATATATTAAAAGTTTATCAACCAGAAACTCAACCCTCAAATTATGTTGATGAAATTTGGGAGTGGGGCCTTCAGAAAGTAATTAGGATTAAATGAGGTCATGAGAGCTGGTCCCTCATGATACCATTAGTGATGAGAAGAGGAAAGGAGACCTAACTAGTGTGCTATCCCACATAGAGAGGCTATTCTGGTCCTCATCTTGGTCTGTAAATTTTATATTTATAGTTACATGCATAAATTATTCAAATCTCATGAAGTTAATTCCAATCCGGCGCACCCAGTGCAGCCCATGGCAAGAATAAAGACATGAAGATATATGTGTAGCTTTGGATAACCAAGGGGTCTTAATTCCAGTCATGATGATGGCTATTCTGAACAAAGGTCTCAACCCAAGCCTAACCCAGGTTTTATTCATTCATGAAGAAAGGAGTGGCTTAAACATGAGTGGCTGTGAGAATGGCAGGAAGCAGGAGAGTGCCATGAGCTGGGCTAGGTAGGAGGCTTGCATCTACCTCTGCAATATGCAGGGAAGAATATGTAAAGAGTAATGTGCATCACACAATTGAGATAGTATCTAATGTTTTGGGTTTTGTGCTTCAGCTCTGATGTGTAATCTTTCAAGCCCAAGGAAGTTACAGCCTCTGTCTTGAGGCTTAATCCAAAATGACAATATGGAGCATTGGCTCTTTATCCTCTCTACCTGGCTCATACTAGGCAGCAGCAGATGAAATGCACATGTCACCTTCAGAAAGTACCTCCAGCACTTTGGCTAGACCTACATGCATTGATTAAAGCCAATTGAAAAGTCCAAGTCTGCTCCGTATCTGAAAATAGGGTCAGGTTCAAAATGGAGACAATTGCTCTTCTTTCAAGGAGAGTCACCCAGATGGTCCTCCACAACACCATCCCGCTATGTGACACTCGTCCATGTTATGATGTAGCAAGATGGCCCTCACCAGATGCAGAGCCTTGCTCCTGGGCTTCCCAGGCTCCAGAGCTGTGAGCTAAATAAGCCTCTATTTTTTTCATAAGTTACCTAGTCTCAGATATTTTGGCATAGCCACAGAAAATGGACTAAGGCCCTCATCACTTACGTCTAGTTCAAATGCCTCCATCTTTTGTACACCACCCTTCTGATCCCCTAGCACAAACCAAAGACCATCCTTTAATTCTCACAGTATGTCCTCATCCCACCCAGTATCACTTTTTACATACTATTGAGATGTGTACCTCTCCTGCTGTCTTCTTTCCCAACATGATACCAAGTCCTTTAAAAATAGGAGGCTTTTTTTTATTTTTTTTCAGAACTAGAGATAAAACTAAGGGGTTCTCTACCACTGAGATACACCTTCAGCTTATTATTATTATGGCTGTTATTATTTACATAGAGTCTCTCTAAATTATCCAGGCTGCCTTGAACTTTTGGTCCTTCTTCCTCAGCCTCTTATTTAAAAAAAAAAACTTAAAGTTTATCAAAGCTTGTATATAGCAGATAATTAAAAAGCATGCTTTCAGTTTAAAAGAAGACATGAGTAAATTTTCAGTATATTTTGTTAGAGTGAAAATGTTTTGTTCACAAAGTGGAAGCATCAGAGTCAGACTTGCTGTAGGATAACTGTGCTGTTAGAAGTCATGCACAGTGCACTGTGACTATCAGGTGCATGCATGCTATTTAAAAGGCCACCAAATAATAATGATTGAGGATGCTATTGTGCACATACACTGCTGCATTCACTGTTCTAAGTGCCTCACGGGCACTCAGTACAATCATCCTTATGACAATGCCAGTGGAATAAAACCAAGACATGCCATTTACTAGCCACTGTACCTTAGTCTTCTAATTTGCAAAATGGGGACAAAACAGTCTCTAATTCAGTAGGCTATTACCAAGACTGTTGTAATTTACTAAGTCTGAGACATTGCCCGTTATTTTATGTACCACTAATGAAGACAAATGCCTGCTAATTTTGCTGAACACCATAGATGGTTAAATAGGGTCTGAATTCACAGATGGTAACATGGAGTAACATGTGTCTGAGAAGCAGTGAAATGTACTAAATGGTTTTAATGAATGATAATATTATTTTAGGCTGAATTGTGTTCTCAGATTTATATGCTGAAGTTCTGACTCCCAGTACCTTGGGATGAAACTGTATTTGGATATAAGAACTTTTGTATTTATGATCAAATGAGTTCATATGCATGGATCCTGATCCTTATTAGAAGTGGAGATTAGGGCACAGATGTAGATAGAGGGAGTACCAGGAAGACACAAATAGAGGGTGAGCCATGGGAACTGTGCTAGGGAGGCTCATTGTGTGGAGACACAGCAAGAAGGGAGCCATGCACAAGCCAAGGAGAAAGCCTCAGAAAAGGCCAACCCTGCTGATACCCTGACTTTAACTTCTAGCTTCCATTACTGTAAAGAAATATATCTTTTGTTGGTTAAGCCTCCTGGTCTGTGCTTCTTTGTTATGAGAGACCTCACAGATAATACAGATATTTTCATGAAACTTTCTGAAGCCACAGAGCAAAGAACTGTGATATGGGATAATCCTGTTTTGGGAGGAAACCTACCAGTCCAGTCTTAGCCAGTCCTTTGTGTTCAGTGACCTCTGTCCCAGGCAGCCCTTTCCGTCCACTTGGGTCCCTTAGCAATTCCTATAGAAGACAACTACTCACTTGGGACATAACAGCTATTTGTGAGTTACTTCCATGAGCACTCAATCTCTTATTTTTTCTAGAATTCTACTCATGAGGATGCATGGCAAAAGTGTGAGGAGCTTCTGAGTGTCAACACATTGTTAGCAGAGCTCTGATAACAGCACAGAGGCAAGCTTAGCACAAGCTGTCTTTAGCAAAACTGATGGTGGATACTTGACATTAAAAGGGTTTGTAACAGCAGACTGTCTAGATTAATTAGATCCACAAGTGGGACTGGCATTCCCTCCCACTTTTTCTAGAGGGGTTTGACATTTGTGCATAGTATGAAGAAAGCTCACTGAGGCTGAAATGAGGCTTCTGCTAAGTGGCTTCAGCTCATGTTTGCTAATCTCCTGTATGGTGAAACACTGGCACCCAGACAAACCCTCATTCACATTGGAACAAAGCTCTAGTTATATGTGTTGAAATTCCTTAGAGAAAATGTTTTGCAGGCTGGTGGGGTGCGTGAATGCTGGAAATACTCTCCATGTGTTGCTCAATGTCCTGGGAAAGCAGTCGGCTGGCATCTGGAGGCTCACCCTGGAGAACTGAGTTGTCCTTTGGGGCACATGGGTCTGCTGAGGACAGAAGGCATCTGGGCTTATGGGTAGGTGAACATGAGGTTGGATGCTTTCTCTGATCTTTTTCTGCCAAACTGGACCCAGCTTCAGATTCTCTACTTTATTAGTCCATTTAAAGTCTGAGTTGTCACCAAAGCTGCCCTCTCTCTGGCTTGGAGTTAGATTTTCTTATTTTCTAAGGGTTTCCAAGGATGCTGTAATTACTTGAGTTTCTTCATCTTTGATTTAGGTAAGTAAGAGGGTAGAGAAATGGAGGAAAGGGTTGTGAACATCAAGATATGAATTGCTTAGGCAGGAGTTCATGGGTGTAGGATTAGACTAATGTTTAGAGGAAGTAACAACAGGGTACAAAGGAAGGAAGAACATGAGGTGCATGTGGTAATGGAACGACAGTAAGAATGGAAAGCCACTTGGACAGCAAGAAGAATGGGGTCAAGCACAGGTATCATTGTGGTCTCAGAACCAGTAGCATTAACATCAACATATACAGGATACAAATGTAAACTTTTTGCTTCCCCCACTAAGTCTATGGAGTCAGAAACCCTGGGGAGTTGGAAACCCAACTGTGTGTACTTGGGTGAGAGCTCTGATGATCCTGAGGCACCCTAAAATCCGGGGACCATTGAGTTAGACGCTCTTGAGGCTGGCAATTAGGTGCACATGGAATGAGGAGGACATAGCACTGGTACCACTTGAGGCCAGGAGAAGGGGCTAAAGGGTAGGAAGTTCTGCTCCAAGCAAAAAGAAGAAGGAGGAGGAGAAAGAGGAGGAAAATGAGAAAGGGAAGAAGAGGAAGAAGGAGGAGAAAAAAGAGAAAGAAGGAGGAGGAGGACAACAAGAAGGAAGAGGAGGAGAAGGAGGAGAAGGAAGAGGAGAAGGAGAAGGAGCAAGAGGAGGAGGAGGAGGAAGAGGAGGAAGAGGAAAAGGAGCAGGAAGAGGAGGAGAAGGAGGAGGAGGAGGAGAAGGAGGAGAAGGAGGAGGAAGAGGAAGAGGAGGAGGAGGAGGAGGAGAAACTAAAGAAACTAATGAGGGCCGTTAAAGTTAAAGAATAAACATTATGCCCAGCACCCAGACAGAAGGAAGTTGCATTGCTGAGATCCAGCTGCAGGTGATGGCTCATTTGTTGACTTCTCAGTCCATTCTAGTGCAGTAGGTTGAATGGTCCCCAACCCTCACTCCCCAGGTGTGCCTACATCGTAACCCTAGAATCAATGAATCTGGCTTTCTTTGTTAAACAGTCTTTGCAGATGCAATCAAATTGAAGATACTGATATGAGACTATTCTGGATTGTTTAAGACCTAAATATAAGGTATGATTTTTTAAAAATATGGTGAATTTAAAAATTTACTACATAAAGACATATTATTATTATTAATTCTCCTAGGATGCTTCCCCTCATTTCAAACACAGTTATCCTATTGTTCTAACTATTTTCTGAAGCAGTTCTAGAAGTCCTCTTTTTATTTATACATATAAACACAAGTCTAATTTATTTCACTTAAGATCATGGTCTCAAGGTATACCCATTTACCAACAAATGACGCAAGTGTGTCCTTTTGGCAGAGTAGTACTCTACTGTATATAAATATTGCATTTTCTTTATCCATCCATCTGTTGATGGACTGTCTCTCAGAGTTAGGTATTATAAATTGTGCTGACATTAATATGGACATGATTTTTTTAAAAATGTATTTGAGACATGGGTCTTACTATGTAGCTTGGACTCATAGTTACCTTTCTGTTTTCAGGTGCCACCATGCCTAGTCTCAGTGGCCAGCTCAGTGTACCTGGGGACAGGGCCGGTGCAGCATGTGGTACCAGGGATCAAACCCCGGTCCCTGTGCTTGCCTCAGCAGGTATTTAGTCCACTGAGCTTTTTGGCCAGCTTTTGAATATATCATTATGGTATGACACTTTTTTTTTTTATTTTTTAGGGAAGGGTCTACAGGATGCTCAGGGTCTCACTACTAGATCAGACTCAGTGATTCACCTGTTTACAGCCTCCCAACAGCTGGAATTATAGGTATGCAGCACCACGCCCAGTCTTAATCACCATCTCAGTGCACCCTGAGGGTGGAGCCAGACTGGCAGGCCCAGAGATCAAACCCCCAGCCCCTGCACCTACTTGCAGGTGCTTTAATCTGCTGAGCTATTGATGAGCCTTTCTATACTTTTAACTCTTTGAGAAAGATACTTAGGAGAGGAACACCTGGATCAAATGGAACCTTTAGTTTCAATTTTTTGAAAAATCTCTGTATTAATTTCTATAGTGTCTGTACAGTTTACACCCCCACCAGCAATAGAAAAGGATTCTTTTTTTCCCAGAACTATACCAACATTTGTTACTGGTTGTTTTTTTTTTTTTATGATAGTCATTCTTTCTGGGGTGAGACAGAATCTCAGTGTTGTTTTAATTTGCATTTTTTAAATGCCAAGTGTTGTAGAACATTTTTCATATATTTATTTGCTATTTTGTACTTTTTAACCTGAGAAATATCTACTTATTTCAGAAGTCAGTTGTTTTTTTCTTAACTGGATCTTTAAATTTGGAGGTGGGAGGTTGATTGTTTTGAGTTCTTTATATATTCTAGAAATTAGCCCTTTGTCTGATGAGTAACTGGTATTTTTTTTTCATTCTGTGCATTGTCTCTTTACTTTGTCATTGTTCTGTTTTTTTTCTGTGCAAAGCCTTTTTAATAAGATGTGGCTTCAGTTTTTATTTTGTAACACTCTCTATGCAGAGTTATGTTCATAAAACCCCAATCCTTTCCCTATGCCTATGTCTTTAAGAGTTTTACCTATTCTATCTTCCAGGAGATTTAATGTTTCTGTTTTAATATGGTGATTCTTTGGCTCCTGAGCTTAATTTTTTCCATGGTATTATGTTTGAGGGTTTTGCAAGGTGAATAATATAGTACAGGACATGTTTTATAATTGTATTTTATAATGAATCACCCAAGAATCACATACTATGAGTACAAGAAATCTGTCCACATACTAAGTACTAACGAATCCAGCTGAGGGCCTAGAGCTCATAGCAATGCCTCCTACCAGTTCAGCTGGAGGCCTAGAGCCCACAACAAAGTCCTATACAGGCCTGCTTCATGGATATGTGTTGGAAAGGCCCAAAGGTCTGTGCAAAGCTAGGAAGTCTATGCCAGTGGGATGAAGGATCTGTGCTAGCAAGCTAAAGATTCTGAACTAGAGATAGGAAGCAGTGCTCAAGGTAAGCACCAGAACTCCCCCAAAATAACCACAGCCATCCTCAGCAATAGTGAAGTCCTGAGCTCCTCCAGCAACAAGGAAAGTCAAATTCCCATCAGGAAAGCCAGTGAAACAAGCTTCACAAGTCTGAGCAGTGCACCATCTTCCCTTCTGGAGCCAGGAATCAATGCTCAAGATGAGGACCCAAGCTTCTCCAGAGTTCAATGGGAAAGCCAGCATGACAAGGTCCTCTAGCAGAATAAGCCAAGAGAACTGGCAGCTTCCAACAGCACCAACAGCCTCTCCAAACAGCATCCCTAACAATATTTTGGCAATGTCTCCTGCTTTGCCTTTATGCTACTGGCAACAATCCTCAAGTGGGCCCCCCGCACCCAGCACCACCCTAGTTTTTAAATCATCTGTGTGTAGTAGGTTAACCGCCTGTTAGAAGGTTTACACTACACATGGTTTGAGGAGGATAGCTGAGGTCATGTTCATCACCTAATGTGGACTTGATAAATGGAAGCAAAATTTGTCTGAACACTTTTGTTTATGAATTGAATTGTTCATTAATAGAAGTGTTCAAGGGCCTAGGAGATAGTTCAGTGGCATAAGTGCCTGCCTGGTAAGCACAAGGTACTGCATTTGATCCTTGGCCCCATGGAAAAAAAAAGGAACTAGGATTCATGAACCAAGGTACTGCTATATTTAGATCTTTGATCCATTTTGATTTAAGTTTGGGAGAGATTTGGGTTTAGGTTCAATTTTTGGCACATGGAAGACCAGTTTCCCCAGCACTATCTATCTATCTATTATCTATCTATCTATCTATCTATCTATCTATCTATCTATCTATCTATCATCTATCTATCTATCTATCTATCTATCTATCTATCTATCTATCTATTTGCAGTCCCAGGGATTGAGCTCAGACCCTGTGCTTGCCAGGTAAGCACTTATTCTATCTAGCTAACTCCCTGACCTCCCAGCACCATTTATTAAGGAGGCCATCTTCTAATGAAGATGTTTGGCCCTTTGTCTAAGATAAGGTAGCTGAATGTGCTTACAGTTGTTTCTGAATCTTCTATACTATTCCATTCATCCTTACGTCTCTTTTTCCAAAACCAGGATGTTTTATCAAAGCAGCTTTATAGTATGATTTCAAATTGCAGATTATAATACCTTCTCATGTTCTGATATTGTCTGTGATATCCTTTTTCAGAGTACCGTACTTTTCACTTCTTTTGTCAGACTGATTCTTAAGTACTTCATTTTTCATGTAGCCATTGTGAAATGTGTTCTTTCTCTAATTTCTTTCTCACTGAGTTTGTTATTCATGTATATAAATGATATTGATTTTTGAGGATTGGCTTTGTATCCTGGTATGCTGCTGACTTTAATTATTACTTCTGGGAGCTTTGTGGAGTTGGGTTCTTCTGCATAACTACCATGTCTTCAGCAAAAAATGGTAGTTTAACTTATTATTTTCTCATCTCTACTACTTCTATTTTTCTCTCTTATCTAATTCCTCTGGCTAATGTTTCCAAAGGTATATGGAGTGGTGATAGCATTCATCCTTGCCTTGTATCTGATTTTAGATGTAAAACTTTCAGTATTTGACTATTTAGTATGATGTTGGCTGATTATTGTCATACATGGCTTTTATTAGATTGAGATAAAGACCTTCATTCCAATTTCCTGTTGGATTTTTATCATGAATGAATGTTTGATTTTGTTAAATGTATTTTTCAAAGGTTTGGTTAAGTCCTGATATTTCGTCCAGTTTATCTGTATATTTGTGATGGTGGGAATGTGTGGGTCCCCAGTATAATTGTACTAGTGCTTACCTAATTTTAATATCCATCAGTGTTTGTTTTAGAAAGTTGAATAAACTGTTCTTTTTGTTTTTGTTTTGTAAAACTTTACCCTAGAGAGACTCAGTCCTCCTTGGTAGCTGCCTTCCTCATGGCGGCCAGCATGTTGCTCACATTCCTCACATGGATGTGCGTCCCCACCCTTTTCTTGATGAACTTGACGGTGCATTTGTCCTTGGAGACCTTGAGCAGCTCCATGGTGTACAGATCATAGGGGATGAAGCCGCACACCTCCCGGATCACGTCCTACATGAACTTGGTGTATTTGGTGAGACATCCGTGAGAGCAATTGTAGCTCGCTTTGCTCACATTCTTAGTCACTTTGTGGCCCTTGTTGAGACTCATGGCCAGGGGATAGCCATGGGCCATGGCTACTTTTCTTCAATGGTTCCTGTGGCAGAAGGATGTACTGGTTT
>NW_004524629.1:3066137-3068085 GCF_000260255.1 Octodon degus
ATATGATTGTTATGTTTTCCTCTTGGATTGTTCCATTAACAAATATACAAGTATGTAATTATCTTCTTTGTCTCTTTTGATCAGTCTTGGCTTGAAACCTACCTTGTCTGCAAATAGAATAGCTACCTCTCCTTTTTTCCCAGGTTTTTATCACATGGAACATTGTTTTCCATACTTTGCCTTTCAATCTATGAATTTCTTTTTGAGTTAAGTGTGTTTTTTACATGCATCGTATTGTTGGGCCTTGTTTCTTTATCTATTCTACCAATCTATTTCTCTTGATTGGTGAATTGAGACCATCACACTGATGATTATAATGGATATGTACTGACTTATTCTTGTCATATCATTTTCCTGTTATTGATTCCCTTTCTTTGATCTTTGTTTAATTGCTCCCTTTGTGGGATAGATTCAATCTATTGGGATTCTTGAAATAGTTATTCTTCTTTCTTTCTATAATATCTTCCAGATATTTAGGAGTGCTGGATTAATGGCCATGAATTTCTTTGGATATTCTTTATCATGGAAATATCTTATTTCTCTAGTAAATTTTCTTTTAGGGCTTGAAGTACTTCATTCCAAGCTCTCTTTCACTTAAGTATCTGAGTTGAGAAAGCCACTGTGATTCTTTTTTATTTTTTATAATTTTATTGATAAACAAATAGCAATGAGACAGTTTCAAATCAAATAATTAACACATTGCATATATTCTTCCTAGTGGTTAGTTGCTGTACAAGATGTGGACATGATATCCTATTTACAAACACCATTAGAACAAATTCCTCTTTTCATTAAGAGAATGTAACTATATATCTATCCTAACCATGTTGAATACACAGATACAAAATGGACATTCATCTGTATACCCTTTTTTGTTAAGTTCTGGTATTTGAATATTTTAGGTGTGCAAACTCAGCAAAATATTCTAAAAGAGTCCAGTAGCCCATAATAGTATTGGGTCTTCTGCTTGACTGGCAATGTCAGAAATTGTTGACCTGAGTCCCCTACAGCTCAACATAACAACATGGCTTTACTTCTTATATTGCGTTTTTATACTTTTCTGCTGGATGGTTAAGACCAAGGTAAAGCAGGACCTATGCAACAAGAGTTGAGAAAGCTACTGTGATTCTTAAGGATATCTCTCAGATTTAGTATTCTTGTGCTGAATTTCTGGAACCTTGACTAGTATATGTCTTAGAGTACTTTTGAAATCAAGAATATTTGAAATTCTATATGGCTCACTTACTGTGTGTTAAACTCTTTTTTCATGCTTGGAAATTTTCCACTATTATTTCTGTAAACAGGGTTTTTGCCCTTTTGCTAAGTTATGATTCCTCATTTGTTCCAATGAATCTTTTATTGGTTTTCTTTGCATCATCTAGCAGCTGTTAGATTTATTTTTTGTGGACCCTTGCTATTTTAAGAGGTCTTTCATTTGATGATAACCAAAGATAACCTTGTCTTATAAATCTGATATTCTATCTTCACATTGGTTAACTCTGTTGTATATACCTTCTGTAGAATTTTTAATCTCTAGGATATCCATTTGAGTCTGTTTTAGGGAATCCAGTTCTTTTCTATGTTGTACTTTCATGGTTTCTATGTCTTTCCTAAGCTCCATTTTTAAAATTCATTATATGCTCCAGACGTATTAATCATTTCATTTATTGTAGCCATCATTTATTTAATTATCTATTCTGTTTTTGTCAAGAGACTTACTGATCTATTTTATTTCTTCCACTGCTATCATTTCATATAATTAATCTGTGTGGCTTTTGATTTTCTCTACTTCAAGGCCCCCTTGATTTGTCTTGGGTGACTTGAGAGGTATGGGTTATATCTGTTTTTTAATTCTCCTCTGTCTGTCTGTCTGTCTGTCTGTCTGTCTGTCTGTCTGTCTGTCTGCCTGCCTGTCTGTCTGCCTCTCTCTCTGTCTGTCTCTCTGTCT
>NW_004524629.1:3068239-3121463 GCF_000260255.1 Octodon degus
TGTTAAAAGGTACCTCAGCTCATGAACTTGATTCTTTCCATGATTCTGGTCAAAAACCTAGTTGAGTGAGAACCAAATCAAATTCAGTGGTTAGGTTCAATGTTGACTTTATGAGTAAATTTGATTCATTTTATCAAGCTTGGTTTCCAACTGGAATTGTGGAGAGAATTGAGTTTGTGAACCAATTACCAAGTAATTTCTTTCCAGGATTCTGATCAAAAACCTGACTGGATGAGAACCAAATATTTCCCCATAATGTCAACACTGAACCTAAACACTGAATATTATTTGGTTCTTGTTCAACTCAGTTGGCAATAAGAATCATTGAAAAGATTAAGTTCATAAACTAAGGTACCACTTTGTTTGTTTTCTGCATTGAGACATGCATATTTTTTATTGTAGGTAGCTTTATTACTAGTATGAAGACACTTCTAGGAAACAACTACTTTTCATAGATGTTTTGTAGGTGTAGCTGGCTTTTGTTTTTTTGAGTCCATCCTAGGATACTGCCTCTTCAGTTTATTTGGGATGAAAGGTTGCTACCAGTTTGGCCTAGCACTCGAGTCTTTGGTCCTGGATTATGATATTGTTCATAGCCTTCTAGCGATGTAGCTAATGGTATATAAGGCAGATCAATTCGTTACAACAATGAGGCAACATAAAAAAGGCTAAAGAAATAAAATCAGTAATAGCAATAGCATCAAGCACAGACTGGAAAATGACAAATTGTGATAACTATTAATATGTCACATTTAACCATAAGTACTAGATTTTATACTTACATAACAAAATCTAAGACAAATAAGCAAATTATATATAGTAAATATCCATTCAATACAGCAATTTTATCATATGTGGAGAAAGTTTAAAAGAAATAAGAGGAAAAAGTAAGAAATAAAAAAGAATTATTACAAGTGAGACTGAAGAACAAAGGGAAACTGGTAAAGTAGATAGGAGGGGAAAAAATAGAAGAAAGAAACAAAAATAACAACAAAATAAAAAGTAAGACAATATTCTCACTCACAAAAAAAAAACAAAACAATAAAATAAAAAAAAACTCTGTGATTTCAAACCTGTGATTATCTTCTGGGATCTACATTTTTGTGGTAGCGTCTAATTCAGGCTGTAAATCTACTCTTCCTGGTACAGTAAGGAGACACTCAGAGGCAAAATCTGTGCTTTGTAGTTCCATGAAGCCTGTGGTAAGGTTAGGGCTGGATGCTAGCACTGGTATTTTCAGTTCCACAGTTCAGGGTGATCCTGGCCTCTGGACATGGGCTTGTGTCCTATGTTAATTCATAACATGCTGGGTGTCTAGCCAGTCTGCCCATGGCTTCCTGGCAGATAACATGCTGGGTGTCTCCTGCAGTTGTGCCTCACCTGGTCACTATACATTTTAACACTGAAAGGTCTAACATGGAGCCAAGGCACAGCTTCTCTGAGTTCCCAATTCTGTTGACTGCTCCCTATAATGGCTTCTTACCAACCATTACCTCCAGGGTCACTACAGTCATTAGTTCTAGAGTCACTCACTAACTGTTGTAGTGCTCAGCATCCACTGCTTCATTCCATTGGTGCTCCTCTCTCTGGAGGCCCCTGGAGTCACCTTCTTTTGCTCCATCCCCACAGATTTGATCTTATTTTCTCATGCTATGATCGAGGAGCCTGGAGAAATTAGAGATTTTTCTGCATTGAGATCTGTTTCTTCACTTTCTCAGTGGGTTCCAATTTTCCCTTCATCTCCTTCCAGAGGGATTCGGCTCCCTTCTTTTTTCTCCAAGTTGTCATCTGGCTTCCAAATTTTGGAGAGATTGATTTGTTGCTGCTTGCCACTCTGTCATCTTCCTGGAGGTAGAGGTCCTCCCTCTTGAGTGACTTTATTAGCACCATCGTGGCTGCCTTGATGTCCTGGACCAATTAAAAATGATTAATTATTTTGGTTTTGGGGAGGAGCTAGAAGTCACACAGTGCCAGTTCTGATTAATAACACAAATGGGGACACACAGTAATATTTTTATGACTCTCCTGTCCATTACATGGCAATAGAAATATTCACTTTTTATCACATTTCCTTAAAAAGCTGTATGATGTATTAGAATTTGTGCTTATATGATGATAGTAGTTCTTGGACAGAAGAGGAGACCATCACACAGAAGAGGAGAATCAGAGACCAGAGACACACGGCCATAGTCATTGATGTACTCAGAACAGACAGAAACTGGAAGAGTCAATGGAGGATTCTCCCTTAAGCCTTCAGAGGGAGGACAGCCCTCCTGAGAGTATAAATTTTGCTTGCTTTTGGGCAACAAATTTGTGGCAATTATGGCAATTCTAGGAAATTAACACACTTTTTATTTGTATGTATTTGGTGCAGGGTCTTATTATGCAGCTCAGACTTATAGTGATCCTCCTGTTTTCAGCCTCCCCAATCCTAGGAATACAGGCATGCCCCACCACAACTGGTCTCAGTGTCTTTCTCAGTGGGCTCAAGGGCAGGGCTGGAGCAGCATGTGGATCTGGGAATTAAAGAAGTCCATCCCTGTGTTTGCCTAAGCAGGTACTTAGTCCACTGAAGCATCTTGCCATCCATAAATGAACACACTTTACTCTAGAGAAAAGACCAAGTAATTATAAGTGAGACAGGGCTAAGAAATTGAACTTGAGTTTCTTTTTTTTTTCTATTCATTAATTCTTTGTATTGTTTTCCTTTTTATTACTTATTTATTTATTTTTTCTCCATAATTTTATTCAGAAACAAATAGCAATGAGACGGTTTCAAACCAAATTGGTAGGGGAGTTTCAATAATTAACACATTGCATACATTCTTCCTAGTGGTTAATTGCTGTACAAGATGTGGACATGATATCCTATTTACAAACACTATTAGAACAAATCCCTCTATTCATTAAGAGAATGTAACTGTATATTGATCCTAACCATTTGAATACAAAGATACAAAATGGACATTCATCTGTATACCCTTTTTTCGGTTAAGTTCCGTAATTTGAATATTATAGGTGTGTAAACTCAGCAAAATATTCAAAAAGAGTCCAGAAGTCCATAATAGTATTGGGTCTTCTGCTTCACTGGCAATGTCTGAAATTTTTGACCTGAGTCCCCTACAGCTCAACATAACAGCAAGGCTTTACTTCTTATATTTCGTTTTTATACTTTTCTGCTGGATGGTTAAGACCAAGGTAAAGCAGGACCTATGCAACAAGAGTTGTAGCTTTTGGGTCTGATAAGGTCAGTGAAATCCCCTCAGGAAATATCCTGAGATCCTGTACCTCAGATTGTAGAACCTTTGTCAGTGTCAGCCATGTGGATGAGTCACGGTCATTGCTTGGCCAATGTGCTCTCTGTGAAAGCCTGAGAGAATGTTTTCTCTTCATGTGACTCTCCTTAGGCACACTCTACATCATCGATCACTTTCCTCTTTGGCCCCATAATCTCCTTGATCAGAAAATTTGGGACACTACTGAGTTACATGACGTTACAGTACAAGTTCTCATGTGTCCTGAGTTTTAATTGACCTTGGAAGGCTAGGGCCAAAATGTTGGCTTTCCTTGCAGCCCTCCTTTTTCTCTAATTTTGGTCTGCAAACTTAAGTTGTTAACCCTCCAAAAGAGAAGCTTATTGTTATTACCATACAACCTAGGCTGTTAGGCTTAACCTCACTCTCTGTCTGAATATTAAACGTCTTAGGCATAACATGGAACAGGTATTTTTCATTAAGTATTGATATGTTGAACTTTAAGTCCCTACATAATATGATAAAAAAATTTAAAAATTAGAATATATTTTTAAAATAGACATGAAGAATTATATAATTCTTATGTTTACACATAAGTCCAAAAATCTAACCATATACAACCTTGAAGCAGAACATTCCCACAGCATCCCTTTTACTGTCTCTTGCATTCATTCACCACCCCCTTCTTTTTGAAAAATCATCTACCTGAGAGACAGCACAGCAGCAACTGGCATGTCATGACAAGCAGCCTGTATTCAGAAGACCAGAATGACAGGCACTCCAAGCATGAACCTACCATTACAGATTACCATCCTCAGTGTAGTTGCTTAGTTCAAAGTTATCATTATATATAGTTAGTTAAGGTAAGAATCTTTCCAATTAACTGCTAGATTAAAAAATCTTCTGGAGATCCTCAAGATCATTGCCTTGTCTATCTTCTACATATAACTGTATAGCTTGTCACTGTCATGTTTCCTAGCTCTTCTGCTTTCCCTTTCTTAATTAGTTAGTCCTCGAGTTCCTGCTTTCCTTTTACTTGTATTATACCTTTCTATTTGTATTTCTTCTTTTGAGTTCTTATGCTAGGGAAACTATACTATATTTACACATGTGTGTCTGGTTTATTTCACTTATGAGTATATCTTCAGGTGTCATCCACATCAATATAAAGGCTTTGAGTTTATCATTCTTTACAGCTGAGGAATACTCCATTGTGTAAAAATATCACATCTTTTTCAACCATTCCTCAGGTGATGGGCATCTTGGTTGTTTCCAAGATTTGGCTATCACAAATTGTGCTGCTATAAACATAGGAACACATATATCCCTATTATATTATGTTTTAAGATCCTCCAGGAAAATTCCCAGTACAGGAATAGCTGATTTAAATGGGATTTCCAGTCCAAGTATTCTAGGGAGTCTCCACACTGATTTCCATAACAGTTGCACCATTATACATTCCCTCCAGCGATGGAGAAGGGTTTCTTTTTCCCCACAGCCTCTCCAACATTTGCTGTTGGTTGATTTCTTTATGATAGCCGTTCTTTCTGGGGTGAGATGATAGCTCAATGTTGTTTTAATTTGCATTTTGTGGATGGCTAGTGATGTGGAGCATTTTTTCATCTATTTATTTGCTTCTTTCATTTCATCCTCTGAGAAGTGTGTGTTCATCTCAGATGCCCATTTCTGGACTGGGTCTTTACATTTTGGGGCCCTAGTGTTTTTTAGTTCTTTATAAATTCTAGAGAGCAGAGCTTTGTCTGAGTACTTATTTGTCATGACTTTTTCTAAATTTTTGGGTTGTCTTTTCACTTTGTTGGTAATTTCTTTTGATGTGAAAAGCTTCTCAGTAACAGCAGGTCCCAGTTGTTAATTCTTCCAAGTGTTTCCTGTGCAATTTGATTTTTGTTTATGAACTGTTTGCCTACCCTGATATCTTCAAGAGTTCCTCCTAATTTCTCTTCCAGCAGATTTAGTGTCTCTGCTTTAATGTTTAGATCTTTCTTCCATTTTGACTTTAGCATGGTCATAGACCTGGATCAAGTTCTAGTTTTTGGCATATAGAGAGCCAGTTTTTCCAGCAATATTTGTTAAAGAGGCTATCTTTCTTCCAGTGAGTATGTTTGGCCCCTTTGTCAAAGATAAGGTGGCTGAGTGTGTTTGTAGTGGCTTCAGCATCTTCTAATCTATTCCATTGATCCTCAGGTCTATTTTGTTGCCAGTACCATGCTGATCTTATCACAGTAGCCTTGTAGTATAATTTTAAGTCAGGAATTATAATGCCTCCTGCCTTGTCTTTATTGCCCAGGATTGCCTTTGCTATTCTAGGTCGTTTCTGGTTCGAAATAAATTTTAGGAATGATTTCTCTATGTCTGTGATGTATGTTGGTGGTAGTCTGATAGGGATTGCATTAAATCTGTAGAGCAATTTTGGGAATATGGCCATCTTCATAATGTTGGTTCTTTCTATCCAGGAGCATGGAATATCTTTCCATTTTCTGAAATGCTCTATGATCTCTTTTTTCAGAGTAATGTAATTTTCCTTGAAAAATTTTTTGACTTCTTTAGTTAGATTAATTCCAAGGTATTTCATTTTGCTCAGTGCTGTTGTAAAAGTTATTGTTTGTATAATTTCCCTCTCAGTATGTTTGTTATATGTGTAGAGGAATGCTATTGACTTTTGGGTACTAATTTTGTAACCTCCTTGCAACTTAATTTCTCTGTTAATTCTAGTAGCTTCTTGGTGGAGTGTTTTGGGTCTTCCAAGTAAAGTATCATGTCATCTGCAAATAATGATAATTTAACTTCTTCTTTACCTACTCTTATTCCTTTTATTTCTTTCTCTTGTCTAATAGCTCTAGCTAATGATTCCAGAACTGTATTGAATAGGAGTGGTGATAGAGGACATCCTTGTCTTGTACCAGATCTAAGAGTAAAAGATTTCAGTTTTTCCCCATTTAGAATTATGTTAGCCCTGGGATTTCATAAATGGCTTTTACCAGATTGAAGTAGAGGCCATCTATTCCAATTTTCTGTAGGACTTTGAACATGAATGAGTGTTTGACTATGTCAAAAGCCTTTTCTGCAATTAATGGAGATGATCATGTGGTTTTTAGTTTTCACTCTATTGATATAATGCATTACATGTATGGATTTTCATATATTGAACTAAATTTATAGATTTTTATATATTCACATTTAGCAGCAGAAATCATACACTAAAAGAAGTCAGATACACTATGGGGAAGTCCGGCTTCATGCAGATGTCTCAAATTGTGCCTTACCCATAAAGGAATGAGAACGTGTGTTCCTAATGGGGGTCTGCCCAATAGCTCAGCTGTTTAAGTGTCTGCTGCAACAAAGCTCTTAAGCTCAAGCTTCTGTGATTCAAACCCAGATAGTCAAAACCAGATAGTCTCTGGTCTTTCTCCATTCAGAATGTACTCTTTGAAACATAAATCAGTTGGTGGAAGGAGTCAGACATAAGGCAAAAAAGACAGGCCTCATGCAGGGGTCTCGCACTGTGGCCCTTAAAAACAAGGATGAGAACATGTGTTCCTAATGCCGCTTGCCCTTTGGCTCAGATGTTCAAAAGCCTTGTTAAAGAAAGCTTTCAGGCTCAGGAGACTGTGATATCGAGCCTATACACACATGCATGCCTGGGATGAATCCTACCTGGTCTTGGTGTATGATCTTCTTGATGATTTGCTGTATTCTATTTGCTAGGATTTTATTGAGGATTTTGGTATCTATGTTCATGAGGGAGATTGGCCTGTAGTTCTCTTAGTTGTGTCTTGCCCTGGTTTGTGTATCAGTATAATACTTGCCTCCAGGAATCATTTTGGGAGGATTGCTAACCTTTCCAATTTCATGGAAGAGTTTGAGGAGTATAGGGACTACATCTTCTGTAAATGTCTTGTAGAATTCATCTGTGAATCCATCCGGACCTGAACTTTGCTTTGTTGGTAGGTTTTTAATTACATCTCGTATTTCATTGGCTGTTATTGCACTATTAAGAGTGCTTATATCTTGTCGATTCAGTTGTAATTTTTACCTTTCTAGAAATCTGTCCATTCCTTCTGTGTCTTCTATTCTGTGAGAGTAAAGATTCTCAATGTAGCGCTATTGATAATCTTTGAATTTCCACCGGGCCTCTGGTAATTACACCCTTTTCATTCCTTATTGCTTGTATTTGAATTTTTTTTTTCCTCTTTTTGATGAGGTTAGCTAGGAGCTTATTGATTTTATTTAATCTTGCAAAGAACCAGCTTTTTGCTTTTTTAATTCTTTGAATTGTTTTCTTCATCTCAACTGAATGAATTTTTACTCTAATCTTTATGATTTCTTCCTGTCCTTGGGCTCTGGGTTTGGTGTGCTCTTCCTTTTCTAGTTGTTGTAGGTGCAGCATTAGGGCATTTATTTTTCCCCTTCTGTTTTCCTAATGTGTGAGTTCACAGCTATGAATTTCCCTCTGAGAACTGCTTTCATCATACCCCATAAATTTCAATAAGTTTTGCTTGAATTTTCAATGAATTGTAGATATTGTTGAATTTCTTGTTTAATTTCATCTGTGACCCATTGGTTGCTGAGTAGGGTGTCATTTAATTTCCATGTATTTAGGGTTATTTTTCTGGTGTCCTTTGTCATTTATTTCCAGTTTCATTGCACTGTGGTCAGACAATGTGCATGGGATAATATCTGTTTTCTTACGTATACTTAAGCATGATCTATGGACCAGTATGTGGTCTATTTTAGAAAATGACCCATGTGTAGCTGAGAAAAATGTGTATTCAGCTGTGTTTGGGTGGAACACTCTGTATATGTCCACCAAGTCCATTTTTTTCAAGCTCAAGTTCAGTTCTTTTATTTCTTTGCTACGTTTTTGTCTGGTTGAACTATCTTTTGGGGATAAGGGGGTGTTAAGGTCTCCTGTTAAGACTGTGGTATTGGATATTAGATTTTTCATATCCATTAAGATTTGCTTTATATAATTGGGTGCTCCCGAGTTTGGTGCATACATATTTATGAGTGTTACCTCTTCCTCTTGAATTTTTCCCCTAACTAGTATATAGTGGCCTTCTTTATTTTGCTTCCTCATCCTTGGTTTGAAGTTGAGACTGTCTGAGAATAGGATTGCTACCCCTGCTTTTTTCTGAGGTTCTGGGGCATGTAATATTGTTTTCCATCCTTTAACTTTCAGCCTATGAATGTCTTTATGAGTTAAATGTGTTTCTTGTATACAGCATATTGTTGGACTTTGTTTCCTAATCCACTGTGCCAGTCTATTTCTCTTAATTGGTGAATTGAGTCCATTTACATTGATGGTTAGAATTGAGATGTATTGACTTATGATTGACATGTTATTTACCTGTTGTTGTTTACTCCTTTTTCTCCTATGTTTAATTGCTTGCTCTATTTAGTTGGTTGCTTCTGAGCTCATTTGTGGAGTTCTGATTATTTTGGTCCCTCTCTAGAACATCTTTCAGGAGCCTGTGTGGGGTTGGCTTTGTCATCATGAAATTCTTTAGTTGTTCTTTGTCATGGAAGTATTTCACTTCTCCATCCAACTTGAAAGAGAGTTTTGCAGGGTATAGTAGTCTAGGCTGGAATTTTTTTCATGGAGGACTTGACGTACTCAGCTTCATGCTCTTCTTACCTTCATGGTTTGTGAAGAGAAGTTGCCTGTAATTCTGATGGGTTTTCCTTTGAATATGATCTGCTTCTTTTCTCTAGCAGCTTTCAGTAAATTATTCTTGTGCTGAATTTCTGGGATCTTGACTTTGTCTTGGTGTGTTTTTAATTGAGTTGAGGTTACTTGGCGTTCTATATGTTTCAGTTACCTGAATGTCAGATTGGTTCCTCATATTTGGGAAGTTTTCTGCTATTACTTCTGCCCATATTTTTTTAATGTCATTTGTGTTGACTTCTTCTTTCTCATTGATGCCTATTACTCTCACATTGTTCATCTTTGCATCATCTTGCAGGTGATCGATTATTTTTCCTGCATCTTAGTTGTTTTTAAGAGATCCTTTTTTACCTTTTCACTAGCTGCACCAGCATCTTCAAGATCTGAAACTCTCTTCACTTTTACTTAAATGGTTTTGCAAACTTGTGATTGAGATTTTAAATTCCTCTATATCTCTTTGACTCTGCTTCTTGCGATCTGTTTCTTTCCTGTATTGCTCATTCAAGCAATATGTCATTTTTCTAATCTCCTCTTTTTTTTTTTAAATCAATGTGTTCTTTAGAAGCAGTTATTAATTCTTTCACTGCAGTGTTTTTTTCACATTTGGTTTTCTCCTTATGTTTCTGTAGTTGATTCTTTGCCTCAGATTGCATGAGTTCTGAGAATTCTTTTCTTATTTCAGATAATTCTGCTCTGAGCTCCTCTATGACTTCCTGCTGTTGCTTATTTATTATTGATGCTATTAATTCATACATTTGAGCTGAGCTAGTAGAAAGGAATTCGGCTCTGAATTCCTCTATGACTTTTTGCTATTGCTTACTTACTATCGATGCTATTAATTCACCCAAGTGCAAGTCCTCTGCACTTGTTCTAGGTGGGCATTAGTTTTCCTGCATAGGTTTCTGCATTTGATTCTTTACTGCAGATGTTGTTAATTCAGGGATTTCTTTTCTCATTTCCAATCTGAGTTCCTCTATACCTTTCTGCAGCTGTTTCTTTATTTCAGACACTTGCTTCATTGATTTCAGCTTTGTGATTCCCAATTTGTTACGTGTTTGTGTCCTCTGCACTTGTTACTGGTGGGCTTGAGGGTCTGAGATTGCATTTTGCTCCTTCTCATTGTCATTTTGTGTAGCACTGTTTTCTGGCCTTTATTGTAGATCTTTGGTGCAGTTATAACCTTAGCACCTACTGAATTTCAGGTGCAGATCTTCACCTACTAAAGTTCAGGTGCAGATCTACAATGTTTGGATTTATCCAGCTGTGCCTGGCTTGGGTCTGGCTGCTGTGCTCAGCTTTTTCCTGCTGCTGCCCTTGGGGTTGAACCTGTTGTGCCCCTCTGGCAAGATGTTCTGCTCCTGGACTAGCTGGTTGGTTTGTCCCCTACACTCTCTGCAGGAATTGCAGCTGCAGGGTTTCACCTCAGACCTGTATGCCAGGCCTGAGCTGAGTCTGGAGGGGACAAGGTGTAGTAGGGGGGAGAGGCAGCTCTCCTACACTCACTGAGCCTCTGCTAGGACTGGACCTGGGGGTTTCCGGAATGAGGCAGAAATTCCTACTTGGTGGGCGGGGTTAGGGAGGTGCTGCAGAGTAGTGGGGGCATCCCAAAGGGGGTGGAAGAGGGTCTCACCCACTCTGTGCCTGGGCTGGGACAGGTAGGTCCTGCTGGTGCAGGTTAGCTGGAAGCTCTCCTACATACTCACCCACACACTCACTGGGCCAGGGCTGGGACTGGATCTGTGGGTTCCCAGAATGTGGCAGAAATTTCTTCTAGGTAGGCGGGGTCAGGGTGGTGCTGCAGAGTGTTGGGGGGCATACCCAGTGGGTGGAAGAGGGTCTCACCTATTCTGCACCTGGGCTGGTACAGCAGGTCCCACTGGTGCAGGGTAGGTGGAAGCTCTCCTACACACTCACCGGGCCTGGGCTAGGACTGAGCTTTACTTTCTTAGATAAGGTATAAACTTTCTGAGTCATGATATTCCCCATCTGGCTTGAATCACTCATTACTTAACTTACTTTTCTCCTATGAATATTTTAATCTGTGCTCTTTGGGTGAGATGATCTGTTACATTTTCTTCATTTTTGGCATTCTAATACTCTATTGAGTGGATGGACATGGTAGGCTAAATCAGTTTGTTAACCCAAAACTTTCAGCAGTATTTGACAATAATGCTGTCTAGTACCATCCTTTGAATAGCCTGGGTGATTTACCATGGAAGACAAAGAAATTTTTTTTCTCTCAGATGCAACATGACATCTTTTCTAGAATATTCCACACTATTGATATTTTTTTTTAACAAAGAAATGAAAAGGACTGTGCCCTACCTGGGTTTCTGTCATGCTTTCTAGATGGTGGGAAGATGTGACTCTAAAATATTAGCCTATCATCTAGTGAGTAGCTTTCATTTGCCATGCTCTTCTACTATGCTGTTTCTGTGGTGTCTAAAAGCAATGGAGGCAGCTGATTCTACACTGAAAGCTCTGAAGCCATGAGCCAAAAATGTTTCTTTTATGTTTTTATTCTCAGGTATTTTGTCTCAGTGAAGGAAAGCTGACTAACAGAGATGCTCTGCCAGTGTCAGCTAGGTTTCCATTAGTGCAGTGCATACTTCAGATAATCAGTTTATAATGAAAAAGGATGTCTTTGGTTCACAGTTTTGAAAGTTTAAGTCCATGACCCTAGGCTCCATTGTCCTGGGCCTATGGCAAGGCGATATGTCATGGTGGGAGCATATGACTTGTTGACCTGAAGGGTGGTACATGAAAGAGGAGAAGAAGTTGGGGGAGAGGAATTCCACAATCCTTATTGAGGGTGTACCTCCAGTGACCTAGTGACTGCTCTTTAGGCTCCACTCTTTAAAGGTCTATCACCTTCCTTTATCACTAAGCTGAGGACTGATGAAACCTTTAATTCATGGCTGTTAGCAGATGCCTAAGATCCAAACTATAGCATCATGTAAGTGTTCATTTTAACTTTGAAGCTGGGATAAGAAAAGATGATTCTAATAAGGATAAAGTAAAACCATAAGAAGCGCAATTTGTCTTTTATATCCTCCTTACCTCCTCTATCTTAGAAACCAATTTCCATCTGCTTTCACATCTGTTGGACATTGACTTCATATTTTCATTGTCTTCTTATTCCATTTTATCTATCAAAGTCTAGCTCTATTTTGCCTCAACCTTTTAAATGTTGATCTGTTACTGAACAAAGGTTCTAACATTCATTTCAACATCCTGCTACGTCCAGGTGAGGCATTTTCACTTAGTGCTTTATTTAGCATGTGCAGAAAAGTCAATCTCATGATGAAAACTGCAGACCTGTGGTGGAACAGGCCAGTGAAGAAGTACCATAGTCTCTATTTAGTCAGCTTTATATTGCTGTGAACAAAATATTTAACATATAGAATTTAGAGGTCTGTTTTGATTCAAGGCTTCAGAGATTTCTGTCCATGGTTGATTGCTTTGAGGCATAAATATTGCAGTGGAAGGGCATGGTAGAGGAAAGATGCTCTCCTCGTGGAATCTAGAAAGCAGAGCTCAAGGGATAAGAAAGGGCTGGGAGTGAGCTGTGCTGCTCCTGCAGCCATGCCCCATGCCCTACTTGTCCTGACTTGGCCTTCCCTCCTAACTGCATTTTAAGCTATGAACTTAATCAATCCATGGGGTCAGCAACCTCACTATCATATTACCTTCTGAAAGCCCCACTCTGAACTCATGAGCCTTTGGGAGATGTTTTGATCAAAACCATAACAAAGTCTTTCAAATCACAGGAGATACATGACTTCCTACCACACCTCTGCACCCAGAAGACCCTAGAAGGTGAATTAGTTTATTTAAGTCAGCAGAGGTTTTGCTAGCCTATCTCAGACACTGGTACTAGGAGATAAATGTTTACGCATGTTTAAGGAGACTTCCCTGAAGAGTAGGCAGAGTGGTGTGTGTGTGTGTGTGTGTGTGTGTGTGTGTGTACATGCACCTGAGCATAAGTTCAGGGTCACTTTTTAGGGCTGACTCAGCCACTGACCATGAACTGGGCATGCAACCCTTAAGTCTTTGAGTTACTTTCCTCACATTAAAATGCAGCATTAAGGTAAAATAAGGTCAGTATCAGGCCTTAAAAAAAATAATTGGATCCAAGAGCAAATAGACAGCTGTCTGTGACTCATATCGGACCTTGCAAATCAGATCCTCCAGTGAGAGATCTACATGTCCCTGTCTTTTGTAGGCACTGCTAGAATCTAAGGATCAGTGTGGGGAAACAGGCATAAACAATATGTGTTCTCAGCCTTGCTGTCTTGTAACATTCTTCAGAAGAGCTATAGGGCAGCAGTTAGCAGCAGGTGCCTGGGAGCCTGAGTTCAAGCCCTGCCTCTGCGCTTTACCAACAGTGGTGCCTTGGCAGATCAGGCTTCCTCACAGTTCAGTTTCCCCATCAATGGAATATGCAGAATAAGCACGTGGGCTAAACAGTCTTGTTGCTGATTAAATTAAGCCAAATTAACAAATAGGTTATTTTTTGTCTGGCACAGAATGAAGGCTCAAGCACACAGTAGTGTACAAGAGAAAACTTCAGAGGGCGAGGTGGGAAAAGGCACTTGACAGCCTTCAGGACTCAACTCCTTGTCCCTTCTCCCTATAGCCTGCCCTGGAGTTCTCAACCAGGAACTTGGCTCCACAGCCCCATGGCCTGCCTCCTTCATCATCCTTGGTTTGCTAAGTCATTGTTTATCTGTGAATCTGAATTCTCACTGAATTCCATGTGCCTCAAGGCAGAGTGGGATCACCTATATATTTTATGCCTCAGTGTGGAGCCCAGAACTGCCCAACAGCAGACCCAGGGCCAGCAATATCTGGGTACACTTGAATCCTGGGCTCCCAGCTCTCTGCTTTCCTTGTCTGTTGTGTGGCTCCTCATTTCTCTCCTCACTTCCTTGAATTAGAATGCTGGAGTGTTTCCTAGGTCATTTTCTTCTTTCACCTTTACTGAGGGAAGGTGACTGCTATGAGAACCCAGGGTCACAGTCAGGGCAACATTTTGCTTGGAGGCAAGCAATAGACTTGGAAGTGCAGGTGGATGGACCTGGCCCCAGAGCCACACCCTACCTGCTGCAGAACACCAGCCAATGAACAAGTGAGTCCAATAGCAGCACTGTTCTGGAAGGTGATGTTTCTGGATGGTCAGCATTGTGCATGAAGAGTTGAGTGGGTAGCCTGGGGGTTGAGCAAACTGTCAAGTGGGAAGGAGTCTAGGCTGGGGGAGGTGAGAATCAGCAGGGGCAGGCCTTACCTCTCACTGGGAACTGATTGTGGGTCCTGCTGTCTCCAGATTTCTTGGACATTTGGAGTTAGAACTTCTCTATGCTCAGCGGACTTCTCTGTGGCTTATATGAACAATCATAAGCCACAGTCAGGGAGAAGCTGGAAGTGACTTCTTTGACCCAGGCATGGGGTGTCATTCGAGCTACAATCACAAGCCCACTCAGGTTTGAAGGGAAAGAACAGACACTCTTGATGGGGTGATCCAGAGTCACCATGTTCGAAGACCATGATGGGCAACATTCTCAGAGGAACACAGCATGACCTCTTTGATCTCCAGAAAAGCAGAGAGATTCCTGCACTAAAGGAGATTGCTGCTGGTAAAAATGGGAGCAAGAGTTGGACAAAGGCACCTTCTCCTCAGGGCCACCACGTGTTTCTCCATGAGGTCTTGTAGGTAAAGGAGTTTGGAGATGAGGAAGGTGACTCACAGAAGTCATGAAGCATCCACCAGAGTACCACCAGTTCAGAGGGAAATTCAAGAGTCTCTAAGACTGTCCCAGGTCACCAGTGGTGGGTGCACTGGGGTGCAGTGGGACCAGCTGAAGAGTAAGCCCTACCTGGTGGCAGTTTCTGGGAGAGAGATCAGAAGCCGGACTTCAAAAGGCATTGGGAACTCTGATTCTGGTTTAAAAAAGAAGACCTAGACTAAAGTTAGAATTAATGAACAAATACAGAAATATAAATTTATTGAGTTCTGCTGATATGCCACATTTACATATTGAGTGCCACTTGTGTGCTAGTTATTTAGCTCTCACAAAACCTGAAAAAGGGATACCAGCCATTTTGATGTATAGAGAAGACCCTGACCCAGAGATGAAATCACTTGCTCCCGATTATATGACCAGCAATTGATGTAGCATGGATTCAAATGATATCTATCATGGACTTTAATAGTTCATCCAACTATTGACTCCTTGCATTTCCTGTAATGGGGTAGTTGACGAGAACAAGTAGGTGGGGTATGTATGAAGGACCAACAGGGAGAGTGTAGGGATAGAGAGATGCTACCTTCGGCTTTCCCTCCTGCATGTCTGAGTGTTTCAGTATTTTTGAGTTCACATTCAAGAAGGAAGCAGGAGAGGGAGGCTGCCTAATTTATGGGACAAAAATGAGTTGGAATAGAAAATGGGCTTGCATAGAAAATGAGGATACAGGCTTGCTCTCCCTATAGGGTTGGTCCTCCTGTATTGGCCTAGGAGTTTCAGAGCAAGTTTATTTTTCCCAACACTTTATTTTTATTATTATTATTATTATTATTATTATTATTATTATTATTTACAGTTTCTCACTATGCAGCTCATACTCTTAGTGGTCCTCCTAGTCTCAACATCCCCAGTGCTAGGATTACAGTTGTGCACCACCATGCCTAGACTCTGTTGCTGGTTCAGTGGGCCTGGGGGTTGGGACCGGTACAGCATGCAGTACTGGGCATTGAATCCCAGTTTCTGTGCTTGCCTAAGCAGGCACTTAGTCTCCTGAGCTATCTCACCAGCTCTCCACACTCAATTTTAAGATTTTCTGGCAAGCATGTATTTTGCTATCATTATAAAGTAACTTCTTGGTAGAAAGTGAGAGCCATCTGCCTCAGTCCGTACTAGTTGGTGTCTCTGCAGATGCCCCTCTTCTCTGGACTGTGGTGACTAGAGGGTCTCGGTAGTGTGACTCTGCTACTCTCACACTGTGCCTGATAAGCAGTTTGTGCTCAAACTTGCTGAGTGACCTCCTTAGTCAAACTGAACCTGCTTGCCCCATTTCAAAAAAGGACTTTGTTTCACAAAGAGGCCCCATACACCCCAGTGCAAGTAGCTGCAGTTTTCTTTCTCGCAATCTAGCCCCAGATTACATCAATCTTCAGGCAATGAAAGTCCTCCATGGGAAGTCAGGCCAGATCCTTGGTGGCCTGCAAGCCTTTCACAAGGTTATGACTCCTAAATTACCTTTATGTGACTTCTGAGGCCAACTCATCTTACTGGAGCCTTCTCCCTTTGGTTTCTCTTTTGTTCCAGGCTTCCCAAAGCTGCCCTGGGAATGCACAGAATGAATCATGCAACAAAGGCTAGCAGGGAGTGTGAGTGTCATGAAGGGGCCCTGGCAGGAACTGGAGGAGGTTCTGGGCTTAGGCTGAGCAGCCCTCGCCTGCTTGGCCGCTGTCAGATCCTCCTCCTTGCTGAGCCCTCAGACCGCCAGACCCTCCCCTCAGCCCACTCTCTGCACTGAGTGTTTGGCTGTGGGCTCTATCAGCACCCCCCTCCCTGTAAACATCCCCTGACCTCCTCCCTCCAGCCCTGCCAGTCTTTGAGGAGGTAGGAGGAGCTGAGACACAGCACAGTGCAGGTGAGTCATCGCCCAGGTTGACATGGGGAGAAAAGAATGGGTGGATGTGCTGTTAGGAAAAAATGATACTCAATCCGAGAATACAGCTGAATCAAACATGAGTCACTGAACCCAGGGGAGAAGATGCCTTCTCAGGGTGCAGGTGGGGACTTTGTCAAGGAGAAGAGACTCACGGGAGCAATGGGGCCATTTATTAAATACAGCTCAAGCATTAACTGTGGCTCATTCAGATCCATGAAAGGCCAGCAGTGTGTCTCAGTGAGTGTCTATATGTGGAGACTTTGTGAGGGCTTGCTGCTCCGTGGCTGGGTCATATTGGACTGTTGCCTTTGAAAAGGATTCATAGGAAGACACTAAAATTTGCAGCTTGAGAAATTGGTATTAAATTTCTGGATGGAAGAAGCATCTCTTTCTCTTGAAAATTTTTAAAAAATAGTGTGGATTCCCTTGTGCCTCAAATGGTTTAGGATCAAACTAAAGGTTAGGAAAGTGTAGTTTATCAGTTTATTTAGTAGAGCTCCCCAAGTTCCATGAACACACGGACTCTGGGATTGTCATCTGAGGACAGCAGGATATGACCCTGAGGATCAAGGTCTTGGTCCTACAAGAAAGCTGAGATAATTTAGCATGAATCTCTTTCATAGAAATTCTCCCTCCTTGGTTTTGCAAGACACTTTTTCCTGTTCTTTCCCTTCAGACTGGATCCCTCAGTCTAGCACCTAGCATCAACATTTGTCAATGACTCAGCAGTCACTTTGGATTTAGTAAATTCCCTGAGCATCTTTTTGGTCATTTCCTAGAATCAGTCTTCGGCAACTTCACTGTTCTTTTCTCAGCTTTTTATCTTTTGCATTCTATTGCCATTGGCTGACTTTGGATCTGCACATGTCACATGATCTCTGAGCTGTAGATGTGCAGCTCTTATTTTCCTTCCTTGAACCTCCCTGAATCATGGAGGGAGGAGGTGATGGTCTGTGTGTCCGGAATGGCTCGAGCTACTCCTTGAGAGTTCTCATATGCAGCAGAGACCACTACATGTGCACTGAAAATTCCTTCATTTTCATTACAATGTGGCTGGCCTACATCTGTGTATTCCCTGAGTTAATAGGTCAGTTTGGCAGATAACTGAGTTCCAGGAGATGGGACGTCAGTGCCAACATTTAAAGAGAACATCAACTATCTGTAGATGACAATTCTGAGGAGATGATGGCACAGGAAATACAGATTACTGTGTGCCTAAGTTACTGCGAGGAAGAAAGGGTCCCACCAGTAAGACAGAACATCAGCAAGAAGTGAGTTTATATTGTGTTTGAAAATATTTTAGTCTACTTATTGATATACCTTCCCCAATACTTACAAATTCTACTTCAATTGCAAACTCCCACCTGATTTAGCTTAAGGTCTTTCCTAAACCACCTCTTCTGTTTGGCTTCATGTACCACTTTGTCTGTCCCTCCTGGTCTTGTTGTAGCCCTGAGCATGCACAAGGCCTGCCTTGCTGCCTATTCCCCCTGTTTCCCTTGCCATCTGCCTTCTTGCCCCTGCTTATGGCAGTATCTGGCTCTTCCAGGAAGAGCCTCAGACAGTCCTATCCACACTACCCTCTGTTCCCTGAGTTAATAGGTCAGTAATCGTTTCAGCTTGGCTGTTTTTTTCTTTCTCCTCCAGGACTGGAAATTTTTTGGTCTACTCCTCCATATTCTGGGTATAAATAGGACTCTGTGTGTGTGTGTGTGTGTGTGTGTGTGTGTGTGTGTGTGTGTGTTGTGTGTGCGCATGTGAGTAAATCAGAGTCTAGGGCCTTTAAACTTTATGCTCCTTGACATGAATAACACACAATGTGTTCACCATTAAATGATTTGTTCATTCAACAAGAGAACTATAAAGTGTCAGTATTATTGAGTGCGGAAATGACAGCTACAGAGACAAGTAAAGAAACTACCTACTTACAGCATAATCTGGAATATGGAACTGTACCATCTGTGGTGGTTGGTCACTGTGGTTACCTTGGTAGTTTCACTTTTCCCTTAAATCTTTTGCTGTCTACTGACATTATACCCCCAGTGGTGAACTCTGAAACCCAACAGAGGGTCCTTCCATGGTTGTGGGTCTTAAAGTTGACTTCTTTTGCCTGTTAATCAAAACAATTATCCTGAAAATTAAACTTTGTGGGGAGAAAGAAAATTTCTACACTTTAAATATTTCCCTCTTAAGAGTCTTAAGAACTAAGCCCTGTTGTGCCTCTATCAGAGAGAACTGAAGACAGTAGCTCATCCAGCAGGGGTTGGGGGCAGAGGAAATCCCGCCAAGAGGATGATAAAGTAGAGTACTAACATCTCTGCTCCTCCACAATGTGGGAACAAGTGTCCTCTCCTGGGTTCAGTCTGATTTTCCCCTCCCCCTCTGTGGGAGAGGAAACACGTCAGGCTAAAACAAAGGCTTCTGCTGGCTTCTTGTTGGGACTCCTGAAGTAGACTACCTTGAATGGTCTGTGCTTTGTTCTCTGATCTCACTTAAACTGAGTGTGGGGCATAGTAAGTGCTCAATAAATATTCATAGGGCAAGGGAAACAATAAAATCGGTGAAGTGCTGTGTTGGGACAAAAGTCCCCTACGTGGTTCAGAAGGCATCCAGGATTTCCTCATAGGGAACTTGCATGGACCCAAGGGGCTGGATGGGGGGTGGTAGTTGCCAGTAGATGTTGGATCCACAAGGAGTAGCCTCATGGATGGACTATAATAGTGTTTTCAGCTACTTTCAGTCTTGGGGACACTCTGTGCTAGTGAGAGTCAAATGAGACTGAGTCAGCCTGGGAAATTCTGATGCTGGTTGGCCAAGAGCCACTGCAGCATTCTTGCTACAGACCATTGGTGTCCAGCAAGCAGGGGTGCCATGTCCCATGTCCATGGGACAGGAAGTATCTCAAGGACACACAGGGTGGAGGTGCCACCTCTGCAACTGCAAGAACACTGCAAATGCCCCCAGATACCATCCAGAGGCCATCTGACATAGGGAATGGAGCAAAGGAGAACTCGGAGCATTTTCCTAAGACAGAATGATTCAGTCTGAAAATAAGTGCTGTGGGTAGGAAGAGACTCAGATATCGCTAACCAGCATGTCTAGATTTCTTTTCCAGTCAAAAAAATGGAGGTTGTATGGCCACATACTTCATAGTTTGCAGTGAAATTTCGGTAAATACCTATCCCATTGAGAATTTTTCCTAACAGGTGGTAATCAGGGCTGCTATTGTGTCCAGGGCTGGTGTTATTTTCCAGAGAGGTGGAGGCTGCTGGGCAAACTAGGTCAGTTACGAAGAAAAGATGTTATATTTACACATGTGAGCACAGTGTGAGCAACAACAACAAAAAATGATACCATGACACTTAGTAATGACACTATTTGAGTAGAAATTTCTAGCTTACTAAGCACTTCCAAAAACTATCTCCTTGAATCCTCTCAGTGCAGCAAAAGGAAGACAATTTCTACCCTTATTTTACAGATTTAGAAACTACAGCTCACTACATTTGATGGGCTCAATGATGGCCATGTTTGTACTAAATGATGGAGCAAGATCTCAAGAGCAGGGCTCCTGACACCAAGTCTCTTTCTCTTTCCACTCCATCACTCCTGGATGTCAAACTAATTTTACTCAAAGGAGCAGGACTCCCCATTTACTTTTCAGATCCAGAGACTTCCCTTGACAAGGAGACTTGTTTACTTGAGCCATGGTTCTGGGAAAGGAACCATACTACAGAGTTCCCAAACATGTACTGGAGAAAGAATAGATCCTGAGTAAATCCTGGGTTTACTTGTGCAACATTTCCTGCTTACTTGCAATGTTCTATGATCAACATGAGGTCTTAATAAGTATTCCCACCCTTACTGTGTATCCATGGGATATCTGAAATTTTACAAAGAGGATCTTAGACACAGGGAGACCAGGAAGTTTTCCTGGATCCTGTAGTCAGAAGGGACTTAGATATGACAGATTTTCATCAATGAAAGGTGAACCATCAGGGGTGGCTAACACCAAGAGAAGGGCAGATGAGGCCTGGGCTTCAGACACAGGCTTGCTGTGAACGTTAGTGATGTATGACTGGTCTCTGGCTCATGCTATAATCAGTTGAGCCCCAGTCTTCCAACTTGTTCCCTCCCTAAACAACTACCATGGGGTGATCCACGGCTCCTCTCAAGAGAGCCTTACAGTGTTCTTTGTGATATCATCATCTCTGTTCCTTTGCTCCCAGTTACAATGGTAATCAGATGTCCTATGTGGGCATCACTCATGAGACCATCCTCCTCCACACCGAGATCAGTCTTCTGATCTGGTTCAGGGCTCTTCTATCTTGCATTTGACATAGCACAAGGAGCTCCCTAGAGGGAATTTTCTCCTTTCCATGGTTGAAATTCTATGATTAGGACCTCAAATGTGACAGCAATGTTTCTTCAAACCATGCTCATGATGTTACTTTGCTTTGGATGACCTCAGTCTTTGAATTGATGAGAACATCCTTCATAATAAAAAGTTGCTTAGAAAATGGGGATGATGTTTATGACTCTTTGCTAGAGTTGATGTCATCCCACAGAAGGGCAATTTTGGTTTTTCTTTAAAGAGGAATAAAAGGATTGAGTAGGCAGAATTTGTAAAGTACACCCTCAAAGAAATGAAGTATGGGTTCTCCAGGGAGAGGAGTGATACAGTCTGGAGCTGAGGATATTTATGTGACTTGGGGAGTGAAAAATCTGTGGACTTTGTGAGCTTATAGAAAGAATGGGCTTGGTTTACAGAGGGAGAGCAATGTTCACCCACAAGAATAAAAAAAATAATGGCTTTTATTCACAGATGAAAGAATATCCCATTTTGTAGGAGTAAGGCAGGGCCACAGGCTACTGTATTTCAGCCCTTTACCTTATCAACTAAACTAATTCTTGGCTTAGGGTATCTTTGAAGGATTTTGGATGTGATAAACCTAGAAGAAAAGCATAAACAAGGCTAGAGAATACAGCATGGACAGTCTCATGTCCTAAAGTTGCTGTCCTCTTAAAAGTACAATTGCAAAATTCTTATTTTCTTTCTCTCCTTTCTATGTATTTTCATTTCTTCTAGCCTACCCCATTCTCCCCTTTCCATCCAGACTTTAATCCCTTACTCCTCAGGGATGCAGAGCCTTCCATCATCTTATGCTGCTTCAGGCTTAGAGAGGAAGCTGACCCTGCCTAGCCCTGGCTCCGAAGTCTCATACTGACTGATCTAAAGGAACATAGAAGTGTAGTGGTTCTTCAGTTCATGAGATTAATTTGTTCTGAAGTTTTGGAAAAGATGGCCACAGCTGTGTGTATGTGGGAAAGATGGCACAGTTGTTTACCACCCAGTGCAGACTTTGCAAACAAAATTTGCCAAGCACTTCTGTTTGTGTACTACATTGTTTGTAAACAAAAGTGTTCATGAACAGAAGCACCACTGTACTGGGTCTTGTTGTCTGAAAGGCCCTCTTTCTTTGTTTTTGGTAGTCTAGAAGAGGACTAGAACATGAGCAAGTCATCATTGCTCAAGCTGCACTTATAAATATTTTAAACAAGTAAGGACCACAAATTAAAAGTAAAATATTGGTAAATAAAATAATGGGTCCAAAAGTTGTAGAAGTCAAACAAAATTAGATGACATTTGGCATAAGTTATTTACCCTTAATATCAATCTCTATGTGTCCAGACATGTTAGCCCAGTCTCACATTTTCTGATACTCCTTTACCAAGTACAAATTGTTGTAGGCTGGCCCCATCCTTAATGTCTATTATGGCTTGTGTCTAGGTGTTCCCTCAAAGCCTTATGCAGTCATAGGTAGGGCTTTTTCAGAGGTGGCTGGGTCTAAGATGTATGATTGATTCATGGAGCCATGGCAGGATTACTGGTGAGTGATTTCTAAATTAATCTACTGATTTGTTTGACACTGCCCTAATCCTGGTAGTCTGGATATGATATAGGGACATAGGAGGGTTTGTTTTGTCCTTTGCTTGCTTTGATGCTTTCTGCCCACCATGAATTGCTTCTCTTCTGCAATGTCTGTCATCCCCCCTGTCTTGGAGATAGCTTATTAGGGACTAAAACTTCTACAAACATTGAGCCAAAAAAATCTTTCCTCCTTTAACTTTGGGTCTTGGATATTTTGTTTCAGCAAGGAGGAAAGTGACTAAGACAGCATCACAAATTGAAATTTTAGGTACACAAGGAAAAAAATTACACAAAGATGAAGAACCACTCAGAAATACAGTGGCTCCTCATCTGTCTAAGAATCTCCAGTTCCACTAAAGATACTGTATGGGTAGGGTAAACCCACAATAATTTCTGTACCTAGCACTGGGCTGAGAATTTTGTGTGTCTCGTTGAGTGATTTTCATGCCTCTCTTGTGAAGTGGATTTTATGATCTCTACTGTAGAGATGGAGACCTCCAGGCTCATATCCATCAGGGAATGTCCAAATTTTTCTGGCATGAAAGATTGCTCTTTCATTCTCAGCAGGCAGTCAAAAGTGTGAATTTTCCTTGCTGTGATTTGTGCTGTAGGTCCTGGAGGAGAGGAGATATGGAATCAGTGAGGGAAGTCTGTACTTGACTCCTTATGGAATGAGTCTCCTTACCCTGACACACAGAAAAGTGTCTTTCTTCCCTTTACCCCCAGGGTGACTTCCAGCTAATCCCTGATTGCCAAAAAGGCTAAAGATGACATCACAAGTTGAAGTAGTCCAGAGGATAGTCAAAGAACAGAAAGGCACAGGTCTCTAGTTATAGAACATCAGGTTCTAAGAGGCAGTGTGAACATGGGCCTTAAACATGCATTTTGAACTTTGCCTCTTCTCCAAAAGTCCACAAGAAACTATTGGAAGGCTTCAGATAATGCAGCTCTACTGCTGTGACTAAGTGCACCTAGGTCACTGCTGAAGACTGAGGCTTATAGATCACCAATCTCCACCTCCACACCCACTACACTAGGATGTGTTCACTGCATGAAACTAGGTTCTCCAATTTGTTTTTCAAGGTACAGTTCTACTATATCTGCATTTATACCCCATAAGTTCATTGTGGCCTTTAGAAAAATATTGTGTAAAGACTGGGGAAGTTCAAGAAGTCTGTTCATCTAAGTAAGGAACAAAACAACATCCCTGGGGCCAGGGTGTAGAACAGTGATAGAGCACTTGGCTAGACTATGCAAAGTCCAGGATTTAATTCTCAGCAATGCAAACAAAAAATGTCTGTTCTGCAAGTGTTAAAATGAATAGATAAAAGAATGAAGAAATGCAATGTAAATATTTTCAAAGAGGGAGGAAATTTATTATTTGCCAATGATCTGATGTCAGTCGAAATACTAAAACATTATTTAAAGTATTGCATTCAACTAAAACAATGCTTAAAATACCTGTCATTTTGGTCTTGTAAATGCATACTGCTTCTAATACCCTATCAATTATTGCTATTTACTCTTTAAAGTAAATGTTTGTTTTTTAAAAAAGGTAATAAAAGTAAACGAGAGACAAAAAAATAAAATGTCATAGGATTCTCCTGCTACAATGTTGTATATGGATTGATTTGTTAATTTCTGTATAAAAATGTGCAATTATTTTTTAACATTCTATAGGGATTTAAATTTTAGAATATCCATGGTTGTTGGAAAATAGCCATTCCATTTTATGTCTAAGATGTGATATTCAGACAGATAATGATGTTAAGATTAACTGCCTCTGTTACAGGATAATACTATCATTAAGCTTCTCTTTCGGATGTTTAACAAGTTTGCAGACCAAAAATCAGACAGATAGATGGGCTAAAAAGATAGCAAATATTTTCGCCCTAGTCCTGCAAAGACAGTGAGAATTTAGAACATAAGAGAATCTGTACTGTGGCATCCTGTAACTAGTGGTGTACCAAATTTTCTGATCAAGATTATGGGACCACAGAGGAAAGTGATCGATGATGTATATGTGCCTAAAGAGAGTCACCTAGAGAGAAAAAATTCTCTCAGGCTTTCACAGAGAGCAAATTGGTCAAACAATGGCCATGACTCATCCAGATAGTTGAGACTGACAAAAGATACACAAGATGCTGTACATGTTCCAAAGTGAATCCTGAGGTGATTTGACTGACCTTATCACATAGCAAAAGTTGCATTTTTAATTATATAGGTCTTGCTTTAATTTGGTCTTAACCATCCAGCAGAAAAGTGTAAGCACGAGGCGTAAAAAGTAAAGCTATATTAATATGCTGAGCTGTAAAAGACTCAAGTCAACAACTTCAGATGATTGGCAGTTGTGTTGAATACTCACTACACTTATGGACTATTGGACTATATTGTATTATTTTGCTGAATTCAAGTACCTACAGTCTTTGGACTGGCCTCAAGTATGAAAAGGTCCTTTAAAGATTCCTCCAAATGCAGCTTCTCTAACTGCGGTGGAACACCCACCTCTGACAAAGCAAAACAAAAAAGGGGGATATAAATAAAGGACCATTTTGTTGTGAAATCTATCTATCTATCTATCTATCTATCTATCTATCTATCTATCTATCTAAAATAGTTAGGATAGATATACAGCTAGTTTCTCTTAGTTCATTGAGAAGAAAGGTTTGTACTAATATTGATTAGATAAGATATCATGTCCACATCTTGTCCTCTGAATAACTACTATGAAGAAAACAATATGCAATCTATTATTGTAATTATCCTACTAACCTGTTTTGAAACTGTTTCATTGTTATTTTATCTTCTTTTCTCATTAAAATGAATTTTAAAAACACTATATGTTACAACAAATACTGTGAAATTCATATTACTTTGCTAAGTGAAATTTTGTATCACCTTTATTTTTTTTGTTTTAATTATGATTTGTACTCTCTTTAAAAAATAATTTAAAAAAGAATAGTAAACTAATAAATAAGAAAGGGAAGTTCAACTAGTATGGGGAAAAGGTGAAAAGAAGGAAAGGAAAAAAATTTAAAATACATGTATATATACACAATATAGCTAAAATAATTGTATTACCAATTTCTTTTTGTTTATTGAAATGAACCATTAGTGCTTATATTGTTTGATAAATTTTGTGTCTATTTCTTGTAACCTGAGCAACTAATTTGAAAAGAACAATATGATGTAGGCAATTTCTTTACTTGTCTCTGTAGGTGTCATTTCCACACTCAATAACACTGACACTTTATAGTTCTCTTGTTGAATGAACAAATATAACAATGCTGCTAAAAATTTTAATGTGGTAGGATTTAAGCTACAACGTAATATTCTCAGATCAAGAGGCATAACCAAGATTGTAATATAATGATAATATTAGGTAAGTTTTACCACGGACTTATTAAACAAAGCAAAAAGACTCTAGCTATGCTGGTGGTTCACACTATAATGCCAACACTCAGGAGGCTAAAATAGGAGGATTCCTGCAAATTCAAGTCCAACCTGGCCTACATAACAAGACTTACCCTCTCAAAAATTCCTAAAATATTGATAAGAAAAAGATGATGACATAATCAAATATGGACAGAATACATGAGAAAGTAATAAACACATTAACCTTCCAAAATCTGCCTGTTGGTACCATATAGAATGTTAATAGAACAAGAGAGATTCTCTTTTTCTTATCTATCAGATTGACAAAAATTAAATTTTCATTGCTGAAAAGGAATTAGGAAGACAGGTACTCTCATACACATTTTGTGGGTTTTGTAAAAACTGACAAAATTGTTCTGAAGAGCCAGCTGGCAAAATATGTAAACATTGAAAACCTTGTGTACCTCTCTTTTGACATTAGTTGTGTAAGAAACAGCATGCAGTGGGAAGCACATGGGATTTTTGTGTCAGGCTACCTGAGTTCTAGTCCTGGATCTGCAATGTCATTGCAATCAAATTTGCCATGCATTGCCAAGAAATTTACACAATCTCTGTTTCATTGTCAGTATTTATTTATTTATTTATTTATTTATTTATTTATTTATTTAGAGAAGGTCTCAATGTGTAGTTCTGGCCAGCCTTCAACTCACTATGAACTTGCAGCAATCCTTTCTCAGCTTTGCGCCAGCCTGCATCACATACCTGGAATTTGAATGTTTTAATTGCCTATTCCATTGAGGTATTGTGCGATTTCAATTAATTGATATTTGTTAAGTGATTAAAACTTTGAATGGCACATGGTGAATCTGCATTAAGGTAAGTGTTGGCTGCTAATCTAATGGTTTTAGTATTCATGAAAATACTCTTGGAAATCTTTGGCTATTTAGGCAGAATCCATCTCATAAGAAATATCTTGCCTAAGTTAATTGAATATATTTTGAAATTGTAAGTAAATTATATTGTACCTCATAAAAGCATACAGTGTTATCTGCTGAGTACAAATTAAATTAAAAACAAAATAATAAATGAGGTGACGTGATATATTGATAATTTATCAGTTTAAATTTGAATGCCAAAACATATTTGAGTTTTTTTCTTGGCATATTTGACATTCAGCAAGCTTATCTCTCAGTGCATAAGTACTTGGGCACTTTCCTTAGGAGCACTGATCATGCTGGTTGTACTCAGATTACGTCGTAACTTGAGGAGCTCTCTAGTTCTCTTGTAGAGCAACCTGATGTGGAGGACCAGGCCATCTCTTATGTGACATTAGTGTTACAACTGCTGAAACAGGCTGACAGAATTGCTGCTTCTTCTGAGTGAGGGAGATACAAGCTTCCTGCAGGACCCTGAGGTAAGAGTCCATGTAACTAGGAGAAAACAGTCTGCCTTGGTTGCAATTTTGGAAAATTTAATTTTGTAAAAATGAGAGCTATGGTTTGTATCAAGGGGCCCCCAAAGCCTCACGTAGTCACTGGGTCCAGCTTCTAGACTTTGTGATTAATTTAAGATCCAGAGCTGGGATCATGGGTGTGAGTGTTGCTGGGATTGTGGGAGTAAATGTTGCTGGGATTATGGGTGTGTGTGCTACACCCAGCCTGGGGCAGTTAGCCTGAATGCAGCATAAGGGAGACAGACTTGCTCTCTGTTGCCATTGTTGCTGCTATGCCTTCTTTTTACTCTTGCTGTTTTGCTGTTGTCTGCTACCATGAACGACTGCCCTCTGTTACGTGCCACTCTGCCTTGGAGCCAGCTAAGAATGGACTAAAACCTCCACAAACTGTGAGCTAAATAAACCTTTCTTTCCTTAATTTTGGGTGTCAGGTATTTTGTCCCAGCAATGAGAGAAGAGTAACTGAGGAAAGGAAGTCTTACTCTGCTGTGCAAATTGGTTTCAAACTGCTGGAATCAGGCCTTCCTCCTACCTTAGCCTCCTGGGTAGCCAGGATTACAGGCATGCATGTACTAGAGCATTCTAATCTCTTGCTCACGAAGAACACTACCATTAGAAGCTGGTTGCTTTTAAATCCTTAGGCAATATTCTGGAAGCAATAGAAAGTCATTTATTTTTGAAATACAATTGAATTTTTCTTAAGGAAGGAGATATGATCCTTTGTCTTCCAGAATTGCTCTGTCCTCTGCTGTGAGGTACAAAACTAAATGTAGTCTCTTCCTACACATCAAGAAATACACAGAATGGTTAGCGCTGTCTTTGAGTCCACAACACATCAGGATATAATATAATGTGAACCAACCCAGTACAGACTTGCCCTTATCCAGTCTATGTCCTCTTTCCATGTCAGCTGTTGAGCCAAATATTCAGATAAAGAGAACTCATGATAATTGTGACTAGTTCTCCATCGTTTGTCCCTTATACTCAAGTTGTATCCAGGCTCTTTATATTGACAAGTTATCCTTTTTTGAACTTGTACTTTGGCTGAGGCAATTATTGGCATCCCAGGAAACAAACATTCAAGCATCTCAGTGTCCCATCCCCACCCCACCCCTCACTGCCTTCCTTCAAACTTTACCTTGCCTGGAATGTGCTTCCTTCCACTTCTGCATATTTGAAGGCTGCCTACACTTCTCCAAGCTCTGTAAATATCCCGCCTTCTTGTAAACTTCTGTGGGTCCCTCTGGTGAGAGAGCAGGGTGGTAGCAGAGAGCAAGGATTCTGGAGCCAGGCTGTTGCGGTTCATGCTGCAACTCTGACATTACTCAGCCTTGGGATCTTGCACAAGTTCCTTACTATGTGCCCTAGTGTTCCTATTTGTACATTTTACAAATGATAATAGTACCTACAGATCCAGCAAGATAGCTCAGCAGACTAGGCACATGCTTACTCAAGAGCAGGGATGGAGGTTCATTCGCCAGCACCACATGCCACATGGCCTTGCCTGCAGGCATACTGAGTGTGCCACTGAGCTCAGGTGTGTGCCTGTTATGCCAGCTCTGGGGAGCCTAAAAGCAGGAGGATCACTATGAATCTGAGCTGTGTATTGAGGCCTGGTACCAGATACATAAAAAATAAATCATAATCATAATACTTACTTCTTAGTTATTAAAGGATTAAATTACATTAAGTTTCTGGCACATAATGTTAAATAAAATAAGTAATATTTCCTTCTCTCATCTAATGTCACTTTAATCATATCTTCTATAGTGTACATATCCATTTCTACTTTTATTATACAAGTAATCATCTCTCCTTTCACAGACTGGAAGTTTGTGGAAGAAAACTTGTGCCAGTTCCAGTACTCTAGCCCTCACACCCACTTGGCACATGGCGAACACTTGAGTGATTTCTACAGTAATTATCACCTGACTGATAATGTTCAAGCCTATAACTTGAAAAGCACATCATATGTAGTGTCATTCCTATCCATAAGAAGTTGGGTTCTTCCTCAGTTATCACTTTGGATAATGTTCTAGAAAATATACTTTCTCTCAGAGAAAATACATTGAGATGGGCATCCAGCCAGGAGTGCATTCATCCCATAGTAGAGAAGCCTGGTATGGCCAGAAGGGAGGAAGTCAAGGTCAGCCTCCCAGGATGCCCGCTTCCTGGTGACAAAGCCACGGCATTCACACACTGCGGTCAGCTTCCCTGGGGAAGCCCTTTGCTCATTGCAGCCCAGTTCATTCATGCCTGACTTAGAGGATGCTGCCTCCCACACCACACTGGCAGAGCATCAATTTTCACTGAGCAACAGAACTCCAAAGGAGGTACTTAAAATTTTTTGTTGTCAGGTCAGTACATTCTCTTTCCAATATAAAAGTTTACTTGAGACATCAGATCAGTATCAGGATGTTGCCTGCTGAGTTTGGAGTCAAGTAAAGGAGTTAGGATGTTCACTGTGCTTGTTGTCACTAGAGGGAACGCAGACCAACAAAAGCAAAGCCCGTGGCTCTCAGCTGTGAAGACATTCTAGCAAATTCTGTCAGCTCTGCTCTCCTTTTCCAGTATTGTCAGCCTGCCCTCAAAATGTCTGTTGCAGCATTATTTTCTTGTAACATGTAATGTCACAGTTTCTGAGATTATACCTTACTACTTTCATTTGGCTTTTGAAATAAAGGACTTCCTTTGGAATAAGTCTTCTAAGTCCTTTGCTAATATTTAGAAAATACTCTCACCTAGTTAGCAACAACTTTATTTCACTCTTTAGTTTATAATTTGGGGTGGGTGAGGAAGACAAGTATTATCCCATTTTACCTGGATCCTCGTGAGTTGCAAATCTTGATATGTGACGTGTTTTCATATTCTGCAGCACCTAGTTGGACTTCAACGTTTCAGAAAGTCTGAAGATAGCTGGCTCTTGAATTTCACTGGGCAGCTGCAGCAAGTCATGGTCATTCATTGAATCAGGAGCTCTACAGTTGAAGAGGTTATTTAGCACGTGTCACTGCAGCTTTCTCAACAAGCTGGGAGAGATGCTGTGCAGGGATGGCTGTGTTTTGTCTGTTGCCTGTCTGTCTCAATTTAAAGATATCTCTGTACAGATACAAAGTCCCTGTAATTAATGTGGTCTTTCTGTATTGCTAAACTGTACCAATAAGCTTAAATTAAAGAAAAAGGCAACACTGGATACAATAATGTGTTTAGTCACTTACCATTTATAATAAAAATAAAATTAAGTCAAAATATATGAAAAACAACCACAAAAAAGAAAAACCATGCAAAATTTAAAAAATAAAGATCACTCAATGCCTTGAGTGATATTCAAATTCAGAAGGCCCCCCTTGAGTAACAGATTGTTAGTAGGCTGTGCCCTCCTACTCAGTACCACATTCTGGTGATCCTGAAGGTCTCAGGAAAAGAGGGGCACAGCCTCAAAGTCCCATGTGTTAAAGACATGGTTCCCAGTGTGGCACTACTGGGAACTGGCAGAACATTTAAGAGGTGGGGCCTTTGAAACTGTGACACAAAATAAACCTTTCTGTCAGTTAATCTGTTTTTTTTTTTTTTTTTTTTTTTCCAGAACTGGGGATTGAACTCAGGATCTTGCACTTGCCAAGGAAGCTCTTATTCCACTGAGCTATCTCCCCAGCCCCTGCTCAGGTATTTTTTATAGTGACAGAATACTGACAAACACAAAGCATAACTTGCAGCTTTCCTAGAGTAACTTTATTTACCCAGAGCTTTTATGAACACCTTTGTTGGGATGGACAGTTTCCCTACTAATTTCTTATCCACACAAACAGTTATTTCTTTTTTTTTTTTTTTTTTTTTTTTTTTTGCAGTACCAGAGATTGAACTCAGGACTCTGTGCTTACCAGGCAAATGCTTAATCTACTGAGCTATTTCCCTGACCCCACAGTTATAATTGTCAGTGGTGACTTGGGACTTATAAACTCCAGAGGCATCTTGTCAACATGGCCCCAAGTGCAATCTGTTTTTGTCCACCACAGTCTCTCTATGGTTGAGAGATTAGAGTCTCACCACCCCCTGGATCCACCTCCTATCTGTGCTAGATACTATTTTACACTATTTCACCTAGAAACTCATCATCCTATCAGACCTGCTCATTTGAAAGGTCTGTAGACTGTTCATAAAATATATAGATAGCATCTGAGACTACAGCGGAAAAACACGCGCACATTAGGTGAGTGATTGTATCAAACATTGTAGTGCATTTTCTTTCCTTATTTCTTAGGATCTCAGTTTCTTTGCCTATAAAAAGATTTTGAAGGAGGAAATTTCCAAAGTTATTTTTAGACATTCAGGTTTTTGAGTCTCTCAGGTTCGGTGTTAGAACAGGTGTAGTTCTTACTGTAGGAACGCAGTGGACAATGGGCTGAAAAGTCCTCCAACACCCAGCCTATCAAAGAGGTGGAGAAATAGTTTTACTTGAGATTCAGGAAGTAGGTAATGCACACTGTGACCCAGAGGACATGTCCTACTGAACCAGGGATGGAGCCTATATTAACTTTCTGTCACTGTGTACACAATGCTGGGGAAAGTCAATTTAAAAGAAGCAACATTTATTTTGTCTCACAGTTGTAGCCTCTGATTGATTTGCTCCATTATTTTTAGGCATGTGGCAAAGCAACACATCATGGCAGGGAGTATGTATTGGCATAAAGCTACTACCTTATAGTAGCCAAGAAGCAAAAAGAGAGTGTTTGCTCTTATAACCAAGTCTTTCCCCCAATTCCATTAAACTATGAACCCATCAGTGGCCTAAACTGTTGATGAGATTAGAATCCTCATGATCCAACCCCTTTTCAAAGGTGAACAGTGAACACTGATATATTGGGTCTCAATTCCTTAACATGAATTTTGCAGAACATTTAAGATCTAAACCCAAGTATTGTTTTTATACTTGTCTGCTGGATAGTTAAGACAAAGATAAAGCAAGCCCTATGTAATGAGAAATGTAATTTTTGTATCTGACAAGGTCAGTCAAATCCCCTCAGGATTTATCCTCAAACCCTGTACCGCAGTTTGTAGATCCTTTGTCAGTGTCAGCCATGTGGATGAGTCATGGCCATTGCTTGACCAGTTTGCTCTCTGTGAAAGCCTGAGAGAATGTTTACTCTCCATGTGATTCTCCTTAGGAACACTCTACATCATCAATAAAATGTTTAAAAAATAAATAAATGGTGCTGGGAAAAAATTAAAAAATAAACCTAAATGGCAGCCCATTGCAAGCAGAGTGGGGAAGGTATTGGAGCTCTTCCAGCAGTGGCCCCTCAGAAATTGTCAGTGCTTTTGATATCCAAGAGGCACCATCAGAGAACAAGCTTTCACCACTGCCTCTTGCGAAAAATAGTACTTGGGAAGCCAGATCATATATGTAACAGAGAGAAGCCTATTCAGAGCAGATAAGAGATACAAAATTGGAAACCAAGCAAAGGGGACACAGAGATCTGGAAGAGAAGATTGACTTTGGGGTGTGGAGCATTACTCAGTGAGAGTATGTACTGAAGGTGGAAAAAGACAGATTCTTGAGAGTCTTTCCTTCTCTCTTCCTATAATGGCGAGTAGGGGTGAATAGGATGGCTTGCACTTGTGCCCTATGACAGAATGAGATTTCAAAAAGATAAATGGACTCAGAGGTGGAAGCATTTTAGCAACAGACATGGTGAAAGGCAACTGATATGAAACAAAAAAATTAATTATTAACCATCCTTGAATTCCTATGATACACTTGGAGAACCAACCAAGAGGGTTAATCTAATAAGATTTCCTAGGGGTTCAGAAACAGGCTTTCTGGCTCTCTGTGTCCCATCGGAACTCATTAAAGTTCCAGATATCAGAAGGAAGCTGCACTCCTGTGATTTCAGCCTCCTTTTGTTAGTTCAAAGTGACCTCTGCTGCCCTGATATAGAGTCCCAGTTCATGCCCTTGGCTGCTGTTGGGTGGGGAGGATGCATGTGGATCTGCCTGTAGATTGTGCTGATTTTCTGAAGATGAGGGATTGTTTGGGATACTTGGACCTCCCTGTGTGTGAACCCCCAGAAAAATGCTTTCTCTTTCTTTTCTGAAGTAGGGCCTGTAAATTTTACCACATTTTAGAATGAAAGAGAGAGAGAGAGAGAGAGAGAGAGAGAGAGAGAGAGAGAGAGAGAGATTAAAGTCCTTCCTTCAGGTCCACCAGCTTACTTAGCTCAGAGCTAGGTGGGGTCATTCCGATCAGTGTCCTTTCTGTCACCATTCTCTGTGTAGTCCACAAGGTCCCATCCATTCTTCTAATAGCAGTAAACCATTACCCCTCATTCTGCCTTAGTCATTTGCAATCTGTCTTGGTCTTCTGTCCATTCTTTCCCAGGGATGGAGTGCTGGAAGAAGAAATCACTAGGGGCCCTCAGGCAACACTTGCACGGTGCACACACCCCAAATGACTTCAAAGAAGGACAACCCCAACACTACTGGCCCCAGGCCCTGGGCTCCTCGGCTCTGGCTTGCCAGGACGCAGGCAGAAAATATTCTCAGTTCAGCTCCTGGGCATGGAGCAGGGGACCTTGTCTGGAAAGAGGGTGAGGCCTCCTCCTGGGGGAGGAAGTGTGGTGGGTGTGTAAATCTGGCTGTGCCACAATTGCTGTGAAATGGGTGTATCACCTTTCTGCTGTTAATTCTAGCCTCTTTCCTGTTTTTGCAAAATTTTAAAACCCATTGATTTTCTTTGACCACTGATGGATGTGTTTGCTAATTTGCTAATAATATTGCCCTCCACAGACAGGAAGGAACTTGCATTTGGTTACTTGATTTTATTTCAGATGCCAGCCCAGTGGGAGGTGGGGATGACTTGACAGTGATGTATGGGACCTTTTCTTGCTAAAAATGAGCTCTTTCTCATTTATTGCTTTTGTTGATTCCCTGCCCTCCTCCTGAGACTCCCAGGATTGGCTGCCCCAGCGTTTGGAGACCCTGGTGGATGTGTGACCTAACACCCTATGCTCCACCTGACTGGGAAGGTCTGAATACATCTATAGCATTCAGGGTTATGAACTTTGGGAGAAAAGCAAACAAAAAGGAACGTTTTCTTTAGATGTATGCTGACCTTATTGGATTAATTGTGGTTTGTTGGACAGAGGATGGATGTAGAAATTATGTGGAAACATGTACATTGTGAATCTGGGATCTCTCTTTAACAGTGAGAACAGAAGGAAAAGCCTAAGACAAGGGAGAATTTTTTCCCAAAGTAGGGAAACATACTCTACCAGTAAGGTGGGACAAAGGTAAACTAAGTGTGGCAACTTGAAGGATAGCACAGACACTGAACTTTGGAAAAAGGCTTTGGTTTTAAATCCTAAGTCTGCCACTTAGCTTTGTGATTTAAAATAAGTACTCCTTGAATTTCCCATCATTCAGTAGGAAAAACAATGTATCACTTAAGATGGTTTTATTTGTAAATAACTGAAACCCCAATTCAAAAAGGTTTAAATATTAAAAGATTGATAAGCTCTTGTTGACCAAAAAGCTCCCAAGTAACCCAAAGTTGGAAGATTTTAGGTATGGCTTAGTCAGGACTCCTGATGCATTTTGAATCTCTAGCTTCTGCCCTTCCTTCATTTACTTTTTTTCTCCAGAAAGAGGATGAGAGGAGTCCTGTGTCACCTAATTGCACAGTGTCCAGAATAAGATGGAAAACTCCCTTGATCAGTGAGCAGTTATTAGATGTCATTCAGCAGACTGGCTTCTGTGACCCCATTACAGCGATTCTTCAGTGGCTATGGACAATCAATGCTCAAGTCATTTATAAAAAAATGATATGGCATTTGCATTTAATCTACACATGTTTGTGTAGATTTCTGAATAATTTTAACTCATCTCTAACCTACTTTTAATATGTAATATAATGTAAATACCTTTAAAGTAGTTATTATGATGTGTTACTTAGGAGATATAAGCAAGGAAATAATTTGTATGTGTTTAGCGTAGACATTTAAATTTGTTTTTTGAAACCATTACTGTTTGGGTCCATGGATGTGAATCCCACAGATATGGAAAACTGACTGCATGGACTTGTGGATTTCAGGCTTGAATTATTTTGGGCCCCAGTCATCCTTCCTTCTCCATACCAGTCATCCCAGCAGGAGGGACAGAGCTCCGGATTGGTCTTGCGTGGGCTGCAGATATTGAAAATACCACCCGAATAACACATCTGCCTCCCAGTGAAAAGGGTAATGCTGATGATGTCAGTGAGAAATAGTGTGAGGAATTACAGGGAAAAGTAGACCATTCAGCATATGTAAACATTCCTAACACCACTCCCAGCACACAAAGAGCTCTCTAAATATTGGTCACCCTGAAATTTGTGATGAAATGTTATACGTAGACATTTCTATTGCTATAAAACAATTTATAAAACGTTGCTCAGCTTATCAGAGCATTCATTTATTGGCTCATACCCAAGGCTAGAAGTCCGGGTGTGGATTTCCAGTTCAGGGCACTACAAGGTTGAAATCAACATGTAGCCCAGGCTGCACTCTCACCTGAAGCTCAGGGTCTTCTGAGCTCATGCAGGTTGTCTGTGACATTCAGTTCTTCATTACCATAGCATTGGGGTCCCTGTTTCCTTGTTAGCTGTCATAAAGGGCCCACTCATAGCTCCAACATACTGCTTTCAGGTCCCCTGCTCCCCATCTTCAATGCCAGCATTGGACCATCTCTCTTGTGTCTGATACCTTTCATCTGTTATATCTTGGTCTCTATCTCCTATAATCAGAGTTAAAGGACTCATGTGATTAGATCAGGCTCACCCAGCTTATTTCTGTTTTGATCAACTCAAACCAACTGACCGATAGCCTTAATTGCAACTGCAAATCTCTTTTACTCTAGAAATACAATCAATTATAGAGGAGCACTGTCTACTCATATTTACAGTTTCTGCCCATACTGAAGGAAGTATGGCAAAAGATGAAAATGTTGGGGGCTATTTTATGATTCTGGTTACTGCATACTCTCATAGTAAGACTCACTTATTATGTTATGTAGTTATGCAGTGTGTGGTCTTATAGGAACTCAACATAAGTATTTACTAATTAATGAGTGAATAAATGAATGTGGCTTGCAAAATCCTTTTTATTCAGGCCCATACTCATCTCCTGCCTACTGATCCCAACGCACATGCATGTGAATCTTATGGATCTTTATCTGTTTAAAAATCCACATCCATTTCACAAAAAAACTCTTATTAAGAAGCATAGGTCACTCTGAAATTTGTGATGAAGTGTTATATGTAGACATTTCTATTGCTATAAAACAATTTATAAAACATTGCTCAGCTTATCAGAGCATTCATTTATTGGGTGCAAAGCACAGGGTGACATTTAGTATGCTTGTGACTCAGCCAGACACCCTTAAACAGGATTGTTTCAGTTAGTGTTGAACTTGAATATGCTTTTCCTCAACCTTAGATCATCTGCTAGGTCCTAGGGGTAAAAAACCAAACAACAAAGAAATAGTATTTACTTTTGTGAAGTTACAGTCTGGTGGTAGAGAGAGAAGTGGAAGCAGAAAAATGGTATTTGTCTTAGTATATACCACACTAGAGATGACACAGAGCAGAGGACAGAACAAGTACTGATGCTTGACTTCTGTGTTGTGTCTGAAAGAGATTTTTTTCCAAAAGGAGTGGGAGAAAGGAATTCAGAGCAGTGGAGACCGTGGAGAACAAAGACAGAGACGAATGGGAAGGAAGGGGGAGGGGTATGAGCTCTGGCTGAATGCATTCTGGGTGCCAAAAGGGTCACGTGGGTCATCTCAGTTCATCTTTCCAAGCTCCTGCAAAAGTAGTTCTAATTCTTGCCAGTACCTAATATACAGATACCCTGTTTTATCAGATGAAGAAACTGAGGTTCACGGAATTGAAGGCTAGTCAATTATGAAGCAACAGCTAAAACTCAAGATTTTCTAAGGAGTGCCTTCCTTGCAGCCTTCTGCCCATGCTGCAGAAACTGAGAAATGCAGGATGACATGGGGTTGCCCAGCTGGCAGATTCTCTGGGAAGTGAGCTGTGATCCCGCTGGGAGGGCCCTGATGAGACACTAGATAATTTGTGTTTTATCTGGAAGGCCATGAGGATCCCATCTAAGTGTATGTGTGTGTGTGTGTGTGTGTGTGTGTGTGTGTGTGTGTGTGTTTTAGAGGAATAACATAACTATATTTTCTTTTCTTTTCAGTTGTTGAAAAATATAGGGATTAAAATCTGAAAGCCACAGAACTGTGTTCAAGGTACAACTTCCCCACGCCTCAGCCTCCCTCAAGAGCACAGGTGGCAACTGTTGCAATGCTGCCACTTCTTTGTCTCTCACCTTAGGATAGTCAGTATATGTAGAAGCACGTACAAGGAGGAGAGGTGTAATCATCGCATTCTAAGTTCTTGGAACTCATCAGTGCAATTTATATCTGTCTGCAAATAGCTTTGCTATTCTCTTTTACCCATATTCTCTGATACCTTTCATCTGTTATATCTTGGTCTCTATCTTCTACACTCAGAGTTAAAGGACTCATGTGATTAGATCAGGCTCACCCAGCTTATTTCTGTTTTGATCAAGTCAAACCAACTGAGCTGATAGCCTCTACTCCTACTGTCAGGGTTTGATGGACTCTCTCTCTCTCTCTCTCTCTCTCTCTCTCTCTCTCGCTCGCTCTCTCTCTCTCTCTCTCGCTCGCTCTCTCGCTCTCTCGCTCTCTCGCTCTCTCGCTCTCGCTCTGGCTCTCGCTCTCTGTCCATCTCTATTTGGGTCAACATTTTTATTTTGATGTTTTACTTATTATTCCATTGAAAGTGTCATCTTAACCTACAGTTTTTAAATAATGTGTTTAGTACAGAGTCTACCAGGTTTCACTGGGTAGATAGGACTTGTAGTGATCTTCCTGTTTTCCCAAGTGCTGGGATTACAGGCATGTGCAATGATGCCCAGTGCAACCATGCCCAGTATAACATCTCATCTTAAGAGCTACTTTGTATCTATTTCCATGATTTCATAAAGAATCATTTATTTACTTTTCTATTGAGTTCTTAGTCATGTTTCACTTATCTTTAAGAACTAATACACTATGAAAGTGTTTTTAAGGAAGTAGATAATACTTTCCTAACTCATTAGGATGTTATAAAATGGGAATGGTAAAAGAGACAGTAATGAAAAGGGAGAGTCATTTCAGGGGTAGGAAATTTAAAGTTCACTTAATGTGTGAAATGCTTTACTAAGTAAGGCAAGAGGAATGAGAAATCAAGTATGAGTTTGAAAACAAAATCCAGCTTTGGATATTGACAGGGCAATAATCTATACTTTTTTATAAACTAAGATCTAGAAAACAACTGAAAGATCATAGAAGGAGAGAGAGGAGTTTGCAAATTATTATTATTATTATGAAGATGAGTATGTGCATATATTGTATTTGTTACATGGCATTTATCCTTCCTATGTGATAAAATATGTGTTTTTAAAGCACAGGTGTAGAGTACAAAAGAGTGAAACTCAATGAAGAAACGTGGTTCAAAGAAGCAAGACGCTGATATAATAATCCTGGGGTGGAATCATATCCTGCACGGCATTCCACATGGCCCTTTGCTGGAAGAGGGCAGACCATTTGGCCCTCATCTTCAAGCTTCCTGAAAGCCATAGTAAATAAAAACACAGTAAGCTATTATTCTTCAAACACTTATCCTGGCCTTACCAGATGAATGAGCTTCCCAACATGAGTGTTTTTATCATTTCTACTCTTTAGTTCAGGAGCTAGACCTGAACGCCATCCCTGGCACACCATGAAGTATGCTGAGGGGGGTTAGGGTGGGAGAGTCACATCAACAAGGCTTTGCCTATGGCACTACGCATGTAGCCTTGGTTAACCTGCCTGGCTACACACTTGCTGTGGCTGCCTCCAACCCCCCATGGACTCTCTGGGTTGTTGGATTCTGTGTGCCATGCTCTCCCAACTATTCTTGCCACTTCTGGGGCCCTTGACTCACCAGTGCTCATGGGGCTCCATGTCTTCTCTTACCTTCCACAAGGGAATGCTTTGAGGATTATTTCTTGACTCCTTTGATTTCTTGGATTATACTCTCTCTGGAGAGAAGTGTTGTTAAACTTCTATGTCAGAGGGTAAAAATCTGAGGCTTTGTGAAACCATAGGTCTCTGCTACAATTACTCCATTATGCTGATAAAGTGCAAAAGCATAGACTACTCACCCTGACTAACTATATATACTGATACCTGTGAACTAGCTACCACACTGCAGATGGTAATTTGTAATAATAGTTTCATGCTTGGAGAGCCTGTCATTTTGGTCTTCTGAATATGGGCTACTTGTCATGACATGCCAGTTGCTGCTATGATGTCTCTCAGGTAGATGGTTGTTCAAAAAGAAGGGGGTGGTGAATGAAAGCAAGAGACAGGAAAAGGAATATTGTGGGACTGTCCTGCTTCAAGGTTGTATATGGTGAGATTTTTGGACTTATGTGTAAACATAAGAAGTATATAATTCTTTATGCCTATTTTTAAAATATATTCTAATTTTTAAATGTTTTTTATTATATTCTGTAGGGACTTAAAGTTCAACATATCAATACTTGATGAAAAATACCTGTTCCATATTATACCTAAGATGATTGATATGCAGACAGATAGTGAGGTTAAGCTTAACAGCCTAAGTTGTATGGCAATAACAATAAGCTTGTCTTCTGGATGGTTAACAACCTAAGTTTGCAGACCAAAATTAGAGAAAAAGGAAGGCTGCAAGGAAAGCCAACATTTTGGCCCTAGCCTTCTAAGGTCAATTAAGACTCAGGACATATGAGAACTTGTACTGTAATGTCATGTAACTCAGTAGTGTCCCAAATTTTCTGGTCAAGGAGATTATGGGGCCAAAGAGGAAAGTGATCGATGATGTAGAGTGTGCCTAAGGAGAGTCACATGGAGAGAAAACATTCTCTCAGGCTTTCACAGAGAGCACACTGGCCAAGCAATGGCCGTGACTCATCCACAGGCTGACACTGACAAAGGTTCTACAATCTGAGGTACAGTATCTCAAGATAAATCCTGAGGGGATTTCACTGACCTTATCAGACCCAAAAACTACAATTCTTGTTGCATAGGTACTGCTTTACCTTGGTCTTAACCATCCAGCAGAAAAGTATAAAAATGAAATATAAGAAGTAAAGCCATGGTATTATGTTGAGCTGTGAGGGACTCAGGTCAACAATTTCTGACATTGCCAGTCAAGCAGAAGATCCAATACTATTATGGGCTACTGGACTCTTTTCGAATATTTTGCTGAGTTTACACACCTATAATATTCAAATAACAGAACTTTACAAAAAAGGGTATACAGCTGAGTGTCCATTTTGTATCTGTGCATTCAAATGGCTAGGAGCGATATACAGTTACATTCTCTTAATGAATAGAGGGATTTGTTCTAATGGTGTTTGTAAGTAGGCTATCATGTCTGCATTTTGTACAGCAATTAACCACTAGGAATAATGTATACAATGTGTTAATTATTGAAACTGTCCTACCAATTTGGTTTGAAACTGTCTCATTGCTATTTGTTTCTCAATAAATTTATGGAAAAAAGCATAGACTATAAAACTTTATTTTAAAAAGCACATTGAGGTAACCCCAGTACTCTGGGAGGCTGAGGCAGGAGGACCACAGGTTGAAGAACAGCCTGGGCAATTTAGCAAAGTACTGTCTTAAAAAAAAAACACTAAAAACTAAAATTATAGTGATACCAAAACCAGAGAAAGATGCAACTAAAAAAGAGAACTACAGGCCCATCTCCCTCATGAATATAGATGCAAACATCCTAAAAAAAAATCCTAGTAAATAGAATAGAGCAAATCACTAAGAAGATCATACATCATTATTGGGTAGGATTCATCTCAGGGATGCAAGGATGGCTCAACATTCACAAATCTATAAATGAAATATTATATTGATAGAGCCAAATCCAAAAACCAAATGATCGTCTCCATTGATACAGAAAAGGCTTCTGACAAAGTCCAACACTCATTCATGTTCAAAGTCCAACAGATAATTGAAAAAGATGGCCTCTACCTCAATCTGATTAAAGCCATCTATGACAATCCAACTGCTAACATAATTCTAAATGGGGAAATACTGAAATCTTTTACTCTCAGATGTGGTACAAGACAAGGATGTCCTCTATCACCCCTCATAGTCAATATAGTTTTGGAATCATTAGCTACAGCCATTAGATAAGAGAGAGAAATAAAAGGAATAACAATAGGTTAAGAAGTTAAGCTATCATTATTTGCAGATGACATGATACTCTACTTGGAAGACCCAAAGAAATTTACCAAAAACCTACTAGAATTAATATAGAATTCACAAGCCTAGCAGGATACAAAGTCAATGCCCAAAAGTCAATATCATTCTTCTACACAGATAACAAACATGCTGAGAGAGAAATTAGAGAAACAATACCTTTTACAATAGCACCACAAAAAATGAAATACTTAGGAATTAATCTAACTAAAGAAGTCAAAGATCTATTCAATGAAAATTATAGTACTCTGAAAAAAGACATTGAAGAGGATTTCAGAAAATGGAAAGATATTCCTTGCTCCTGGATAGGAAGAACTAACATTGTGAAGCTGGCCATAATCCCAAAATTGTTATACAGACTTAATGCAATCCCTATCAAAATACCACCAACATACCTCATAGACCTAGAGAAATGATTCTTAAAATTTATTTGGAATGGAAAGCGACCTAGAATAGCAAAGGCAATCCTAGGTAACAAAGGCAAAGTAGGAAGCATTACAATCCCTGACTTGAAATTATACTACAAAGCTACTGTGATGAAATCAACATAGTATTAGCAACAAAATAGACCTGAGGATCAATGGAATAGATTAGAAGATGCAGATACAACCACAAACACACTCAGCTATCTTATCTTCCACAAAGGGGCCAAACATGCTCCCTGGAAGAAAGATAGCTTCTTTACCAAATGGTGCTAGAAAAACTGGCTCTCTACATGCCAAAAACTAAAACTTGACCCAGGGTTTCTATCACCATGCACTAAACTAAAGTCAAAATGGATTAAGGATCTAAACATTAAAACAGAAACACTAAATCTACTGGAGGATAAAGTTGGTGGAAATCTCAAAGACATAGGGGTAAGCAAACATTTCATGAACAAAAATCAAATTGCACTGGAATTATTTGAAAGGATTAACAACTGGGACCTCTTCTTATTCAGAAGTTTTTATACATCAAAAGAAATCATGAACAGAGTAAAAAGACAATCCACAAATTTGCAAAAAATCTTAACAATCACTCAGACAAAGGTCTTCTATCTAGAATTTATAAAGAACTAAAAAACACTAGGGCCCCTAAATTTAAAGACCCAATCAAAAAATGGGCATCAGAGATGAACACACAATTCTCAGATGAAGAAATAGAGGATGCAAATAAATACATGAAACAAATGCTACACACCACTGGTCATTCATGAAATGCAAATTAAAACAACACTAAGGTACCATCTCACCCCAAAAGAATGGCTATCATAAAGAAATCAACAAATGTTGGAGAGGCTATGGGGAAAAAGGAACCCTTCTCCACTGCTGGTGGGAATATAGACTGGTGCAACCATTATGGAAATCAGTGTGGAGACTCCTTAAAACACTAAGACTGGAAATCCCATTCAATCCAGCTATCCCCCTTCTGGAAAATTTCCTTACAAAACTAAAAACATCATATCATAGAGATATATGTGCGCCTATGTTCATAGCAGCACAATTTGTGATAGACAAATCTTGGAAATAACCAAAATGCATGTCACCTGAGTAATGGATGAAAAACATGTAGTATTTCTATACAATTCAGTATTACTCAGCTTTAAAAAAAATAAACTTGAAACCTTCATATATAAGTGGATTCAACTTGAAGATATACTCATGAGTGAAATAAACCAGACTCATATGTGTAAACATCGTACTGTCTCCCCAGTGTAAGAGCTAAAAAAAAGAAATAAAAATTGAAAGTTGTAGCACAGTTAAATTGAAAGTGAGGACTTAAGGACTAAACAACTGATAGAAAGTAAAAAAGTTACAAAATATCGCAGGAGGAATACCATATATTTATATAAACAAGATGGTTAAGTCAATGTTCCTAAGAATCTCCATCAGGTTTTAGAAAGTAGCAGTTAATGGGTAGAATTCTCACGATGACTAACTATATATGCTGATATCTGTGAATTAAGCAACAACACTAAGAATAGCAATGTGTAATACTAAAACCATGCTTGAAATATCTATAATTTTGATCTTCTAAATGTGTACTACTTCTAATGTTATATCAACTATTTCTATACTCTCTTTAAAGTAAATGATTTTTTATTCAGAGACAAATAGCAATAAGACAGTTTCAAAACCGATTAATAGGACAGTTTTAATAATTAATACATTGCATATTTTTGTCTTGGTAGTGGTTATTCATAGTACAAGATGCAGACATGCTATCCTGTCCAAACAATATTAGTACAATTCTTTCTTCTCATTGAATTAAGAGAAAATAGCTGTATATCTGTCCTCTTTATTATATATAGATACAAAATGGTCCTTCATTTGTGTCCCTTTTTTTGTTTAGTTTTGTCAGAGATGGGTATTCCATTGCCATTTAAATATTGTAGGTGCATGAATTCAGCAAATAATCCAATATAGTCCAGTAGTCCATGACAGTAGTGGGTTATTCATAAGACTAGCAACGTCAGAATTTGTTGCTTTGAGCCTTTTACAGCTCAGCATATTAATATGGCTTTACTTTTCACACCTCGTTATTATACTTTTCTGCTGGATGGTTAAGACCAAGATAAAGCAAGATGTATATAACAAGAAATGTAACTTCTGTATCTAACAAGGTCAGTCAAATCCCCTCAGAATTTAGCCTGAAATGCTATACTGCAGTTTGTAGATCCTTTGACAGTGTCAGCCACGTGGATGTCCCAAATTTTCTGATCAAGGAGATTTTGGGGCCACAGAGGAAAGTGATGTAGAGTGTGCCTAAGGAGAGTCATGTGGAGAGAAAACATTCTCTCAGACTTTCACAAAGAGCAAATTGGTCAAGCAATGGCCATGGCTCATCCACATGGCTGACACTGACACAGGATCTAAAGTAAATGTTTGTAAAAAAAAAAATGGAATAAAAGAAAACAAGAGACAAGAAAAAAAAGTCATAGGATTGTCCTGCTACAATGTTGTATATGGTTTGATTTGTAAACTTCTGTGTAAAAGTGTGTAATTGGCTTTTTTTCACATTCTATAGGGATTTAAAGCTTAGAATATCCATGGCTTTTGGAATACAGCAGTTCCATGTTATGTCTAAGGCATTTGTTATTCAGACAGATAGTGATACTAAGCTCAACTGCCTCTGTTAAAGGGTAATAATATCATTAAGCTTCTCTTCTGGATGTTTAACTACTAAAGCTTGTAGACCAAATTTAGATAAATAGAGAGTCTATAGGGATAGCAAATATTTTGGCCCTAGCCTTTCAAGGTTAGTGAGGACTCAGGACATAAGAAAATTTGTACTGTGACATACTGTAACTCAGCGGTGTCCCAAATTTTCTGATCAAGGAGATTATGGGGTCATAGAGGAAAGTGATTGGCGATGTAGAGTGTGCCAAGGAGAGTCACCTAGAGAGAAAAAATTTTTCTCAGGCGTTCACAGAGAGCAAATTGGTCAAACAAAGGCCTTGACTCATCCAGATGGCTGACAATGACAGAAGATCTGTAAGGTGCTATACGTGGTTTCAGGGTAAATCCTGAGAGGAGTTGACTGACCTTGTCAAATAGCAAATGTTACATTTGTAGATATATATGTCTTGTTTTAACTTGGTCTTAACCATTCAGCAGAAAAGTATAACCACAAGGTATAAAAAGTAATGCCATATTAATATGCTGAGCTGTAAAAGGCTCAAGTCAACAACTTCTGACCATTGCCAGTTCTGCTGAAAACACACTACTATTATGGGCTATTGGACTATATTGGGTTATTTTGCAGAATTAAAGTACCTATAGCATTTGAACTGGCATCAAGTATGAGAATGTCATTGAAAGACTCCAAATATAGCATCTCTGATGAAACATACCAAAACAGGAGTATACAAAAAAAAGGACCATTTTGTAATGAAAAAATATATAAGTATATATCTGCATATACAAAATAGAATAGATATACAATTACTTTCTCTTAGTTCAATGAGAAGAAATGTTTGTATTAATATTGTTTAGACAAGATATCATGTCTGCATCTTGCCCTCTGAATAACTACTACAAAGACGACAATACACAATATATTAATTATTGTAATTGTCCTACTAACCTGTTTTGAAACTGTTTCATTGCTATTTTTCTCATTAAAATAAATAAAAAATTATTTTAAAAAACTGAAAAATGAAAGGTGAGTGGGGTTGTATATGTAACTCATATGAATACCCTAGACTTAATCCCAACTACAAAAGAAGATTTTAAACAAGAACAGACTACAATTCTGGAAAGAAAAAAAAAGAACAGATTAAGGGCAGCTCTCACACGAAGTGAGCCCCTCAGACCCAGCAACACAAAAGAGTTATAAATTCAGGTCTCTAACTCTGACCTCCTCCCCCAACTCCAGGTTTTTGATTCAAAAAGCTGACTTTCCATCTCCTCTTAGATATCTGAAATGATGCCAAGATGAAACTCCAAACAAACCTCCCGATTCTCCTTCACCCCAGCTTCCCCATACCTATCTTTCCCATTTGGGCAACTGGCATCACTGTTCATTCAGATTCCCTTAGGCCAATATCTGAGTCACCTTTAAATCCTTTCTTTCTTTACGCACAATGTTTCATGAAATTCAATACCCAGAACCCTTCCAAAAACATCCCAAATCTAATCACCTCTCACCACCTCTATTGCCAGCCCAGGCATAGACTAAACTTCCACTCTACCTTCTCTCTGTGTTCACTGCATTTACCCTTGCCTCCCAACATGTTTCCCATACAACAGCCAAAACAACCTTTCTAAAGCAGCACCCACAATGTAGCAGGGCCCTTGTACTTGCTGCTCTTTCTGCCCACAGTGTTGTCCCCAGTTGTCACAGTACCTCCTCCTCACATTTATATGAACATGTCTTGGCTTACATGACACATTCTTTTAGAGGCCTCTCCATAATCATTTGGCCTGAAGTACCACCTGCTACCATCATCCTATAACCCATATTTGCCTTTTCTTTTCTTTATAGCACTGATCTTATATCTTTTGTTGCCCAGTGTCTATCTCTCCTGTTAGCATGTAATCTTAGGGAGGTAAAGGGCTTTATCTTATTTCCTGCTTTTGCCAGTTGGAATCAAAGCAAATCTATCAGAGTAAATGAATGAGTGCTGCTTTCAAAGCTGCAAAGTAGAGACCTAGGATGACACAGAATTTGTGTCATTGCTTCTTCTGACTCCTCATTGTTCAAAGCAGTTATATGTGGGGCTCACCAGTCCTGTGGGCTTGGAAGAGGACCAGGTGCCATGTATTCCCTTTCTTCCTCTTCCTGACCCAAAAATTCCTGCAGGAAACACTTTCCTGGAAGCTTCACTCCTTCTCATGCAAATTATTCCTGCAAATCAAGGCTCAAGAGACCATCCTTGGCATGGGCTTTCCATGCAGATGCTGCAGAATCTGCAGACTTCAGATGCATTGCCAGGAAGTGCTGTGCATCAGAGCCCTTTGTGTACAGGTAAGCAACAAAGTCCTCACACCCAGTCTAAAAGTGCAATACATCATGTGCTCCACTATCAGAGAAGAAGGTAGCATGGTACAAAGCCAGAGAAAGGGCAGTATGTCACCACTGAGGTGGTGGAGGACCTCTACACAGCACACAGGAAGGCCAGCAGCTTAGCTAATTCATGTCAAATGGAGCGTTGTGACAAACAACACCCTGGTGGGAGTGAAGTAGCTGGTCCACCTCAGAGTTTGTGGGGACACTTTCTGAGAAGCTTAACAGCAGGTTTCCTATAAGGATGTCCAAGTGTGGAGCTTTGTGTTTTGAAAACATTTTCTAGTACACAGCTGTCAAATGTTGGGTGGGGTCACACCTCCCTGGGCATCCTAACTATGTTGAATGGAACTTTGAATGTGACTCAAGGGCTCTGTGAGAGGAAGCCCCTAAGAGGGGAATGCTACCAATAGAACTACTCTTAGCTACTTACCAAGTAATGTTTAAAGCCTATGAGCAAAAATTTATAGTTATTATTCTAGGCAAAATCTCAGAATCCTACAAATCATCTTCTGAAAAGGGAATCTGTCCAACCCTTGATAAACTCTAGATTCCACACTGCTATTCACTCCAAACTAGCATCACATGAACTGTTACTTTCATCCCCATAATTTCACCAGGTGCTAGGCTTAATTACTCCTTATAACAACCTAAGAATTTTTTCTTTTAGTAAGCAAGGGAAAGTAGACATAAAGATTTAATAATTCACTCAAAATTATATTTATAGCAGTAAGAAAGGCAGGATCTGAATTCATGACTCCAGATTTTAAGTACAATGATGGTTTATGAACTTAATTTATTCCACAATTCTGGTTGCAAACTGAATAGGTCACAAACTGAATCAAATTTCCCAGTAAGGTTCAATGTAAATGAGATTAATTTATTCCAACACCCATGAATGTGGTTGCAAACTGATTTTGGTGGCAAACCAAATCAAAATTTCCCATAAGTTTCAATGTTGTTTACATATCAATATGTAAACAATATTGATCTGTTTTGAGCCATGCATATTTTTAACCACAAAAACATGAAATAAAATACAGCACAGTAGGACTAAAGAGAACACTAACCTTGCTTGAAGCAACTTATAGGTAGAAGATAGGAAGGTGGATAAGAGGAGTTTACTGCTTAGGACAATCTCCTAAGGTTGGTGACATTTCCTTTGGGGTTTTCCTCTCTGTGTTTTAGCTACAGGGTTAATTTTGATAGAAAGTCTGCCAAAAGTCACCTGTCTTTCCCTGAGCTGCATAACCCTCTGGAAATGAGAGAACATGCTATCCTTCATCATTTTCAACATGCTGTTCATTACAGTTATGTAGGAGCAGGTGGTGCTTCTCAAAAAATAATCCTGGCACTCATTCCATTTTCCATAATGGATTTTATCACATCACTGCTAACCTTCTCCCTGTCTTCCTTTTCCACAGGGAAATGCCTTCTGCTGATCTTGTGGAGTCCACTGTGGAGTTCAGCACATACTTCTGTTGCCAGCTCCTCCTTATGGTCTTCAACAAGTTCCTCTATGTCAGCACCATCAGTGTCTGAACTTGTACCCTTGCTCATGGATTCAATTTCCTCTACTACTTGTGCATTGGACCCTTCAAAATCAAGTTCAATGACCACATTCCAGCCACAACTTTCTGAGTTTAAAATTCAGCAGGTGGCATCATTCTAGGTCTTGTCAATGAAGTTGAAATGTTTTTTCCAGAACTCTTTCAATATCAAGGACATCTCTTCAGTGACATGAAAACATTGACTGAAGAGCAACTTTGTTTATTTTTTCTTTTCTTTTATTGAGAAACAAATACCAATGAGACAGTTTCAAAACTGATTAATGGGACAGTTTCAATAATTAATACATTGTACATTCTTATCTTCTTAGTGGTCCATAGTATAAGAAGCAGACAGGGTATCCTGTCTAACTATTAGTACAAATCTTTCTTCTCATTGAATTAAGCAAAAGTAACTGTATATCTATCCTAACTATTCTGTATATACAAATGCAAAATGGTTCTTCCTTTGTATCCTCATTTTTTGTTTAGTCCTCTCAGGGATGGGTAGTCCATTAGCGTCTAAATACTATAGGTACATGAATTCAGCAAAACAATCTAACACAGTCCAGCAGTCCACAATAGTAGTGGGTTATTCACAGAAGATGTTGACTGGGGCCTTTCACAGCTCAGCATATTAATATGGCCTTAATTTATATACATCATTTTTACACTTTTCTACTGGATGGTTAAGACCAAGATAAAGCAAGACCTACATAACAAGTAATGTAACTTTTGCATCTGATAAGATCAGTCAAGTCCCCTTAGGATTTATCCTGTAACCCTGTACCTCACTTTGTAGATCCTGTGTCAGTGTCAGCCATGTGGATGAGTCCTGGCCATTGCTTGACCAATCTGCTCTCTGTGAAAGCCTGAGAGAATGTTTTCTCTCCAGGTGACTCACCTTAGGCACACTATGCATCATCAATCACATCCCTCTTTGGCTCCATAATCTCCTTGATCAGAAAATTTGGGGCACAACTGAGTTACATGATGTTACAGTATAGGTACTCCTATGTCCTGAGTCTTCACTGACCTTGAAAGGCTAGGCCATTATTACCATACTGTCTCTCAAGAAAAAGTTTTTTTGTTTGTTTTTTAAATAAAGAATAATAAATGAAAAAAAGACACAAGAAAAAAATGTCACAGGACTGTCCTGCTACAGTGCTATGTATGGTTAGATTTCCAAATTTCTGTGTAAAAATATGTAAGTGTTTATTCCTACTTTTTAAAATAACTTTTTTCTTTATATTCTTTAGGGGGACTTAAAGATTAACATATCAATACTTGATGGAAAATACCTGTTCCATGTTATGTCTAAGAAAACTGAACTGCACTGTTGCAGGATAATAAGCTTCTCTTCTAGAGGGTTAACAACCTAAGTTTGCAGATAAAAAATTAGTGAAGAGCAACTTTGTGCACATCTTTTTGAAGTAGCTGGTCACTTGCTGTTGCATAGGCTACAGAGGAGATGTTGTGTTCTATAAAGTGATACTCAGTGTCCACATCATCCACGACAGCAGGAGGCTGTGCAATGGCATTCAGAAGAAGTTATCTCTCAGGCAGTTAGTTGACAGAAAAGTATTTCTTAACAGTGAGCATGAACACTTCATGTAGCCATTCCATGAACAATTGCCTTGTAACCCAATCTGTCACACTGCTCCCTCCACATGACAGGCAGTCTAGCCTTACTGATATCCTATTCCTTGAATGCATGAGGGGGCTGGGAGTGGCACACCAGTAGCATCTTAATCTTCAGATTGGCACTTGCTTTTGCACATAGCAAAGGGGTCAATCATCCTTCATGGGCTTGTACCTAGCTGTGCCTATTCCTCCTATGTGATGTAGGTTCTGTTCAGCATCTTCTTCCAGGAGGACCCTATTTCACTGCTGTAGAACACTTGTTGAGCAACATACACTTCTCCCTTCATAAATTTCATGGATTCTTTCTTGTAGGTTTCTGCAGTGGCCTTGTCAGAACTGGAAGCCCCTCCTTGTCTTATCACATTGGATGTCACTCCTCTTGCAGAATTTATCATACCACTGTTGCTAGCTTTAATTTTTCCACTTGTACAGGGTTTCCTTATGGTAAATCACTGTGCAGTTTCCTTGCTTTTTCATGGATCAGTTTCATTAATATCAACTGCCAGCTGTTTCTCACTGAACCACACTAGCAAAGGTTTTCCCACCTCTTCCAGCATGTGTGGCCTCTGCCTAGTTGACAGCACTACTCCTTTTTCCACATCAGCTCCTCTGTCAGCATCTTTATTCTTCAAAGTAGTCAAGAACTTTTACTTTTGCATCTTCTACTCTGAAACCAGATCAGCCAGAAAATACCACCCTGATGCTTTGCTACAATTTCCTTTTTCAACTCAATGATTATTTTCCTCAAAAACCTTCTTTTTAACCATTCTTGCTCTGGACTTTCTCATTCCATTTGTTCTTGTTGTGCAGGTTCTTGTCATCTTCATTACCACTCTGCACTTTCATTTTACCAGCATCCCTCCTCTGCACTTTCTGTAGAACCATGCTAGATTGAGTACTTTACAGTCCTGTATGTGCTACAAATACAAAGCTTCACAGCAATTCTGCATAGATCTGTCTGCAACCAAAACCTCAGCTATGAGAAGCCACAAACACATATCAGAGTGGGGAAGATGCCCTTTTGGTTTTGTGCAAGGTTTTGCTCATGGTCTTGTTAAACACCTGATGTGGAATTTCTGAAAGGAAGCAAAATTTTGCCAAATACTTCTGTTTATTAAATGAATTGTTCACAAATAGAGGAATTCATGAACTGTATTACTGTGCAATATGCATTTCTTTGATGAGTTATCATGCAATGGGGTCTCTTGAGTGAACACGACCTCTCACAAAGTTCTTTCATTCAGCAAAAGAAACAAGTTATTGATTGATATCTTCTTACAGAGGCTCTTATTTTCATTTTCTCTCCTCTACATATTAGGATACAAATACTGCCCACTCCAGTGATTATATCAGAGTCCATGGTTACCCAGATAAACTTACCTTCTTAATCTTCCTTGCAACAATGAGAACCTTGTAGTTAAGTTTCTGCCAAAAAGATGGCAGCCTTGCAATATTTCAATCTTGTTCTTTAAAACTTTTCAGGTATGCACTTCCCTTGGTATATCCTCCTCTCCTTGGCATGAAGAATAAAGACAAATAGAGGAGCTCCCATAAACCCAGTGGTCAAAACTATATAGTTATGACAGTAGAGCCAACTAAGGGCCACCAAACGCTGGATTGCTATGTGAAAAAACACCAGTTGATCAGTTGAGGGTTGTCTAGGCTAAGATGGCTTTGACTAGTCCAATGACTCTACTTCAGATGGTTTCTTGTTCTCCAGTAGGTTAACTTATGCTTGTTCTCATAGCTAAGAGGAGCAAGAGGGAGAAAATGGGAGGATTAAATGTCTCTTAATGCATACATTTGAACTTAGTATACTAATAGTCACTTCCATCATGTTTTGTTGACCAAAACAAGTCATAAGTCTAATCTAGATTCAGAGATTGGAGAAATAGGCTCCCCCTCTTAATTGACAGAGCCACAAAGTCATGCTAGGTACACATGGTGTTTAAAAATGGATAAGGTACACATGGGAAATTGAGGCTAGTTTATCAATTATGAAATCACAGTGTAACCTCTGGCCACAGCGTTCACATTCAGTATATATCCATATCCCTCAGAGATCCCCAAATGGTGAATATAATCAATTGCATGTAAGTGTGTATTGTACGTTGCTCAAAGTCCAGGATTTTGTGATTAACACCAGGTCATAGTTCTGAAAACTAGCAATTCAAACTCAGCTCAGTTTGTTCTACTCTTGGCTGATCTTTTTGTCTTTTGTCAGTTGTGGATTCTCTACTTTTGACTGGGCTGCTTCTGGAGGTTACCTGAATATTATCTGGGCACTTTAACTTTTATCATGTTTCATTGTTTGTGTTTCTTTTGTGTCCCTCCAATATGCTGAGACTGTATTATGGTAAGGCTAGGGGTCAAGTGCAAGCAAATCCACCTACACAGATGAGCATTCATAAGCTCATCCAGGCACAGGGAACCATTAATTGGGACCACCAATGCATTCAATCAAACCCAGAGAAAGAAATGAACAACATATGTGAGGCCCTGACCTTCATATATAGCACCATGTTGTTATTTTTTTTTATTGATTCACTTGAAAACCTACAATATTCTTTTTTCCCATAATTTTATTGATAAACAAGTAGCAATGAGACAGTTTCAAATCAAATTGGTAGGACAGTTTCAATAATTAACACATTGCATACATTCTTCCTAGTGGTTAATTGCTGTGCAAGATGTGGATATAATATCCTATTTACAAACACCATTAGAACAAATCACTTTATTCATTAAGAGAATGTAACTATATATCTATCCTAATCACTTTGAATACACAGACACAAAATGGACATTCATCCGTATACCCTTTTTTTT
>NW_004524629.1:3123651-3126189 GCF_000260255.1 Octodon degus
AATCTTCTGAATATTCTCAGGATCATTGCCTTGCTCATCTTTTACATAGAACTGTATGGCTTGACATTGTCATGTTTCCTAGCTCATTTCCTTTCCCTCTCTTGATCAGTTAGTCCTTGAGATCCTGCTTTCCTTTTACTTGTATTATATCTTTCCATTTGTATTTCTTCTTTGGAGAGCAGGTTTTTGAAACTAGCAGTTAATTGGTAGAATTCTCACCCTGACTAACTACACATGCTGATACCTGTGAACCAAGCAACTGCACTGAAGATAGCAATGTGTAATAGAAGTGTCTTAGTTACTTTTCTCTCGTTGCTGGGACAAATACCCGACACTCAAAATGAAGGAAGGAAAGGTTTATTTAGCTCACAGTTACTGGAGGTTTCAGTCCATACTCATCTGGGTCCAAGGCAGAGCAGCACAGAGCAGAAAGCAACCTTTCATGGCGGTGGCAAAGAGCAAGAGAGCAAGGGAGAAGTAGCAGCAGCTCAAGCAACTAGCTTCTCTTCCTACCTTACATTGTAATGCAAATTGCCTGCCCCAGGGTAGGGGAAGTACTCACACCTATGGGTACTTCCCAGTATTTACCCACCTATGGGTAATCCCAGCAGTACTAAAACCCATAATCCCAGCCTTGGATCACACATAATCCCAGTGGATCATGAGTTAACACAAACTCTAGAAGTCCTCACCCCATGACTGCATGAGGCTTTGGGGGGACAACTAGACATAAACCATAACAAGAAGGGTCATGCTTAGAATGCCTGTCATTCTGGTCTTCTAAATATGTACTTCTTGTCATGACATATCAATTATTACCATACTGTCTTTCAAGAAAAAGTTTGTTTTTTACTTTTATTTTTTTTAAATAAAGGGTAATAAATGGAAAAAAAGACACAAGAAAATAAATGTCACAGGACTGTCCTGCTACAATACTGTATATGGTTAGATTTCTAAATTTCTGTGTAAAATATGTAAGTGTTTATTCCTATTTTTTAAATTATTTTTTCTTCATATTCTTTAGGGGCTTAAAGTTTAACATATCAATACTTGATGGAAAATACCTATCCCGTGTTATGCCTAAGTTGTTTAATATTTAGACATAGTTAGGGTAAACTGAACTGCATATGTTGCAGGGTAATAATAAGCTTCTCTTCTGGAAGGTTAACTACCTAAATTTGCAGCTCAAAAATTACAGGAAAAGAAGGGCTGCAAGGTCAGCCAACATGTTGGCCCTAGCCCTTCAAGGTCAGTGAAGTTTTGGGACATAGGAGAACCTATACTCTAACATCATGTAACTCAGTTGTGCCCCAAATTTTCTGATCAAGGAGATTATGAAGCCACAGAGCAAAGTGACCAATGGTGTATTGTATACCTAAGGAGAGTTCCATGGAGAGGAAACATTTTCTCAGGCTTTCACAGAGAACAAATTGGTCAAGCATTGGCCATGACTCATCAACATGGCTGACAATGACAAAGAATCTACAAAGTGTGGTACAGGGTTACAGGATAAATCCTGAGGGTACTTGACTGACCTTATCAGATATAAAAGTTACATTACTTGTTATACAGGTCTTGCTTTACCTTTGTCTTAGCCATCCAGCAGAAAAGTATAAAAACGAGGTATATAAAGTAAACCATATTAATGTGCTGAGCTGTGAAAGGCTCAGGTCAATAACTTCTGTGGATAACCCTCTACTATTGTGGACTGCCGGATTTTGTTGGATTATTTTTGCTGAATTCACGCACCTATAGTATTTAGATGGCAATAGAATACCCATCTCTGACAGGACTAATCAAAAAAAGGGGATACAAAGGAAGGACCATTTTGTATTTGTATATGCAGAATGGTTAGTATAGATATACAGCTACTTTTGCTTAATTCAATGAGAAGAAAGATTTGTACTAACAGTATTTGGACAGGATATCCTGTCTGATTCTTGTACTATGGATAACCACTAAGAAGATAACAATGTACAATGTATTCATTATTGAAACTGTCCTATTAATCAGTTTTGAAACTGTCTCATTGGTATTTGTTTCTCAATAACATAGAATAAAATAAAAACAAAACAAAAAACCCTCCACTACTCCAGGGGTTTAGACATAGAAACATTGTTAAAAATGTATGATCTTTTTACTCAAAATTCTTACTTCATGGAAACCAATGTAAAAATGATTATGATCCATGAGTTTTTATTGTTTTGCATGGAGTAGAAAGAAAAATAGCATCTGTGCAGCAAATCCAATAAGAACAAAACCTCTATTCTATGGCTATTGTGAACCAGAATAGCACCAGAAGATTATTCTTATAGTCCTGATAGTGCTCAAGATCTGTGCTTTCAAAAAAAAATCTGAGCTTTCCACATTGGAGATGAAGAACAAGTACACACACACACACACACACACACACACACACACACACACAAAGGAGGGAAGGAGAAAGGGATGAAAGGACAAGATGGATGTCGCTGATGCCATGAGGCTGTCCTCAGACATATGAGACACATATACTTGGGTGTGAAAGAATGCGTAGTT
>NW_004524629.1:3126289-3138067 GCF_000260255.1 Octodon degus
CTCACCATATACAACCTTGAAGCAGGACAGTCCCACAATATTCCTTTTCCTGTCTCTTGCTTTCATTCACCACCCCCTTCTTCTTGAACAACCATTAATGTTCCTTCTGTGTGTTTTCCAGTGTACCTGTGACCTTGCTCTGATTTCCAAAACTAAAAGAAAGAATAATTGTCTTTAAGAAAACACATGTGTGGGCCAAGGAGATAGCTCAGTAGAATAAGCATTTGCCTGGCAAGTGCAAGGACTTGAGTTCAATCCCCGGTTCTGAAAAAGAAAGAAAGAAAAAGAAAGAAAGAAAGAAAGAAAGAAAGAAAGAAAGAAAGAAAGAAAGAAAGAAAGAAAGAAAGAAAGGAAGGAAGGAAGGAAGGAAGGAAGAAAACACAGATGGACTTGGTCAAGCCAGCTCCTGTTGGTTACTCTTTGCTCCATAGAAGCCATGGAGAAGAGCCTGGAAAACAGGAATCTCAGACATGGTGACAATTGGAAGACTGAACAAGGAAAAATTAAAGAAGTCAACACCATTGTGGTCAACACTGACAAAATCATTTTTTTTAAAAAAAGAAAACACTTTTTCTCCTACAGATTCTAAAATAGGCTTTGTACTCAAGGCTAGGGTAGTTTAACAGGTCTTCAAGTAGCTCAATGACACTTGCTTACCATGTAAAATGCTGTGGATTTATCCCCAGCACACCACACACACACGTGGGCACACACACACACACACACACACACACACACACACACGAGAGGAAAGAGAAAAATCAACAGAGAAATGATTTTATTTATTCTTATTTTTAAATTTTTCTGGTAATTGAACTCAGGACCATATTCTTGCCAGGCAGGTGCCTATGCCACTGAGCTATCTCCCGAGCTCTACAACTAATTTTATTTTAAAATCAATTTTATTGAGAAACAAATAACAATGAGACAGTTTCAAAACCGATTAGTAGAACAGTTTCAATACTTAACACAATGCATATTGTCTTCATAGTGGTTATTCATAGTGCAAAATGCAGACATGATATCCCATCCAAACATTATTAGTAAAAATCTTTCTTCTCATTGAATTAAGAGAAAGTACTGTATACCTATTTTAACTATTTTTTGTATACAGATACAAAATGGTCCTTTATTTATATTCCCTTTTTTGGTTTAGTTTTGCCAGAGATGGGTATTCCCTTGCCATTTAAATATTGTAGGTGCGTGAATTCAGCAAAATAATACACTGAGGTATTATCTCATCCCAGAAAGAATGGCTATCATAAAGAAATCAACCAACAACAAATGTTGGAGAGGCTGTGGGGAAAAAGGAACCTTTCTCCACTGCTGGTGGGACTGTAGACTGGTGCAACCATTTTGGAAATTAGTGTGGAGACTCCTTAAAAAAACTAAGACTGGAAATCCCATTCAAACCAGCTATCCCCCTACTGGGAATGTTCCCAGAGGAACTGAAAATGTCATATCACACTGATATATATGCACCTATGTTTAAAGCAGCACAATTTGTGATAGCCAAATCTTGGAAACAACCAAGATGCCCATCACCTGAGGAATGGATGAAAAAGATGTGGTATTTTTATACAATGGAGTATTACTCAGCTGTAAAGAATGATAAACTCAAAGCCTTATATTTAAGTGAATGCTACTTAAAGTTATACTCATAAATGAAATAAGCCAGTCCCACATGTGTAAATATCATATAATCTCCCTAGTGTAAGAACTCAAAAGAAAAAATAAAAATAGGAAGGTATAACACAATTAAAAGTACAGCAAGAACTTAAGGATTAAATAACAGAGAAATTTAAAACATGGAATATTTCTGAAAAAATTTTACTGAGAATTTCTGAGTTTGCCTCCCTAGCCCCAGCATCGAAATTTATGTGTTGAAGCTTAACCTCTGATACCTTTGAACATGGCTGGATCTAGAGATGAGCTAATGAGATTAGAATGAGGTCATCAGGCTGAGCCCTCCTTCAGTATGACTGGTGGTTTTACAAGGAGCAGGTGTTATCTACAAGCAAAGAGACATCAGGAGTACCCTTGAACTCAGGCCTCTAGCCTCCAGAATTTTAGGATATACATTTCTTTTGTATAGCTACCCAGTCTACAGTACTGTTACAGCAGCCCTTAAAAACTATACATTCCCTAAGGTACTGACAAATTAGGATTCTTTTTCTTTCCTTTCTTTCTTTCTTCTTTCTTTCTTTCTTTCTTTCTTTCTTTCTTTCTTTCTTTCTTTCTTCTTTTTCTTTCTTTCTTTTTCTTCTTTTTTTCTTTGCTAAAGTAGCTCACTTTGCATACACACACATTTTATTGTTGAAATAGGTGGCAGAGCTCACTAATATCAAGACAAAATTTCAGTACACATTTTCTGTTTTTACTTCCAAGAGTTTTTGCATGTTTTTAGTTTATTCTCAAAACAAACTTACGAGCACCAGAGTGTACATGTCTTTTTAGGTGAAGAAACTGGGGCTGAAGTGACTAAGCTGTTAGTGTGACATGTCCTGAATTTTCCAACTGGTAAAACTGGGATTTGTTGCCCCGCTCCCCCTTCCTCAACTGGAAAAGACTTAGACCCTGAAATCTAATGGGTTGGCTCAAATCCTTATTCTGCAAATTATTGTGATGCCTTGAGAGTTTTGCTTAACTAGTTTTAGTGTTATTGCCCATATCTGCAAAACAGTTATAAACAATGCATAGATTATTGTGATGGTTGAATGATATAACTTGTGATTCTATAATACTCTTCTTTATCTTTGAAAGAAGGAAATTGGCTTGGGAATGTTTGTCTTTGTATTTTAAGCCCTACATCAGGCCCTGTACGCATCTCTAATGCAGTCAGTCTGTGTGTCAGGGTAAGAAGTCAAAGGTGCTTTAAACATTACATTTTTTTTCCAGTTACTTGTTCCATCTGCTCTTACATTTCCTCAGAGGATATGACCTTAACCCATGACCTCACATTGTACATGGGGAGGTTGCAGAAGGTCTCACGCAGACCAAAGAAGGTGAAACACAAACCATTGTGTAAAGACAATTAAAGGGCACCATGTACGTCTTCTGAGTTCATGTAATAGTAAAAGGGGAATGCACTGAAAAGCAGGCTATTTTCAGTGTCATAGTTTACTGGGAATTTCTTTCATTGGATGAAATTTTATGGAGCATGATTATGAGGATGGTATTATGCAGGGCACATCAAGGGAGGGAAGCCCGCAGAGCCATGATGCTAAGCTGCAGGTGATAAATGTATTTAAAGGGGTAAAACATACTGAGAATGCAGGCAGTACAGAAGTAATTTTTGGTTTGAAGAAGTGCAGTTTCCCTAGAGAGGATGACATTGAGGTAAGCTGTGGAGGAAGTGAGGAGGGAGATGAGAGAAGGGAGATGGCTTTTTCATGTCAGACACACACTACCTTCAGCTTAACTGTACACTGAGGCACAGTTCTGCATCTAACTGAAAGCCCAGAAGGGCTGAGCTTCAAGTATTTTTACAGAAGTACAGTTTGTAACTTATTCCCAACTAATGTGCTCCCAACTTGACATGAAGAAGCTAACTCAGGGACAGTTGTTTGAAGGCTAAGTAGGCCTTCTGTTCCTTAGGCTCTTCTAGGACCTTCCCAGGATTGGAACCATGTACTGAGGTGGAGTGGGGAGAGGGGTTGGATGATTTTTCATAGCCCCTGGCTGAACTTCTTACCTGAGAAGAACTTTGGGGATGACAGACAGGACTTCCCCCTCTGTGGAGGATTTCTGGCTTTCTTCATGCAGAGAATCTCAGCTAGCTAACAGGTCCTACAGACTTTCTGATCCAATGATACCCTTTCCCTGATGAAGTCTAATCTGGAAAAGTGACTTGGGATTGGTTTCTAGGAAACACAAAGTCAGTCTGGTGGCTCCCTTGTACACATGCATATATATCATTGTACTATTTAGTATTCAGACTTTTCTGGAAAGAAGTGTAGTAGGGAACACAAAGTCTATCTCCTTTACACCTGCAGGGTTTTGTACATGATGTTTCTTTTACAGAAAAAATGAATTCTTTATTTGCCCTTTCATCTTTTCACCTCCACACTTTCTGTCAAAGTTCCCAGAACTCCTACCCTCTTATTCCTCAAGTTACATGCCATGTGCACTGTAAGATAGAGCTCCTTCATGTGTGCTTTTAGCGTGGAGTTTTCCCCAACCACATCACTCTGATTTTCTGAGGAATGGACTATTTACTTATCTGCATCCTTACTAGACCCTAAGTTCTGTCCTCCATTAGTGAGAATATATCTCTTGAGGTTTGAATATGAAAAGCTTGGATAATAGCATTATGCCATCAGAAAGTGGTGCAATTACCAAGAGTTGGCTCTTAGTGAAAGATCAGAGGTCACTGGGGGGAGTACCCTCAAAGAAGATTATGGGTCCTTGTTCTCTCCTTACTCTCTTTTGAAATTACTAATAATAGCAGGAATGAGTTTTTCCACCATAATGGGTCAGCACAAGCTTAAACCAATGGTGCCAATCAATCATGGACTGAATGCTGTAAAGCTGTGAACCCAAATCAAACTTTTCTCCTAGCAAATTATCTTGGGTATTTATTCCAGCATTTAAAAATGGCTTCTTAAAACATGGAGCACTGTGAAACATTCAAAATTAAGACTACAGATAATAGTCATCCTTGGAGAGGGCTGGTTGGAAGCACCAGTCCTAGAGCTAGTAGGAAGCCTTCACTCCATCTTTCAAGGCCACTATTCTGACTTTTATGAGACAGCCTTTAGAGGATTTCTCAGCCTTTCTAAAGGTTTGACTAAACACTTACAATATCTAGGAATATTAAGTTTGATGAATGCAGTAGATGTGAGCTTCAGCATTGGAAAAATTTCTAATAGCATTTCCTGGAAATTGTGAGCTCCTTGAACATCTTCACATTTTTTGTGGTTTCAGAATCCAGGGCATTTCCCTGCTCCAGTGCCTACTGAGCTCAACTATTTCACCTTACTTTGTGCCAATAACATGGTCTAAGTATCCCCAAGTGCCTTTTATCCCCAAAGTTCTCAAGGCAACAGCACTTCCAGGCAGCAAAGAGAAAATCTGCTTCTGCATCTCTGAAGTTGCTGCATGGTGGGAAATGCCACTTCTTTACTCATGGGTGGTATCATTCTTTCCATAAATGTGGCCTGAGCCCCCACTGAGTGTCAGGCACCAGGATTGAGGTGTCTGAGATGTGATTTGAGCCATTATCCTCCTGCCAGCAGAGAATCTGTAGTAACTGTTTTAAGTGGTACTCTCAGTCTCTTTAACTTCTTCATATTCTCTGTTACTTCCCTGCCCAGCAAGTCACCGCACACAAATGATCCAAGTACACACCAGGTGCTTACTGTGCAACAGCAGCTCCAAAACATGCCAGTCTCCTGACAACCTGCAGAGTCCCTCCTACAAGGAAATTCCAGAGCTGCTGTGGAGCATATGAGTTATAGCAAGCAATGCAGTCTGAGAGAAAAGCTGGGGGAGGCCTCTCTTCCTCTCTGGAGGCTCACTATTCTCACATGTCAAAGGAAGCCAAAATACGCCACCAGGGGATTAATTATCCCCACTCTGTGACCATCCTTTCTTTCCAGTCTCCTTTTAATGAGATGGAGAGCTAAGTACCTATACATGCCTAAATAAAGGGTCTCAGGACCCTTTCCGCCCCACTCTCGCTCTCTCAAGAAACCTCTATCCCGCCCATCCAGCCCAAGCTCAGGCCCAGGGAGCGTGGGGGTGAGCTCCTGCACTCCCCTGAGCTGGTTGGATCTCCCCGATCAAGCCCAGGCCAACCCTTGACATAAGGGCTTCCAGAGCCCCTGCCCTCAAGCCCGCTGAGTGAGTGAGAACTTCTGTGACACTCTGCAGATGTCCAGATCAAGCCCAGCTCAGGCCTGGCAAGTGTGTAGGAGAGCTTCCAGCTTCCCTGCACCCCCAGGACCTCTCCGGACCACAACCCTGGCATGCCGCATTAGAACTACTGCCTTGCCCTCTGGACCCCTCCACCCCTCCAGAGCTCCCGACCCAAGCCCACTGAGTGAGAACCTCTGGAAAGCTCTTGCAACCCTTAGATCCAGCCCAAGCCTAGGACTGGCTAGTGTGTAGGAGAGCTTCTGCACTCCCCTGTGCCCACTGGGCCAGGGGCACAACAGAAGGGCATCACAGGTTCGTTGTTGCACCAGGGGGGCACAACAAGTTCAATTCCAAGGGCTGTAGCAGGAAGGAGCTGAACACAACAGCTAGACCCAAGTCAGGCATAACTAGATAAACTCAAACTTAATAGATCTGCACCTGAATATCAGTAGGTGCTAAGGTTATAACTGAGTCAAAGCTCTACACCAAAGGTCAGAAGTCAATGCTACACAAAATGACAAAGAGAAGGAACAAAATACAATCTCTGGCCTCAAGCCCACACAGAACAAGTGCAGAGGACACTATCGCACCTGAAATATATGAATTAATAGTGTCAGAAGTAAAGAAGCAACAACAGAAATGTATAGAGGAACTGAGAGCAGAATAAATTTCTGGAACAAAAAAAGAAATCTCTGAAGTCATAGCATCTGAAGTAAAGAATCAAATAGAGAAACATATGGAGGAAAACCAATGCCCCCAAAGAAAAAGTGCAGAGGATGCTAGCTTAGCTGAAATGTATGAATTAATACCATAGGAAGTAAATAAGCAACACCAGAAAGGTATAGTGGAATACAGAGCAGAATTAATTTCTGAAATAGAAAAAAGAAAACTCTGAATTCATAGCATCTGAAGCAAAGAATCAAACACAGAAACATGTGGAGGAAACCCAATCTGAAAAATCTCTACAGTAAAAGAATTAATAACTGCTTCTAAAGAAGACATTGATAAAAAAAAAATAGAGGAGATTACAAAAATCTCCTGGATTCCTTGAATGAGCAATACAGGAAATAGATTGCATGAAGCAGAGTCAAAGAGATATAGAGGAAGTTAATATCTCAATCTCAAGCCTGTAAAACCATTTGAGTGAAAGTGAAGACAGAGTTTCAAATCTTGAAGACACTGGTGCAGCTACTTAAAGGTAAGAAATTATCTCTTAAAAACAACTAGGATGAAGGAAAAAATAATTCATCACCTGGGAGACGATGCAAAGATGAACAATGTGAGACTAATAGGCATCAATGAGAAAGAAGGAATCAATACAAATAATATAAAAAGAATATGGGCAGAAGCAATAACAAAAAACTTCCCACATATGAGGAAACAATCTGACATTCATGTAACCAAAGCATACAGAACACCAAGTAACTTCAACTCAATTAAAAACACACTGAGACATATAATAGTCAAGACCCCAGAAATCCAGCACAAGAATAACATACTGAAAGGAACTACAGAGAAGAAGCAAATCACATTCAAAGGAAAACCCATCAGAATTATGGCTGACTTCTCTTTACAAACCATGAAGGCAAGAGGAGCATGGAGCAGAGTACTTCAAGTCCTCCATGAAAACAAATTCCAGCCTAGACTACTATACCCTGCAAAACTCTCTTTCAAGTTTGATGGAGAAGTGAAATACTTCCATGACAAAGAACAACTAAAGAAATTCATGATGACAAAGCTAACCCTACACAGACTCCTGAAAGATGTTTTAGAGAGGGACCAAAATGATCAGAACTCCACAAATAAGAACAGAAGCAACCAACTAAATAGGGTAAACAATTAAACACAGGACAAAAGGGAATAAACAACAATAGGCAAATAGCATGAAAATCATAAGTAAACACCTCTCAATTTTAACCATCAGTGTAAATGGACTCAATTCACCAATTAAGAGAAATAGACTGGCACAGTGGATTAGGAAACAAAATCCAACAATATGCTGTATACAACAAACACATTTAACTCATGAAGATATTCATAGGCTGAAAGTCAAAGGATGGAAAAAAATTCTACATGCCCTAGCACCTCAGAAAAAAGCAGGGGTAGGAATCCTGTTCCCAGATAGTCTCAACTTCAAACCAAGAATGATCAAATGAAATAAAGAAGACCACTATATATTCATTAGGGGAAAAACTCAAGAGGAAGAGGTAACACTCATAAATATGAATGCACCAAACACAGAGCACAAAACTATATAAGACAATTCTTAATGGACATGAAAAATCTAATATCCAATACTACAATCTTAACAGAAGACCTTAACACTCCTTTTTTCCAAAAAGATAGGTCAAAAAAAAAAAATAAAAAAAAAATAGCAAAGAAGTAGCAGAACTGACCCACATCTTGGAACAAATGGGCTTAGTGGACATATACAGAGTATTCCACCAAAACACAGCTGAATACACATTTTTCTCAGCTGCACATGGGTCATTTTCTAAAATAGACCACATACTGGTCCATAGGTCATGCTTAAGTACATGCAAGGCAACAGAAATTCTCTCATGCATATTATCTGACCACAGTGCAATGAAACTGGAAATAAATGACAAAAGAAATCAGAAAACAACCCTAAATACATGGAAATTCAAAGACACCCTACTCAGCAATCAATGGGTCACAGATAAAATTAAACAAGAAATTCAACAATATCTACAATTCAGTGAAATTTCAACCACAGCGTATAGGAATTTATGGGATACGATGAAAGCAGTTCTCAGAGGGAAATTCATAGCTGTGAACTGACACATTAGGAAGACATAATGGAAACAAATAAACACCCTAATGCTGCACCTCCTGCATCTAGAAAAGGAAGAGCAAACTAAACCCACAGCCCAAAGATAGGAAGATATCATAAAGGTTAGAGCAGAAATTAATTCAATTGAGACGAAGAAAGCGGTTCAAAGAACCAATGAAATGAAAATCTGGTTCTTTGAAAAATTAAATAAAATCGATAAGCCTCTAGCTAACCTCATCAAAAAGAGGAAAGAAAAAATTCAAATACAAGCAATAAGGAATGAAAAGGGTCTAATTACCACAGATGCAGTGGAAATTCAGAAGATTACCAATAGCTACTTTGAGAATCTTTACGCTTACAGAGCAGAAGACACAGAAGAAATGGACAGAATCCTAGAATGGTACAAATTACCACAACTGAATCACCAACATATAACCACTCTCAATAGCCCAATAACAGACAATGAAATATGAAATGTAGTAAAAAGCCAGCCAACAAAGAAAATTCCAGGTCTGGATGGATTCACAGCTAAATTCTACAAGAAATTTACAGAATATATAATCTCTACACTCCTCAAACTCTTCCATGAAATTCAAAAGGAAACAGTTCTCCCAAAATCATTCCTGGAGGCAAGTATTATACTGATACCAAAACCAGGGAAAGATGCAATTAAAGAAGAGAACTATAGGCCAATCTCCCTCATGAACATAGATGCCAAAATCCTCAATAAAATCCTAGCAAATGGAATACAGCAAATCATCAAGAAGATCATACACCATGACCATGTAGGATTCATCCCAGGGATGCAAGGATGATTCAATATTCAAAAATCTATAAATACAATACATTATATAAATAGAGAGATATCTAAAAACTACATGATCATCTCCTTTGATGCAGAAAAGGCTTTTGACAAATTCCAACACTCATTCATGTTCAAAGTCCTACAGAAAATTGGAATAGAAGGCCTGTACTTCAATTTGATAAAAGCCATCTATGACAACAAAATGGCTACTGTAATTCTAACTGGGGAAAACCTGAAATCTTTCACTCTCAGATCAGGTACAAGACAAGGATGTCCTCTATCACTCCTATTTAATATAGTTCTGGTATCATTAGCTAGAGCCATTACACAAGAGGGAGAAATAAAAGGAATAAGAATAGGTAAAGAAGTAGCTAAATTATCATTATTTGCAGATGACATGATACTTTATTAGGAAGACCCAAAAAACTCCACCAAGAAGCTACTAGAATTGATACACAAATTCAGTGGCATAACAGGATACAAAGTCAATACCCAAAAGTCAATAACATTCCTCTACACAGATAACAAACACACTGAGAGGGAAATTATAGAAACAATACCTTTTACAATAGCACTGAGAAAAATGAAATACCTTGGAATTCATCTAACTAGAGAAGTCAAACAACTTTTCAAGGAAAATTACAGTACTCTGAAAAAAGAGATCATACAGAATTTCAGAAAATGGAGAGATATTTCCTGCTCCTGGATAGGAAGAAGCAACATTGTGAAGATGGCCATATTCCCAAAATTGTTGTGCAGATTAAATGCAATTCCTATCGAACTACCACCAACATACCTCACAGACCTAGAGAAGTTGTTTGTAATTTTTTTTGGAACCAGAAATTACCTAGAATAGCAAAGGCAATCCTGGCCATCAAAGACAAGGCAGGAGGCATTACAATTCCTGACTTGAAATTATACTACAAAGCTACTGTGATAAAATCAACATGGTATTAACAACAAAATAGACCTGAAGATCAATGGAATAGATTAGAAGATGCAGAGGCCTCTATGAACACACTCAGCCACCCGATCTTCAACAAAGGGGCCAAAGATGCTTATTCAAAGAAAGATAGCCTCTTTAACAACTGGTGCTGAAAAACTGTTCTCTCTACATGCTGAAAACGAAAATATGACCTAGGTCGATCACCATGCACTAAGCTAACATCAAAATGGATTAAAGATCTAAAGATCAAAACAGAAATACTAAATCTACTGCAAGTGAAAGTAGGAGGAACTCTTGAAGACATATGGATAGGCAAAGAGTTCATGAACAAAAATCACATTGCACAGGTAATACCTGAAAGAATTAATATCTGGGACCAGATCTTATTGAGAAGTTTTTGCACGTTAAAAGAAATTACCAATAAAGTGAAAGACAACTCACACATTTTGAAAAAATCTTAACTACTAAGCACTCAGACAAAGGTCTGCTCTCTAGAATTTATAAAGAACTAAAAAACATTAGGACCCCAAAATTTAAAGACCCAATCCAGAAATGGGCATCCGAGATGAACACACACTTCTCAGAGGACAAAATTAAAGAAGTGGATAAACATATGAAAAAATGCTTCTCATCACTAGCCATCTGTGAAATGCAGTTTAAAACAACACTGAGATACCATCTCACCCTGGAAAGAACAGCTATCATAAAGAAATGAATAAAAAACAAATGGAGAGGCTGTGGGGTAAAAGGAACCCTTCTCCACTGCTGGTGGGAATGTAGACTGTTGCAACCATTATGGAAATCAGTGTGGAGACTCCTTACAAAACTAGGACTGGAAATCCCATTCAAGCCAGCTATCCCCCTACTGGGAATGTTCCCAGAGGAACTGAAAACGTCATATCATAGTGATATATGTGTTTCTATGTTTATAGCAGCACAATTTGTGATAGCCAAATCTTGGAAACAACCTAGATGCCTGTCACATGAGGAATGTTTGAAAAAGATGTGGTATTTTTATACAATGGAGTATTACTCAGCTATGAAGAATGATAAACTTGAAGCCTTCATATTTAAGTGGATGCCACTTGAAGATATACTTACAAATGAAATAAACCAGACCCACGTGTATAAATATCCTACAGTCTCCCTAGCATAGAAACTCAAAAGTAGAAATACAAAAAAAAAGATATAGCACAATTAAAAGGAAACCAAGAACTTGAGGATTGGACAAGGAGTGGGCAAGAGAAAAGCTGGGAAATGTGGCAGGGGCAAAGCCATACATTTATATGCACAAGATGTGCATGGCAATGATTCTGAGAAACATTAGCAGGTTTTTTTTTCAAAATTTTATTGATAAACAGATAGCAATGAGAC
>NW_004524629.1:3141907-3156581 GCF_000260255.1 Octodon degus
ATTAATTCAACTCCCAGCATGGTACAAGTTGGAAAACTCTTATTCCATTTATTAAAACAACAGGTCCTTGGGACACTATAGAATTTCACTAATAACTTGCTGAATGTATGTTTAAGCACAATAATAATGGCTAGCAAACTAAGAGGTACTTACCCTTAATTATACCTCCAGCATGGAGGTTGTCACAGAGGGAGGCCTTAATTATCAATGTATTATGCCCTGCTTTGCATATAACAAGTGGCTTTAACGTGGCTATTCATGTTATGGTTTAAACATCTTGATAATCAGAAAGTGGAAAATGGGTGTAGTATTAGTTGTCATTTTCCTGAACACTTTGTGTGACCTTCCATCCTCTGTACCTCTGTGAACTGAGACTCTTGGCTGGGATGGGGGGCAATGCATAACAGGAGAGTTAGATTTCTTACATGGCAGTTTGAGGTTCCAGTAGCAGGTGTTCTAGCAAACAACATACAGCGGCTAGAGGACCACATGGTATGGACCATCCAGGCATATAATGAGGGGCCCAAAATATGTCTGAGGACAAAGCCTTTCATGGAATCACATTCACTTATTTAACAAATTCTACTAAGCAATGAATATCAGTCCACAAAGCAGACTAAGATCCTTGCTTCTGTGGAGCTCATACTCAGAGCAAGTTCACTTATTGAACCCAGAGTAGATTCACTTGCTCAAGGATGGTAACCAGTGGCTGACCTGTCCTAAATCCTATCCTTTTCAATGCTCTTTCCAAAAATTGAGATTAAGATCTAAAAGGAATGCACTCAAATACATATACAGAGCAATAGTGAGCACCTGGTAGTGCTAAATGATTCTATTCCTGATATCTCATTCTTAACTACAATCTTGAGTCTATGGGGTATTACCATAGCTTGCACTTGAGAACATGGAAGAATATAGGATATATTCAGATTTCACATCCAAGTTGGCTTCTCTCATTCTGAAGATGCAAGGTGGGGAGTGTCACAATTAATACACAATGATGGAATAAAGATTCAAATTTTTATTATGTGAGTAAATGACCTCAAACTGACAGTTTGTATTGGGGGTGTAATATAAAGCAACAAGATCTAAGACAACATTTAGAAATTTGATTTCTTTTGGAAGTGGTTTTGATGTATTATCTATTTCTGGGATGACTTCCTGCAGTTGATGAGATTTTTGCTTTTCCCTGGTACTCTAGAGGAAGTTGTTACTTAAATACAAGATTGATAAATCTCATAACCACATTGAAAAGTTAAGGGAATTTAGTTTTAATGTTACTCTTTGACACAAATGGCTATAGGCCAGGTATTTATGTGTACTCCCTGTAGTTATTTCTTGCTACACAACAAACCAACCCAAAACTAAAGGTGTAAACTGCTCATTCTGTTATATTCATGGATTTTTATGAGTTAAGAATTTGGACAAATCATGACAAGATAATGTATGTTTACAATATGTAGAATTTTATTTGGTGGGACTAGGACAGCTATGGCTGACTTGAATGTCCAGGGCTGGAATCAACTGGAAGTCTCTTCATTTCCATGTCAGTACCTGGCCTAGGATCACCTAAAGGCTGGGTTCACTGGGATGGTCTGCTTGGGCTTCATCACATAATGAAGGTTTAGAATAGTTAGATTCCTTATGTGGAAGTTGAGATTCCAATAGAATATGCTCTAGCAAGCAATACAGAAGGAACATGGCACTGTGTTTCCATCGTCCATTGGTTAGTGCAGTCACAAGCCACCCAGATTTGACTGGGAAGAAATACAGACTCATGAGAGATACATTGAAGAATTTGTATCCATATTTCAAAACCATTATATCCTTGCTGTGGGTTTTAGCTCAATCACTCCTCCAGTGATTTAGTCATGTTCTCATCACTGAGACACAGCATCTGACACCCACAGCTTAAAAGAAGAGAGGGTTATTTGGGCGCATGATTTCAGTTCATAGTCAACCAGGTGCAAGGCCTGAAGACACGGTACAAGGGTCTGCTGGAAGAACGCTGTTCACAGCATGGTGGCCAGAAGCAGAAAGGGGATACACCTTTCCCCCACCGCCAGTGACTTGTTTCTGCTGACCAGAACCATTCACAATAGGCAGTCAGCTATAGGGTCTCTATAACCCAATCAGCTTCCAAAAACCCCACCTATGAATGAGTGAGGCATTTGGTAGACATCTAGAGATAAGCTGTGGCACAGACTAATGCCCAATTTGTAGAAGAAAAACACGGGGAGGGAGGATATGACTATTGTCCTCAGTTCTGTAAAAGACTGTCAGTCAAGAGAGAATATTTCACCCAGAAAGCTCCATGGAGAGATCAAAGGGCAGGTGAACAAAATGAAAAAGATAACTTACTGATTTTTAGGCATGGCTGTTCATGGGTTGGCCTCACTAGCAAGATATAGAATTCTTTGATTTTCAAACTATGGATCAAAAACAAATCAAGAACACTTGGGGGATTGAAGCAGCTAGCTTCTGTAGAACAGCAAAGGCTGGAAGTGGCTACATGTCAGAAACATCACAGAGTTGCAGGGAGTCATAAATAATCCACTAAGGCTTCAATTCTCTTTTTCAAGGTCACTTTCTAAGTATGTGATTTCAGGGATACTGGGAACTCTCATGGCACCTCCCCTTGAATGTTCTTCTTCGGTATTAGTTGTTAAAATCCCTCAATGTGAGATTAATTCTTGTAATTGAAGTCTTTGATGGTTTTAAAGATGCAATGCCCAAAGAGAGGTGAGAGTAATTTGCAATTTCACACCACACATATCAAGTTATATTCCACAAGAATAATTAGACAAAAGAAGACAGGGTTATAAGTATCTGAGAAGGATGAAGGATAAATGCTTTAGAGAGAAAGAATGACACATAGTGGGAAAAGATATATAAAGATCTAAGAGAACTGAAAACTTGGCAACCCTGATGGAGGGCTGATTTTTTTAAAGCTTCATATAAAAGAATAGGAAGTCACATTTTTCTGAACAACTGGTAGAAAGTGGGTGCCCTAAATCCTACTCTTCCTGGGCTTCAGAAATGCAGCTTTAGGCTCAGCTGAGTGAATATCTCAGACCCTCCCTTCCTGCTTAGAACAGTTGGGGGAGGTTCATGCTTGCTCATTTATTCCTGCCCCTGCTCTGTTAGAAGCAGGATGATCTGTGGCTTAGCCCACTTCCTGAGAAGTCATGTCAGCCCCTGTATAATAAACAAGGTAAAACTCTCAGCCATCAATCCATAACAACAAGTGAAATCCCAGAGGAAGGAGGACTTGGTGTGGGAGGCAATGGCAGTCCCAGGGGAAATTGCCTCACACTGTACATAGGAGGTGATTTTAAAAAATGACCTCTTTGAAAGGACAAAGAAAGCAAAAAGTCAAAAGAAGGCTATAAAATTTATAGCACAAACAAGGATTCTAGACAGGGAAGAATAACCAGTGGTCTCATAGACCTTCTCCCCACACAGTCCACACACAGAACCAAATTTCTGAACAAAAAGAATAGAATTAACTATTTCAAAGCTCTTTTGTTCATTTCTGTTTTCCTTTTTCCTCACACAGCCCAGTGTGCCCCAACAGAGCCAGCTACCAGGAAAGCATTTGGTGCCAGCCATTGATGTCTTAATGTGACACAAGGATAAATGGCTACCTCTATCAGTATATTTCAATTTTAAGTCTGATTTCTAATGGTATTGAGAAAGACTCCTTGCTGTTATTGAGCAGATGATGAGAAAGGTAAAGTAGGTGACAGAGAGTCAAACGTGTGGCTAATAGTTCACTTTCCATGGTAGGGCATGGGGTCAGCCTTGGGGTAGCAAGTGCTGGCAGTCTTAGCAGGCCAGAGGAGCCAGACTTTGGTCTAGAAGCTGCATCCCTGGTGAACACCTAGCAAGTAGGTTCTCTAGCTCAGATCCAGGATGATTTGGTATATCCTTCAATCTCAAGTCTTTTTTCCTGAGGTCTGTGGAGAAGCTACCTCCTGGGGAGCCATGATTCATCAGCATTTGGCCACAGAGAGCTGAGCATTGTGGGCTTTCTTCCCAACTTCAGGAATTTTAACTGAACTGTAAACACACAACCATGAGATCAAATAAGAAACACTCCAGATAGAGATTTTGTGCAGGCTGGACCCAGGGAGACCTGATGATAAAGAGTTCCCAGTAACACTAAGTACTGTTTACTTCCACAGACATCATATAAAACTGAATCTTGACCCTGTTATGCAGTGTCAGTAATCAGCTTTACAGGGTCACAGACACATCAACTATCCCCAAGGCCCTGTAAGTTACTTCCCTAGCATTATACACTCTCCAAGGAGTATACATCATGGAACTGCTCACAAATATTAAACATCACCATGATATTAGAAGTAAAGACTTATTTATTTACTTATCTTTCTTACTGGTTGTGAGTGAACAGGTAGATGTTGGTTATGAGATTTTAAATATTCCCAAGCACAATTACAATGGGATGCTCAACAAATCCATTTTAAAGGACCATTTGATGGGATTAGAGATCTATTAGATCTAGAGATTTATTCAGGATAGATATTGTCCAAGAAAAGGAAAATCTTGGACCATAATATGAATAAAATGTAAATGTAACCCAGGAGGGAGAGGTTTTTGTATATGAATCTGAGTTAGGTGAAGCTATCAGCAATAAATAGGACTTGCAATGCCACTGATGATCAATAAAAATGAAAGTCTGAATCATATCATGCACTAGGAATCAACTCAGATGGCTAATATCACACTCAGTGAAATAGTAACTCTTTTATTGGTTTGCATGCACAGGAACTCAAACCAGCTCGATAGGATATAGTTGTGGAATTCTGTATGGGTCCATCAGTGTGGGCTTGTGTTCTTCTGAAATTGAAAAAACACATAAATTGCTCTTTCTTGAAGGAAAGACTCAGAGCCTCTCGCATTTGCATTAATTAATCATAATGACTCTGCCAGCAATTTTCTCTGAAGATGTTATAAATGTTTTACATACAAAATAGGATCACGATTCTAGCCTGAATTATATACTAAGAATTCTTAGTGCATCAACAATTTTGGTATTTCTGCTGTAAGCTCTGATTAGAGAGCTCTCTAGTACTTCAACTGTCCCTTTTCTTGTAGTAGATGAAGAGAGAGTATCCGTAACTTGCTAAGGAGGGAGGCCCCAGTAGAAAGAAATGATGTTTATGGGAAATACTATTTGTCATAGCACTTGATGTAGAGGTATCCAACAAATACACAACCAAGCAAGCTACTCAAGAGTTCATTAAATGAGGGTCTCAGACCCAATTAACAAGCCTATAACACACAATGTAATGAATTTCTTAAAGTACAGTAACAAACAAGAGACAACAAAAGAGTAGGGACACACACTTAAGATCGGATGCAGGCGGGATGGAGGGACCACACCACCTGGTTTTCAGTCACATAATGTTCTAGATCCTGTACCTCTTCCAGATACATCTCCCTTCTTCCCTGATGGGGCTTGGGTGGTCATACAGTAAGAGAGGAGACTGAAGCAGGAGGTTCCGCAGATAGGAGATGCCTAGAGCCATGAGGCACTCGCTATAGCAGAGATACAGCGGAAGGCCCTGCTCAACAGCTGTAGTGTGCCAGTAAGCCTGATGAAGAGCAATGGATTTTAGCTACATTTCTTGGGAAGAAGGAATATCATTAATGGATGACCTATTTAGAGCCTCATGAATATGGAGTGTCTTACATTCTTTATTTATATTTAGAGATTCATGAATATCTGTTGCTTCTTGGTTCTTCTGGCCCTTTCTATGTATGTTCACTAATACATGCTTTATTAACTTGATGTCTGACCTGCTTCACAGACTACTTACATATCCTGTGACTTCTGTTTCATGGACTGGTTGCTTGTGCATTACTATATCTCATGTACCTTAGGAATTTTGCCCAATTTTTTTTGTTATTTTCTAGAGAAGGATTGAATATTCTCAAAGAATACAGCAAATACACATTACAATTTGAATTTCTTACTCATTTAAGCTTTAGAAACTTTCCTTCCCTGCATCCCTTCATCTAGCCATCCATTCACACATCAAATATTAGTTGAGCACCTACTAGTCACCAGGCCCTTGTCCATGCTATGGGAAAATGGAAATGACACAGTCTAGCCTTGAAAGGGCTTACAGTGCAGTACTAAAAGGGGACCATAAAAAGAGACACCAATTGAAGCATCACAAACTTTGCAATAAGCCCTTGTGAAGAAAATAGTAGAACAGAGAACCACATAGTCAGTTTTATGGGGTGTGTGTGTGTCTGAGGCTGAGTGGGTGGGAGAGACAGTGGTGTGGCTTCTTAGAAGATGGGATGCTGTAGTATGTTTCCCAGTATAAAGGGAGAGACCAATTTGAGGAGACCCACATACCGAAGTGAGCCATGCTGAGAAAGGTATCAGAAAGAGCCAAGCAGTGGGAAACCTTACATTCTAAGTGAAAGTCAGATTAGCCTGCTCCTCCAAATATTTGATTCTAAAATCTACATGGTGTGAAGGTAAACTCCATCCTGGTCCCTTTCTGAACTGTGGGACTTACTTGAGAGGCCTTAATTTCTTACAATCTCTTTTCCTCATCTGTGTGATGGTAATGATAAGCCTTTCAGTTTGCAAGGCTGCTCTAGGGACTGGCCGATCATGGGTGGTCACTCTTAGCATTGTGCCTGGAACCTACAAAGCTTGCAGGAGATGGAGACAATCTGGAATGCAGTGTTCATCATGATGATCACTATGCTCACCAGGCTGGATGAGACATAACAAGCTAGGTTTTGATTTGTCAGACAAGATTATTTACAGAACACGCCTTTGTCTCCATTGGAAGAAAATTGGCTTTCATCACTTACCCTGGACAGGTAGCTGTATTGTAGCTTACCTTGAAACTTGATGAAAACAATAATAATGGTAATATCTTGAAATTGGATAAGTATGTCTAAAATTTCATTAAATTTTATGCCATTTGAAACAGTGGGGTAGCTTGAAGTCTCCATCCAGTAAACATCTACGTTAATATCATGCAATATTGGAGATACTTAACTTGAAAAGGTGCTAGGGAGTTCTCCACTGGCTGAGTCAAGATTGAAGAGACAGAGATTTGCCTTTGTTTGGGATTGATAGAGGGACCATGGGAAATGCTTGGAGATGATTTGTGCTGCCAACATCCTCAAAAACAAGAGAGGATGGAAAGAAAGACATGACCCTGGCCAGGCCTGTTGGCGTGAAGAAATGATGATTCAGTGCATCACTTTGACCCTTGTGGCTTTGTTTAGCATTGTGCCAGGCCATTCCTTCAGCTTCAGGGACACAAGCAATTCTTGTCAATAAATCACAGCGGATGTGGGGAAATCACATGGAGGGTGAGTCTGGGGCTGGATCATTCCCAGGAGGCCAGTGCCCTCAAAAGCAGCTGCCAAAATTTACATTTGCTTATTTGCCCTCTGGTTGAGAATGGATACAAATCTATGTAACCCAGCCATAGAATCCCCACTCTGCCTACCTGCGGGCCATGCCCTGGGTGGGGCTGGGAGAATGGATAGCACTGAGGACTTCGATGTGCTGATGGATCCAGACTGCAGAGGCATCATAACCAGGCTACTCTGGGAATCTTTTCCAGATTTCTGGATTCCTCTGAAATGTTAGCCCCATCATTACAAATAATCTTTGATGAATGTACAAGCTGTATTGAGGGTAAAAGATATTTTACGAGTAGCTTACTTTTTGGAAGGCAGTGTGAATTGGATTCTCAGCAATTCTTTAATTTCAGATATGCTTATGTTTCAAGGGAAGTGGCTGTCATTCTTCCCCAGTAAAAGTAAGTACCTCATGATGATTAACAATGCAGATTCTGGGGCCAGGGAAATAAGCACTGACCTTCTCCTTAATTTTTTTGTGATCATGCACCTTACAAACTTGTCTGAGCCTCAGGACCTGGCTCATATGATGGGGACAAAAGTTATATTTCAAGGATTATTTGGGATAGTGTGCATGAATGATAGTGTTCAGCTCAGAGTAAGCACTTAGAAATGGTGGCTGCAGGCATAGAAAGTGAAAGATTGACATTTGCTTTTCCTTATTTCCCAGGGGTAGGTGGTGAGCACAGGGTAGGCACCATTCTCTGAAGAATAAAAAGACCAAGGCTACAGACTGTGCTCTGGTTTTAGTCAAGTTCTCTGATTCACACATTAATTTTTTTCTATGACCTTTTATCTCTCTTGAATAGCATTTTCTTGGAATAAAGATTTCCAGTTCACAGAACACTTCCCAGTGCATTCACTCGACTGCTATCCTGTTAGTAGGAAGATAGGGAAAGCATCATTACACCGCGTTAACATTGGTTTCCAGAAAAGAAAACAGAGCCTCGGAAAGCATGATGTCCTTGGCCAAGGTCACCCAGCATATGGCAGAGCTAGATGGCACCTCCATCCTACTACAGGCCTCTCCCTGAAGTCTCCTACCATGGAGCTTAAAAGTCTGGAGTGTTACAGACCACACAGATAACGTAAGGTCTCTGAGGCCAGGGGCTGATTCTCAGCAAACAGAGGCCAGGCCAGAGTGTCATTAGGTACGGTCACCTCTCCCTCCATGACTGTAACTCTGTTTCAGTCCAGATTTCTTTTCTGAGCATGTTGTAGCCAGTGAGGCTAATAATACTAATCTGAAGTATGACATCTAGGACAAAATTATTAATATTTGCCTTACCTAGATGATCTATATTTGGGGAAGTGTGGATTTTCTCCTATATCCCATTCACATATTTTGAACCATGAGTGATTTTTCCTGAGAAACATGGTCAGGACAATTTCATCTATAATTACATTGCAAGGAAGAGGATAATGGAAATTTTAATGAAAACGCCAACTCAATGAGAATAGGAATCAGTTCTTTTGCAATAGGAAGCAGCTACTTTACTCAACAGGCAACAAAACCTTTAGTTTGTGCTTGTGAAAATTAAGACCATCTCAAGCCCCACTGAGATTTAACCAAAGGGGAAAAAAGAATCTTAAAAGTTCAGTGGCAGTTCACTCAGAAGTTTTTCTCCAGACTTTGAGAACATTTCAAGTTTTTGAAAGGGCACACAAAAAAGAGGCTGGATTCTCTCGATCATCAGGTCTATGTGAGATGTGAGCGCTGCTGGTTATGAGTGCTTTGTGTCACAGGAGGGACATGAGTATATGAGACTCACCCTAAGTAGTCTGAGGCCTGGGACACAAATAGGACTGAGAGGCAATGTGTCTGTCTCCCTTCCAGTTTGCCATGGAAAAGAAAATGCAATGCAATTTCACAAAAGCGGGTTATTATAGTTCCTCCTCTTATACAGGACAGGTACTACTCCCACTGCAACCCAGTTCCGATTCCTTCACCACCTCTGTCACTCACAGAACTATAGTTTTGTCCCAGGTGTAAGGAGCAGCTCAAATTTAAAACAAAACACATGAATAAAGATGCAGAACAACGTACTGCTATCGGAGCCTTCCTGACTGTTAGGGTTTGATCAGAAATTGGAGGGCCATGAACAGTGAGAAGTACAAGTCTGCTAGGGATTTCTGGGAAAAGTTTGCTCACAGATTTTTTTTTGAATCTTCATGGTTACCTGCCAAAATAGCATGAGTTCTTCTTAGTGTGCTTTTGGAATTGGCTTTATCACTTCTCCCTCCTGAAAACAGGCTATTTCTCCATCTTTTGCTTAGCCAATGGCACAGCAGCAAGCAAGATGTAAAGCAAATGTGATTTGAGGCTAAGTCTTGCCTCCTCTTGCTGATATCAGAAACATAGACTCTCCAGCCGACCTGCCAGGTGTCTACAGATGCATGAAAGAGAGCAACAAAGTTCGTGCAAGCTATATCAAACCACTCAGCTGACGGAGAGCTGTTGTTCTAAGCCACTAGGTTCTAGGGTTTGTTTTGTTATCCAGCAAAAGCAGTGGATCTTTGCTCCCACACCCGACCCTACTTGGAACGCAGACATGAGACTGCAGATAGAGCAATAAATTTTTCATTGACCATGGGGACAGATTGCAGACCAATCTCAAGAGCCTGGCAAGCTGGTGTCTCTATCAAACTGATGGCTGTCTCAAGACTCTGCCTCCAGGCATTTTGTTTTGTGAGAAAAATAAAATCCTATGTTGTTAACCCACTTGTATTATCCAGGTCTTAGTTGCAAACATTAGAATCTACTGCACATACTCTTAAGGACAAAAGGGCATATTAAAATATATTAGCTGAGAGAACATTTTGAGTTTCAGAAATACCAGTGTCTGATTCTACCCAGCCAAGGAAAGAGCAGCCAGATACCAATGAGCCAGGAAAAAAAGCCCAATGCAGGCCTACTCTAGTGGAAATGTAAGTGCTACTCCCTCCTACTACCCTAAGTGAGCACAAGAATGTTCTTTATAGTCCAACTAGGAAAACAGAGGCTTTTATCTGTGTACTGTCCATGGGGGTATTTTTCCTTGCCCCCACTTCTGCTTCAAGATCTCACGTAGGGGCTTGTATTTGGTAGAAATATATATTATTTTCACTTTCTATTTTCTCAGCTGGCAAAGTTGGCATTTCTTCTCTAGAGTACAGGATGGTCACACACACAACACCCAACACTGAACAGAGCAACAGTTTATGGGTCACCTAGATTCACAGTACATCCAACAGAGAAACCACATGCCATAAAGGGGCAAACAGCTGCACTCGAGGAAGAGTGAACAAGTAGATGTCATCATAGCAAGAAGGTGGCCTCTATCCTAGGGGGATATGTTTGGTTTATATGAATAATTCTAAGTGCTGGCTGGAATGAAAGCTCCCTACTCAGGAATAAGCAGCCACTGAGTCTGGATCCGAGGCTGAGGAGAGCTGTTTGGCCAGAGGAGCTCATCTACTAAAGCAGAGTGGACAAGGAGCTTGTGATTAGGCCAACTGAAGCTCTCCCAGTTCCATCAGGTATTAAGACAGTGCATAATATTGTTAATTAATTTCAGGGCTTATACTGTGCCAGATCTAAAGCAAGTACCCTATCTGAAAAAGGGATTTGAAAAGTCTAATCTTAACTTCTTGGTCTGTAGCTTAAGAAGGTAAGATAAAAGTTTGGAATGAGTGTTGAGTGAGCAATATTCCATTTCATTTATTATTCAATATCCATATTTATCTCTCACTTTCCTTAAACTTTTAAATAAGAAAAGTTTCAAGAACATATTCCTACCCCATGTAATGCAACTAACCTGTATGCGGATGAAACTGCTCTTCCTTACTCTCCAAAAGAGAAACTTCAAAATCTAATTGGTCAGTGCCTCCAACTCTGGCAGATATTTATTCCTTCTTTCTGCACTTATAATTCTATCCAAACACCCAGTGACACGGAGACTGAAGAAAAGACAGGGGGAAGAGAAAAGGAGAGGGCTAGAAAAATGCACATTAGAAAGGGAAGAAAGTATAGGTAGCTACTGTCACCATTTTCTGCAATAGGTAAGGGAACATGAGAAGGTGAGACCCAGGTTTAATGGCAGTGATGCCAGGCAGATATCAAAGGGATGCTGTTGTGTCTAGAGAATCTTGGAGCAGAAATAAAAGGATAGTCAGACAAATTGTATGGGAACATGCTTAGCATCCACCCAGGGCTTCTAGAAATATTGGGAGAGGATACTTTGAAGGATCTGCATCATAAAAAAATGAGAGTCAGCAAGAACCATGTTAGAAAGAAGTACAAAGACATAGTTATACATCCCCCAAGTCAATATGTAATCAAGAAGATAATTATTCAATGCACAAAATACATATGTAAAAAGGTATGAGTAAGGATACATTTACTCCTTTAAGAAAAATAGAAAGTATAAGAGAGGGCTCGAAAGGTGAGGGGATACTTGCATCCTTCTGAGGACCAATGAATCACCCGTGTCCAGTGTCCATCACAGTGCCTCTGCTGTGTTCTCAGAGAAGAGAAGAACTTTGAAGCCCTCAGGAAGTTATACAGCTCAGTGCAAGTCACACAAAGTTGAGAGTTCCTCACTATAGTGCACTAAGTTCAACTGTGATGGAGTAACTCCTGGAGCTAATTCTTATTCAGGCTTTCCTCTTGGCCTAAGAAAAACACTGTTGGCTAGTTACAGTTAAGCCATCTGATTTTCTTGTTCCTTCAGCATGCAAACTTTTTCACCTCATCATGGTTCTCATCTGAACTTTTCTAGTTAATGGGATAAGACACAGAGTAATTTGTTATAATCATAGCTTAGGCATTGTGCATTTGAAAGGATCTTTAATTGGGACCCAAGAGAGCTGAATTCTGCTCCTGCCTTTGCCAGTGACCACTAGAAGTCTGAGCAAACTCCTTTGTCCCTGAGGACCTCCTCTGCTTCATCTGCAAAATGACAGGGTTAGCCTAGAACTGTGGTTTCCTAGCTCCCCCTTGGGAACCCACAATTACATGTAATTCCTGAACAGCAGGTGAAGGGGGAGACCACTGGGTGAGACTTCAGGTCTCCATTCCAGCTCAGTTTTATATATTGGGGTTCCCAGGCTTAAAATAAATTAATCCATCCAAGTCATCCAGAGAATTACCCAGACCCTAATAATCTGTGATTCCGAAGCATTTGGTTGATGGTTCTAAACATAGCTCCATGCCCACATGCCTGGAATGAGTAAAATTTTGTATGGACTAAAAATAAAGAATGGTGGTTTGATTTCCGGAATTTTCAGAACAGCACAGAGAGTGGACTGAGAAAAATGTTTTGTGAGTACAGAATTATGAGGATTCTTTGCCAAGATATATTACATAAGGATGACTTGTCCTTAGCAGCACCAGCCCCAGTGTGAATACTGTTTCACTATGTATCTTTTTGTCTTATGGACATACACTGGAAGATTCTAATAAGCAGGGACCACAGTTTGCAACATGGAAATTAATTGTCAGAACCTTCCAATGGAGTCATTAGGAAACATGAGAGTTCAATGTTCCTTGTCTCCTCCTGTATAATCTTAGCCACATTAGGAATTTATTTAGTAATAGTATAAATAACTATTACTATGGCAACAAAGAAAACTACATGGCCAAAAAATTTTAGGAGAGTTTCTAAGCAAGTGGACATAACTACCTTAGGCCAGAACAGCTGTTAACTGATCTGATAGCAGTAAGAAAACAGAACTGCCTCCCATTAAAAAATACGTTGCATATATTTAGACTTTTAGCTAGTGACATAAATCAATGATGCTTGGGACACAAAGTAAAATTCAAAGAATGATCTATAGGAATCAAGATAATTGAAAATTTTTTGTTTGCTTACAGATGAGCAAGTTAGAAAGTATCATTAGAATTGTCTTCAAGCTAAGGGACACAGATTAAAAATTAGATCCATCATGGTCATTTCTTATATCTTAAAATAACAAGAAGGATGGGCTGGGGAGATAGCTTGGTGGTCTAAGTGCCTGTCTGGCAAGTGCAAGGTCCTGAGTTTGATCCCTGGTACCACATGCCGTGCTGGCCCAGGGTCCCTGGGCCCATTGTCTGGCCCTAAAACCAGGCATGGTGGTGCCCACCTGTAATCCCAGTGCTAGGGAGGCTGAGACAGGAAAATCACTATGAGTCTGAGCTGCATAGTGAAACCATATACCAAAAAACAAGAAGGAAATAATTTTGTATTTATGAGAGAAGATCTTAATTTGTTAACAGAAGTGAATTATACTTTTTTGGTAACAAAGCATAAACATAGCCAAAATGAAATCACTCTTACCTTTCTTGCCCTCTGTCATGGATAATTGTCCATTTCAAGGCAGCACCAGAGAAGTGGATATTTATTATCTTGATGAGCATGTATGGACAATGTATAGAAGTAGGAATTAGTAAAATCATTATAGAAACATTATAGCCATAAAAGGTTGTCTGCTAAGTTTTAGAACTTTCCTTTTCTCAGCTGGGATGTGAGAAAGTTTTGGAGGTGGCATCTCCACTTTGTAGGAGAAAGAGCAGAAGTGCAGGGACATAAAGAAGTGAGGAGCTTTAACCATAGCCACCTGGGAGTGACAAGAGTAGGACAAGGTCTTTCCTGCTGGCTAGCCTGGGGTCCTGGCTCTGCACAGTGAGAGAACTGCCAGCATGGCAGTTTCTGGCAGAAGAACAACTTGACAAAAACCCTGGAAGAGATGGAGGAGGTATGGTGTGCATTGTGAGGAATGGCCGGCTCCAGACTTCCGAGAAAGGGGACTGTCACCCTGGAGAACTAGCTGGTCAGGGGCCTATCACATTTGTTCCCACCCTTTTGGTTTTCTAAGCTGCACTGAATGAAGAGGCATCTTCTTGGGCCACATGTAAAATATACAATATAGTTAATGTACTTAAGTGATGAATTTATTTTTTAATAATTTTGTTATAGCAACAAAAAAGAGCAATATAGCGTAAAACCAGTGGAACAGTTCACCTTATTTTTGTGAAACTAATCCATCAATGTCTGTTAAAGGTTGCAGATCTTATTGAGTTCTCAAGTTTTTGTCAGAAAATTTTGATCCAATTTTGCTTTTTTTTTGGTGCTTCATCTTTGAAAATCATTTTCACAAATATCACACCACACTAGACCCTCCACTTTGCACACTTCAATTGTCACCTACATAAGCTGTCCTGCAACCCCACACAATTGAGTAATGAAAAAATTGCAGAGACCCAGTCCTAGCCCAGGTCTGGTGA
>NW_004524629.1:3157385-3192914 GCF_000260255.1 Octodon degus
GTATGCACTGGATAATGGATGTTGAGGACAAGTGCTGAGGTTGGCAGAGAGGAAAGAGGACTTCGCCGACCATGCTGTAAGTCAGTATGAGCTCCGTGAGAAGGTTTGTAACTTCCTGCCCATCATGAGGTCATCAAATCTTACGTCTTCCCTGACTCCACCCATTAAAGCTGATAGCAGCCCTGGTTACAGTTTCATCTTCCAGCCCCAGATTAAGCTCTTCAATTCCTGAAAGTTATTTGATGGCCATAGAATGAGACCCAGCTTGGAGAAATGCTTTGCAGGAAAACCTAGGACATATACCTACAGTCTAGCGCATGTCTCTGGTGATTATGTCCAGCAGCATCCTTCAGTTTACCATATCCCTCAGCACCACAACCCCTTCTCTAACAGTGCCGAATGTGTCATACAATTCCACCCTTTGAATTAGATATGCTAATGCTGGTCATGCTACTCCCTTTTTGAATTGCCCATTCCTCCTTTAAGGGTATTCTGATCCTTGAAAATACATTCCAGGATATTGAGAGATCTTATTGGTGTTGCTGTCCCCCATCCCCACCTAAGGATTGAACCTAGGGCCTTGTTTGTGTTAGGCAATCATTCTACATTGAACTTCGCTTTCCACCCCAGTTTTAAGAAGGTGATAGCAATGTATTTGAGGACTTGAGAACCTAAGTGTGAGAGAAACCACAGTAACTGGCATGTCCAAAAGAATCTGGGATCTTATAATCTGCTGGATAAAGTACTGGAGATAAACAAAAATAAATGATTCCATATTCAGTGGCATTTGATTTTCTTGGCATCTTAATTATTTATTTTAACTCCCCCCCCACACACAACACACTCTATTTTTGTTTAGGGGATTAAGTCCAAGGACTTCACACTGAGCTACATTTCCCACCCTTTTTATTTATTATTTTGAGATAAGTTTTCATGAAGTCATTTAGTTACCTAGGCTGGACTTGAACTTGTGATCCTCGTGCCCCTAACTCTTACAGTCCTGAGATTACAGGCTTGCATTACTAAGCCCAGCTTTAATGTTCTTTTTGGGCAATTTCTATATTTGCTTTGAACACAGGAAGTGTCATATTATTAGAGAGCTATGCTCCCTATGTCTACCCCTGTCTTCCTCACCACCAGTCAATTTCTAGCTAGGGGTTTAAGCTAGAGCACACAGTGATGCCTTCTCTTTTCTCCTTTCTAGCTCATTGCTCACTTGTATTGACTTTATCATGACCTCTGGCCTCACTGTCCCACCTTCACAATGGAGTTTGAAACATGACAGTCGCAAAAATCTTCCTCAGGTCAAGATTCTCAAAAGGATTCTCTCAGGATAATGCACCCAAACTTAGATGCATTGTTAGTATTGACTTTTGTTTCTGTTCTTTCTCTTTACCTTGTAGCTGCCAAGTCATTCTGTAGGTATTTGAAACTTAATAAAAAGGGGTTCCCTGTGGATTTAATGTTAGTTGCTCTCTATGTTTGTGCAGGTTTTTTTAAATGCACTTAACTGTCCCCCCAGCACAGTGTCCTTTTAGTTCTCAGGAACTTGGAACCCACATAAAGTATTCTAATTGAAAATGTGCATTTTTAGAAAAGATTTGATAGCAAGTATACAACGGAAGAAAGGATCTTTGTTGAACTTTAAACATGAGAATAAACCTCCTTGTTGGAAAGAGGTTTTCTAGCCTACCAATCCTCCCTTCAGACTTGAGAACCTAGCCTGAGCATTGGAGCTTCAGATTCTTGGCCCCATGAATCACAGGCACTGGGCCTCCACCTATTATTGTTTGGATGTTTCATGAGGGCACTCGATTCAGTAAACACAGCCTACTCTGTCTGGTCCAGTGCTCAAAGTCATACAAGGCCAAAAGTAGAATACTATAGACTGAATGAGTCACATGTCTGCATCTGGGTTCTAGAGTACACTAGCTCCATGGCTTCTTCAAATCCCAGTATCTTGAGCTGCAAAACCAATAGTACCCACTGCATGGGTTTATGGGACCATAATGAGGTAGAATATACAAGGTCCCTATATAATGTCTGACCTTAGTAATTTCATAATAAATGATTACTTCTGTAATGATCAAAACAGGGAAAATGACAGGGTTTTTTTTTTATTCCATAGGCTTTCACTAAAAGGCTTGTTCCAAACACCACAGTAAGACTCTGATATACACTGGTAAACAAAGCAGGCCTATGAGCTGTTTTCATGGAACTCAGTCTTGTAGGAGACACAGTCTACATAAAACAAACAACCTATAAATATATAACGCTGAGTTGTGGTAGGTGCTGTGAAGGAAATGCACTGGTGCTTGAAAGTTCTGGGAAGCTGATGTAGGCAGAAGCATGTGGGCTTGCAGAGCAGGAAATATTCTTGCAGGGGAGACACTGAGAGCTATCTCTACAGGAGAGCGGAATCTAGGAGAAATATTTACCACAGGAAACTCAGTTTTCCTCCACTGATTCACAAAATTTTACTGTCTGAGCAGTGATCAAATATTATCTCTCTAAATCTTTTATTTTACAGATAGGTAAATTGAGGCATGAAGTGAGTTGCCCCTAGTTACATTGCTAGTTAATGAAACAGCAAATTTCAGAACTCCAGGGTATTCTATTACTGTAAGTTATTTACTTTTCTTAAATATGTCAAAATATTTCATTTATTTTCTTAAAGGATATGAAAACACCAAATCAAGGTGCCTTTTTCCACAGTGAAATTTCTAGGGGAAAGAGAAGTTTAGGTTAAGGATTCTAGGAGAATTCTACAAATGTAAGCTATTTAAAAACTTGCTCCAGTAAATGCTTTTGCATTTGAGTGCTCCTCCTTTGGCATCAGGGTTAGGCTGAAATCATGTTCTCATCAATCTGTGAGGGACCTCAATGGCCTAGAGCCTGAGGCTGGCTGTGTAAGCTACAGACCCCGCCCACTGACAGGGGCCTACAACACACAGGGCACAAGATGACTCTCCCAGTTCCCAGGAGGCTGCTCCCACCAAAGAGGGGAACTACTACGGTCACTGACACAACACTCAGATTTGACACAGAAGAGTGTAAAAGCTTCTAGCCCACTCAGAGGGAGGTCGTTCTTCCAGATGGAATCAGCCTGGGCTAGGGTGGGTCTAGGTTGATTTCCCACTCAGCTACTTCTTACTAACTTTGAACAAATTATTTATCTCTGAAAATCTCAGTTTCCATAGATATAAAGTAAGAACTTGAATCTAATGTTCAAGGTTATTGTGAACCAATTAAGTAGGCACCTAATATGTAGCACCTGGTACATAACAGATACATCTCTCCTTATCTATTTTATAAACATATGGTTACCACGTTCTAAGAGTATCCCTATACTAACTCCTGTCCATCTTCCCAGTGAGGACGATTGCACCGACAGGGTTTTGCAAGGCAATGGGTTATATCAACAGACCTTTGGGAACAGGAAGACATTATGTTGGGTAAAGACTGTGTGGTCTTTATTGCAATGAGTAATAGTACTAAGAATGCCATGAGCATTTTCTCTCCAGCTTCATCCTTTGTCATACTGTGCTAATTCATTTCTTTTGCAGCAGACATACACGTGAACTCACGTCTACCTCACTAATTTGCCTGCAAATCCCAAAGGCCACATTTCTCAATTTCTCTGTTGCCTTCTCTGGGAGGCTCCCTGGCAACAGTCTTTTAAGTCTCACCTCAATCATGACTTCCTCATGGCCCATGAGACCTTTCCTGCCCTAATGGGTAGTGTAGACAGCTCTTTCCTGTGAGACTGCTGTGAGAGTTTTGGATAGTCAGATGCCATTTCTTAGTCACCCAGTCACCCTAAAAATAGTCCTTGAGTGGCAAATATACTTTGGAGATATGGTGGGGTAAGACAGAGGCCTTGCTAATGAAGAGTTCAAGTCCCAATTTATAAATGAGATACTTAGATACTTTTGAGATCACAGCTTTCTATGGTACCAACTTATAGTTTGATAAATTATCTCTATCAGTATAAGCAAATGTATACTATTTTGTGTATAAGAGTTTAGGAGATTCATAGATACACTGTAACCCATTCATGAATACTAGCTTACAGTAATAAATAATTAATTTCTTAATTCTATATTGTAGCTGCTCCAACTGAGATTCCTTTAAACATGGGGCTTTCTAATATGCAACAAAGGCATCAGGTACTTTGGTTGAAAGCAATGCAAGAGAATCAACTGGGGAAGAAGAAAATGAAGGACAGGAATAGTATGTGGCACAGTCTGCAGATCCCCTTTTCCATCTGCTCCTGCAGTGGTACCTGACAAAGGGGACACAAGAAACCCTATATGTGTCACTTCTCCAGCTTCAAGGGACAGCCTGGCCATGCTGTCCTTCTCTGGCACTCACAGCTCTCTTCCCAGTGCCTGAGGTCCTATCTCAGGGATTCAGTTTTGCTCTTCACCATTGCACCAGCTTTCGAGGGCAGCAAGTCTCCATGCCAGCCCTTTCCCTTGTTTCCTCCAGCTTAATCCACATCTTGAACATCAACCTGAGGCCTCCATTCCTTGCCTAAGCATTTTCCTATTATCTTCATCTCTTTATTTGCCTGCTACAAACCAGTAGCTGTTCCTCCAGCCTGTGCTGCCATTGCCTAAGCAACAAAATCCTGAACGTTTGAGTTTTAGATTTCCCCACATGGTCCTGTATATGTGTTGCTATCTGAAATGTCAACAACCATGGCCTCTTACCCCTTCCATCCATCTAGAACCTTTGGAAGTAAACAGGAGATGCAAAGTGGGAACAGGACCAGTGGGAGGCAGGTGGAGGTACCTTAGCATATAACTTGAATTCTCCAAGGTATCCCCCATGTCCCAGCTATGCCCCTGTCCATAGGGAGACATTCTAGACCTTCGGCACATTCTACACTAGAGATTTTTTAAGTTTCTGTTTTTAATTTTTAGTGGAGACTACATAATGATATATAAGAAATCCTATTGCTGAGGGTAAAAATTCATGGGGAAGAGGAAAGTATTTTATATCAAGTTTCATGGCCTGTGATTAATTCCTTTATGAAAAATAGCCATTTTAACATTGACATGAGTAATCACACCTTTTTTTCCATCCTCATAGAGCACTTCCTGCTATAATAATTTAAGCCTAATACCTCACTCAAGGAAGCAGAAGTGCCAGCACGCTATTCCTTTCCTGTGCTTTGACACGTTTGTTTCTTCATAAACTCTGTTGGTATCCACCACTGCACTCAGAGACATTAGTGATTCATGACGGACATTGACCAGGAGTCTAAAAAGGGCATTGCCAAGAACAGCCTCCACACAAAGATTTCTCCAGTTGGTGACAACACAGCAACCAAGCAACTTGGGGGTTCTTGTGCTGTGAGGACCCTGATCCAAGATTTGCGAGGCCATTGTCTACAGAAAAGCAAGGTGGAATAAAAGAAAGCCTGCTGAACTAAAAGTCAGATCTCTTGGGTCTTAATCTCAATTCTTCTAATTTTGCTAAGTGGCTTGACTTCCTTGGGTTTTTATTTCTTCCCCTGTACAAAGGCAGGACTAGCTGAGAGCTACATCAATAAAGACCAATTCAGTTTGAAAAATGGTGCCACAGAAGTTTTTCTTGTCTTTGTCTCCTAAAAGACTTTGACAATAGCAGTGGGAGTCCAGGCGCATGAACTGCTGTCCCAAGATGGGTGAGGAATGTGGAAAGTCTCTGCTGTGCTTTAGTCACTTGACCTGCACTCGGAGGCCACACACTTCCTGCCTCAGGGCATCTCCCCACACAGGATCCTGAAGGGCTGCCAGCTCATTCCTCCCTGGAGGAGGCCTCCTCACCAGCCCACTGGCACCATCTCCTTCCTGCTCTGGTTTCTGACTCACTGCTGCAGTGTTACGAGTGGCAGCCTCAGACAAGAACACATCTTGCAAATGGCTTCTCTTGGGGCTGCTTCTCTGGTCTGCCCCTTTGGGATTCTAGGACTGAGATAGAAAGTGAAATTGAATTGCTCACAGATTAGAGAGCATTTCTTTGTTCCTGGCAGAGTGCTTTAGCTCAGTATATATAATCTCCTACATAGATTCCATATGCATTCCTCTATATATGATGTGTGATCAAAATATGGCAATATGTTGCTATTAACTCCCCTCAAAATATTCCCCCTTACTTTGAAAATGCTTATCTCATCATTCTTGTCACTGTCTAAAGCAGTTCTGGAAGTTCTTTTTCATGAGAGAGTGTCTGTACAAGTTATGATCAAAAACACAGTGAATGATGCTGCCATGTACCATCTAAGGAAAAGCAGGCACTTAAAACATTATGGGGTTCCTTCATCATGCTTTTAATGATATTTAGCCTTAACTGACTTCTTGCTCATCCAAGAAATCAAAATGACAATGAAAAGTAAACATTTTTAGAGCTTCAAGCCAGCCATGACAGCTCAAGGACACTATTGAAAAAGGACTTCCAGAACTGCTACAGAAAGTGGCAGGAATGATGGGATAAGTGTGTTTGAAGCAAGGAGGAGTATTCTGAAGTATTCTTATTGCAATGTGCCTTTTACTGTAATAATTTTTAAAAATGTAAACGTTCATTGTAATTTTTAACCATACCTCAGCTATTTCTCAATAATTATCCATGCATACTATTTTCAGTACTGTTTCAATTCTAGCTGTGTAACTCGTTCATTCATATTGGAGCATTCAATCATCACTGACATTCTGAATATTTGTTCTGAAGAACAAACATATAAAGAATAAATTCTTACAGTTCTGGACATGAATTTTCTAACTACTCTTGAGAAGGCTAAGTAGAATACTGGATTGACAAGTAGGTTTCATCTCATCTGTCAATGCCAGTTTCGAGCAGCTTCCTTGTGGCTATATAGAAAAGGATTTCAAGACAGTGACCTACCAGGAAAAAGTGACTAATGAATGAGAATGACTGCTTTGGATAAGGAGGGGGTTGGACAGCATGTGTACCACTTAAATGCCACCTCTGGATGACATTTATCCCATCCCTGTATACTTCATCTTCCTACCTGAACTCAGAAGGCAATGGATGAAGCTTAGCCAACATGTACTGTCTCTGATGAAGGAATTTTACAAGTCTGATCATTTCTGTGATAAACCCAAAATTATAAAATATATTGCTATGCTTGTAATGCAAGGACCTTGCTTCCATAAGAATATGTGTAGTGAATTTGTTGATAATAAAAGTCATTTTTGTGGGGGAGCAAAAGGATTTAATTGGAACTTCTTTACCAATAACAAGAAAGACCATAGAGAAGGAAATGGAGATGCCTCCAAACAGTCTGTTGAAGAAAATGGATGCAAATAGCTGTGTATATAGAGGTACAGACCACCACTTGCAGGTTTCTAATGCTAACCTTCATTTGCTTCTTACTAAGAAAACAGTAAACTCTTGATCAGACAGGACTACAATACACTTGGCCAATTCGTGCATGTGTGCTATGGTTTGAATGTATATTCCAAATTTTGTGTTGGAAAGTTAATTTACAAATTCATATGTCATTGGTATTGAGAAGTAGAATCTTTTTGTTTGTTTGTTTTTGTTTTTTGAGATGGGGTCTTTCTATGTAGCTCAGGTTGGCATTGTACTCTCTACATAGCAGAGGCTGGCCTCAAACTCATGGTAGTCCTTCCGCTCCATCCTACTGGGTCTTGGGGTCACAGGAGTGTACCACCACTCATGGCAAGAGGTGGAATCTTTGAGAGGTGATTGGTTCAGCCTTTGTGGAAAGATTAAGCTGAGGGAGTGGCTTTGTTGTATAGCAAGCTGACTCAGCTCATTGGCTGTGCTTCTCCACGTAGCACTCTCCATCATGTCATGACCCCACAAGGAAGTCCTTGTCGGACACCAAAAAGGCCATTGTCATGCTTTTTCACTTCCCAGTGTAAAACTGAACAATCAAACAGAACTATGAACAATTAAACCTCTGTCAGTTATAAAGAACCACTGTCAAGCATTTTGATATAGCAACAGAAGACTGATTAAGACAATGTCTTATTTAGACATTTGTATCCTGCTTTACCAGGATATTGGCCTCCAGGTACTTCTTTCTGTGTCTCAGCATACTGGATAATGAAAAATATTTCTCTGTTTCCTTTTACTTCTGATTTTGAGGAGAGAGACCCCATAAAAAACAATCCATGGCTCTACCTTGCTAATTATTACTGCTTGGAATTGAAAACAGCTTCTACTGCTTGTGATACAAAAATCTATCTTCTTCCTCCCTTGAACCCTTCACAAATCTTGGAAATCCATCCATTTCTTACATTATGTTGCCTCTTGCCTCTCTACTCTGATCATTGTGTGGCATGGCTTACCTTCTGGCTCTCAGAGATTTCACTAGCTGAGTGAGAACATAATTCAATAGAAACCAGAGATGACTATAGATTCAGAAGCCAAGCACAAATGCTAAGCTCCCTGCCACAGTATAGGTATCGCTCATTGTTTGTCAATAGGGAGAATCAAAATTCTCACAATTTTTAAGGTGCCATTTTTGTGGATAAGCTTAGATGTTCTCCCAGTACTCTTGAGCTGGAACCCTAAGTGTAGGTGATGGGTTGCTCTGTGTAGGAGGATATTTCTAGTTTTGAGCTGTGTTCATTGGGTTGTGCCACGATGCAAGGAACAAAGGCATACTTACATGGAGAAGTAAAGAAAGAACAAACATCAATTTCAGTAAGCCTCATGGGAAAACACATATTCATTTACTCTGCAGTGCATTTCTAACAACTTGGAACTTCTCTGTGAGTTTGATAGTTACTGTCCATTGATGCTAGCAAACCAGTACTGCAGTAGCACCTACTTTTGTAGGTTACAAAAGAATTTCTTACCCAATGTCTCATGTCATGCCTCAAGCGTGGCATCTTTTACAAGGCTTTGTTGTCTTGTGGATATTCTGCTTTTTTAAGGTTTCCCATCTCATGGTGATTGTTTTGGAATGTGTCTTTGGTATAACTTGAATGTGTCTCCCAAAAGTTCATGTGTAGGAAAGTTAATCCACAGATTCATATGTGATGATATTTAAGGTAGGGTGTTTGGGAGGCAATTCGGTTAGATGAGGTCATGAGGATGGGACCTGTCCATGAAGTTATTAGTGACTTTTTCTTTTATGTATTTAGTACAGGGTCTACAGGGTTTCACTGCATGGATAGGACTCATAGTGATCCTCCTGTTTTCCGCCTCCCAAGCACTGGGATTACAGGCTCATGCCCCCATGCCCAGTCTAGTGACTTTACACAAACAGAATTAGAAACTTGATCTAGTGTGGTTGATCTGTCGCATGTTATGAGGTATGAAAGAGCCCTTCCAAGATGCTGGGAATATGCTGGTGTCATGCTTTCAGACTTCCTAACTTCTAGAACTACAAACTAAATAAATCTCTACTTTACACATTACCTAGTCTGTGGCATTCAGTTACAGCAGCAGAAAACTGACTATGACTGATTCTTCTGTACTTCCTCGCATCAGTGGGTGGGCTCACTCAAAACAAGAAGCCAAAACTTCCTCTCTGGGGACACTTTAGTAAAAACACTGAATAGACTTCGAGGAATATTGCACACCATTAATTCTGCCTAAGATTACTTCTGTTTACTATTTTTCTCTTTTTTCTCATCCTTGTCATTGCTTTCTGCTTAGGTTTATTGAATTCCATTTTCCTTTAAGTTTGGAAGAATAAATCCCATTTCCTATATAATTGATTAGAGATGAAATGGAAAGAGCCTTCTTTGTTAATTGTACCACTGAACACTGTTCTGAGTGCATTTGGATTGCAGTGTGTGAGATTCAGGTATTATTTCCATCTACATCCCTCTATGAACCCATAGGGTAAATGACTTTCATCTGTGAAATAACAAGGAAAGCTGTTTTTGTAGTATTTGCAGAGGTATAGCACAAAGCCTGCACTTTTCAGGTGCTGTACAGCACATATTTCTCTGCTGTTAATCACATGGGTCAATAGGATTTCAAGCAGGGAATGATGATGCAGGCTGGTGCAGTCAGGGAGTGCTCCAGAAGAAAGCAGGGCAGGACTGGGATGGGCACCATGCTCAGCACTACCTCAGCTGAGCTACGGAAGCAGGAATCACAAACCAAATGAGAACCACTCTATTCTTTCAGATGAAGGCTGCTTCTTTGAGTTAGCTATTACAGGGCTGGCTGCTGGTGTCATTATGGCTAAGTTTACTCTAAATAGAAATCTGTAACAATCTCAATGAGCACTAAAAAAGGTTTAGTCATCCTGGCCACCAAATGTCATCACATACATTAAATGCAGCAATGTGGCCAGAAAAGTCCTAGTTGGTTCCTAAGTACACAGACCCTCACGAACTCTCATTATGTGGATTTTTGGACTTGAAAACAGAGATGCAGAGGAGCATATCAGATTTTGGCATAACAGGATAATTTACTCTCTCCACCTCCCTACTCTGAATCTTTGCTCTTGTGCATCATAGCAATTTTTATATATAAAGTAACCATTTATTTGATCCTTTGACAATGATATAGCATTAAGGCAATAGTCATAAAGCAGAAAGAGGAGGAAGTTGCAGTCTAATTACTTCTCTAATTATAACTGTGGTAACTGCTTCTAAGGAGCAGGATGATGTGCTAAGGAGCACACAATGGGAACTCTAACCCAGTATGGGGCAGTGAAGATGTTTTCTAAGAACCTAATATTTAGAAAGAAAAGACAGATCCAGGTGAAGAGTTGGATAGGGTTGCTCTGCAATTACGTAACTGAGAAAAGTTCTACTTTTCCTCTGCTTTGATGCACATCTTTTGATGAATGACAACTCCCTGCAGTAATCTCCTTTGTCTGTGTTTGACCTTAAATGATTTTCTGAGCAGATGCTATGGTGACCACAGCAATGGCTTGAGATCTGGTGGGTACAAACATCAGCACCATAACTTTTACTCTGAGCTCCGCCCAGAGGTGGGACTCTGGGTATCACAGTGCACTGCCTGGTGCTTTTGCTTTGTCTCTTAAAGTTAGACTGAGTGGAGCACACACACACGTTCATGTACACACATGCAAACACCCACATGCACATCAGGCCATTATATTGTGCCTCATCTGTAGGAGGCATGATATGTTCACAGAGTGATGGTGGATGCTTAAACCTCAATACCAAATCATACATATTTTGTGTTTTTCTTCAGAGACAAACCTATGATAACAATTTATAATTTAGGCACATTAAGAAAATAACAATAAAGGGGCTGGAGAGATGGCTCAGTGGTCTAAAGCACCTACTTAGAACAAGCTTGGCAAGGCATCAGGGACCGCGGTTCAATCCCCCAGCACCACATGCCAGCCAGCCCCGCCCCCTGGTGGGCTGAGCTGGCCACACACACACACACCACTCTCTCTCTCTCTCTCTCTCTCTCTAATAAATAAAAATAAAAAAATTAAAAAAAGAAAATAACAATAAAATAAAATAGAATAATTGTAATATAATAAAAGTTATATGAGCATAATCTTTCAAAGCATCTTACAGTACCATGCTCACCCTTCTTCAAGTGATATAAAATGACACTTGAAGGAAGCATTGTACAACTTCTCTTTGACATATGTGAATTCCCAGCATTACTGCTCTTGCATGTGGAGGACATTATTAAACAGACAGTGTGACAGTTGATCTATAATTTGTCTATTAAATGACGAGTGGATGGATCGCATATATAGCACTGAACCAAGGGATGACTCATACCCCAAGGGGTATGAGGTTTCATCTCAGTACTCAGAAGGGTGTTATTCAAAACTTATAAGATTTTATTTCTAGAATTTTTAATACTTCAGACTGTGGATGAACATAGGTACCAAAAAACACAGGAAATCAAGTGTGGCTAAGGGGAAACCACTGCGCTCAGTGCATATTTCAGCTATCTATTAAAGGTTTCTGTGCATAAGCTTCTGATTTTGACAGAATGACTCCATGTGCTATGAAATCTCCTAGCAGACCTAACTTTTTGTTTCTCGAGTAGCCTGCACTTGCCTTGCCTTTTCCTTCCAAGAAGCTCCAGATAAGCTTCCCAAACCCACCCTGACACCTTTATGTCTCAGCACACAGACACGGAGAACACGGGTGCTTGTACTCCATTCTGCACCACCTGCTGGTCCTACTGGAGTCAACACAGATGCTATTTCTGTTCCATCAAAGCCTGACCATGAAGTGAGAAGCTTTGACAACAGCAACATTAACTTTGAACTTTACGAGAACTGAGAGAAGTCAAGATGTCTGAAATGTATCTGTCACTAACTTGCTGAAAACAAAAGGAAGAGCACTGTTTCCTAAATGGTTTTGAACCAGCTTTACAGGCCCCACTCAGATGTTACTGTTATTGCTAACACAGCCAAGAGCTGGACAGGCAAGTTGTGGGTGGGAGTCATGGGGATTTTGTTGCCTGCTTCCAATATTTATGGCTATAAAAGTAACATGACCACATGATTCCTTCTCCTAGAGCAGTAAGATGCCCATACAAAAGTAAATTACGAAGGTAAAACTGGTAAATGGAGAATGGCTATCTATACTGGAAACATACTTAGGTGGCCTTTTTTTTTTTTCCAGCCAGAGACCGTGTGGCACTGTTTTACCATGATATATTGCCTTATCTATCACATTGTTCAGGTTCAGCAGGAAAAGAATTTCCTGGATGCTACATGTGGAAGACAGAGATCAGCCCTAAGAATGAGACTCGCCTTGTTATCTGGGATTTGCAGCAAAATATTACTATTCCCTAGGTTGCCCACTCTTCCCTCTATAAAAGGGAAACACTGATGTCTAAGTCTTACAGTGATGAAGTTCTTTGTGACTCAAATACTGAGACTGCATTCTTTAAAAAAATTATCTTAATTTCATTTATTTTGATTCTAAAATCATGTAACACTTCATTGCATAGCATAGAATACATGATCTGAGCTGCAATATTTTTGGTTGGCAGAGAGGGAAACTGGGAGAAAGCATGATGGGCTGGTGTGAATGTTTCAGCTTAGCTAGAAGTGGGATATGTTTCATACTGTTAGACAGCGTAGAACACCCCACTCCCACTGTATCTGCATCCTAATACTAGCAACAACAAGGGAACATCTGAGAGGCCAGAAAAAGGACTGGCCTCAAGAAAGCACCCACAAAGTGGGAGCTGAGGTGTCTAGAATGGTGGCTTTTTGGACAAAATACAAAACTGATAGTGGGTATGTCTGAATGCCTCAGAAGATTCGTACTTCAGACAGAATTTGGGGATGCTATTATGATAACTGAACAAGAAAAGAATAGAAACTGCTATGAACTCTAGGATCCTTAAAAACAATCTAAAAACAAATATAATTATAATGTAGTAAATGGATCATTTAAGGGTGTTTACATGGTCAAGGTAAAACAAGCCCTAGATATTGAGGCAGCCACAATTTATTGAATCATTTTGAGAAAATGGGAGTGTGCACTCACGTGTGTGTGCATGCACGCACATGCGTGCGCCCATGTACGTGCTGCAGGGCAATACACAGGTTTATAAAGAGGTGAAATTCTCAACTTCCATTGTATGGAGTTGTCTTTCTTAGTTCATTTGGGTTACTTTGGTAAAATATCATAGACTGGGTAACATGCGTACAGCAGAAATTTATTTTTTATAGTTCTAAAGGTCGAAGGGTCAAAGACCCAACACTAGCAGGACCCATACCTGATGTGGGCCCACTTTCTGGTTTCTAGATGACTGTAGAGGGTGAGGGAGTCTCCCTTGGAACTTCTTTTGAAAAAGTAACACTAAGGCAATGCATGGGGGCTCTACCTCCATGGCCTCTTTGATGTTTTCCACCCAAGCTTTTCATTTTTATCTCATATAGGAACTCAGGCTCCCAGGAACCCTGTTGTTTCTCTCAGCACACTGCACCTTCAGTCACTGGGAGAATCCCTAGCTTTGATCACTCTACCTTGTGCTGTGAGCTCCTCAGGACATGAAGCATGCTTATCTTGACTCTTCATGAGTGTGCCACATGTCCATTGAATGGTTACTAAGAGAATGGTAGATAGCTGAAGAATTTCTCCTGTCAGGGATAGGTATGTTGGATATGGCACCTACAGAACTGGGGATGGAGAAGACCTTGCCTTTGTCACCTTTCCCTCCTCAAGTCTTTATCTGTCCACAGATGGGGTTATTAGAGCTCAAGCAACCTCTGAGAGCTGGAGCAAGACAGGGGAGTAGGACCTTTATATTCACTGCTTCAAATATTCTTCTATAGGCATGATCCTTTATCCAAAAGCTATATATTTGCTAGAGAAAACAATCAGTGGAAGTCTCACCTCTGGAGTCAGGTGTTTGCAGATCCTCCAGCATCGTTTCAGCCAGAAGCTGGGGTGGAGATTTAATAATAAGGCATTGAGGCTGAACCTAATGCTAGAGTGAGGACAAAAAGCAGCTTTTAGTTCAGGTGCAGCCTTAGCCCAACCCTCACCAAGAAAGTAGCCCTCTCCCTGTGCCCTTGTGCCTCCAGTCCACAGGAGATTAACAAGCTTCCTTATGACTCACTGTGTGAGTCAGACAGGGAAGAAAACAAGCACATCAAAGTCTTAACTTTCAAATGCGTAGATTTAGCAGTCAGGTCTATAACCAAAATTGTTGATTGGAGGAGCTGAAAAGAAGAGTGTAAAGTTCTCTTTCTTTTCATTGTCCAAGAGCCTTCTGTGAGCTCAACAGGGAGGAGAGAGACTCCAGAGGACCCCCAACTGCCCAGGTGCAAGGTGACCTGCTGAGGCTTGGAGCTAAATTTGGTGGTGCTGTCTTCTGCTTTTCTATGATTTTCACAGCTTCCATTTCCTTCAGACAACACTGGTCCCTGGCCACTTCCAGGTGTAACTTGCATTTTTGACTCCTATCTACTGATGCTGTCGTTCTTGGTCTTGGCTGCACAGTGGAATCACGGGGGAGGGGGCTAAAGGCTCAGTAACCCTTGGTCCTATCCCAAGGCCATGGTATCTAGATTCACAGGAGCTCTCCAAGTCATTATTATTATTATTATTATTATTATTATTATTATTTAGTATATTTGGTATAGGGTCTCACTACCCAGCTCGGGCTTGTAGTAATCCTGCTGTTTTCAGCCTGCCCAGCACTGGTAGTACAGGAGTGTGCCACCATACCTGGTCTCTCTCCAAGTCATTTCAAAGTATAAATGAGGTTGAAATTATCTCAGAAAATGTCCAAATTCTCTATAGGAATTTATATTAGTCTCTTATCTGTAATTGTATTATTACATGCTCTTTCCTAGATTAAAAATAATTCATGTTTAGGGAAGATATTTCCAAAGGCTGTAACATCTTTTTTTTTTTTTTTTTTGCAGAACTGGGGATTGAACTCAGACCCTTGTGCTTGCCATGGAAGCGCTTATTCCACTGAGCCATCTCCCTGGCCCCTGTAACATCTTTTTTAACACCCTAATGTCATATTGTATCAGAATCAGTGCTAAAGATAAACCAGTAAAAGTTGATATAGAATATTTCAGGTCTGAAGGCAGAAGAAAAGGCACAGGGCAGCCTAATCTCTTTTCAGTTTCCTGCTCTTAATTCACAACTTTAATTCTTCCCAAAGGCCTGCTCTCATTTCTTTAATGTTTCACTGCTTTCTTCCTCTATCCTCACAAGGAAGTTATTCCAAATAATCCCTGTCAGAGTCCCTAGTTGGTAAAGCACCAGCTCCTTGAGGACAGGCAGCCCTGGGACACTGCTGTCCAGGGCCTTAGTTCCCTCGGGTGGCAGATGAAGAGTAGCAGGCATCTTGCTTTTTGACTTTAGGACTTCATTATATTTTTCAAGATAGATGAAAATTCCAGAAAGATTTGTTAATTTATGTTACATTTATAGATATTAATTTTATTAAAAAATAAAACTGAGGGCCTGTCAAATAGCTCAGTGGATTAAAGCACCTGCAAGTTGGTGCAGAACCTGGGTGTTCTATCCCAGGGCCTTCCATGGGGGCCCTGCCCTCAGAGCACGTCAAGACAGCAATTGAGACTGGACGTGGTGGCACGCACCTGTAGCCCCAGCTCTTGGGAGGCTGAACACAGGCAGATCACTACGAGTCTGATCTAGTAGTGAGACCCTGAACACCCTATAGACCCTTCCTTAAAAATTAAAAAAATAAATAAAATTGAATAATTTAAAATATGGACAACTTACTTAAAAATAAGAATAATAAACTCATTACATAGTAAATAGGTAATATATTCTATGATATACTATATATACATATATATTCTATAAATAACTATAAGATAAAAAGATAGTGAGAAGCATGGCATTACTTTACACATCTACAAGTCTTTTTTATGTCAGACTTGACAGGAGATGTTGGATGCCCAGATCTTCTCCTGTCCTCAATCTATTGTGATCCATTCAGCTGCTTTGGAAAGCACTTAACTGATAAGAAGATGAGAATAAAAAAGTCAGTGTCTTAGCATCACAAAAATTGTTTTGACCATGTAGGCCTCCTGAAGGGCCCAGACTTCCTATGGTGTCTGGTCCACATGCTGAGAGCTGCTGGTGGAGGCAAACATGCATAGTCAAGAGCCAGAGCAGGATGATAAGCTAACAAGGTAACATGAGGAAAGGGCAAAAACCTAGGGGCTGCATGTGGATCCCAGAGAACCTACAACAAAAGATAACTTAAAAATGAGTTTGACTGAGTACAAGTAATCTTACTAATGTCGTGTATAAGCCTCTTATTGTGGTGTCTTAGTTGCAATTCTCATTGCTGAGACAAAATACCTGGCACCCACAAGTTAAAGGATGAAAGATTTATTTCATCTCAAACCTTGTAGAGATTTTAGGGGATAGCAGGCTCCAAAACATGGTGGCATGCCAGAAGCACATTGTAGAGGAGAAACAGTCCAGGACAGAGTAGGTGGAAGGCAGCAGAAGGCCGCAAAACCTACCTCTCATCTTTTTCACTATATTCCATCCAGACCATGAAGCTATTAATTGGTACCACCCACAGCCAGGGTGGGGCCTCTGCTGTCCACACCCCAGCAGAACTAGGGCAAGGAAAAAGTACAAAGTTTATTAAAGTGATAATATGCTCTGAGTGAGTATGCTAGTGCCTGTGAAAGGAAGACGGCATAAGCTTAATGTAGAGGGATTTAAAATGTTACAGGGAGTCTAACGCACCTCCCATTGTGCTCTTTCAGATCATGATTGACAGTATTCATGTCAGTTGCATCTGCTGTGCATGCCTCTGCCCACAATTCACTGTTTTAAATGTATGTAGGAGGTGCAGTCCATATACCTGAACCTTCAACAAGCTCAAGGTGAAGAAAGGTTACTGCAGGTCAGCCTGGCAGGTCTGGTTCCCATGTCCTGGTTTGGAATTTTAGAATTTTCCAAGACAGAGTTGGAGGCTTTGCTTTTTTTTTTTTTTAAATCTCTGTTACTATGTAGTTAGGCTTAGGAAAAGAGTTGTGGGTTTGGCTGTGGCTAGGGGCATTGCTAAGGTTCAGGTGAGTGGAGGGGAGTGGTCCATCAGCACCAATTGTGTGATTTATATAACGCTTTCCTCATTTTTAAAATTCCTGTGCAATATACTGTACTTCAGACGAACTAGGTCATGACGTTTATTTGATTGGAATTGTGAGCTAGCTGTATCTCAGCACAGGCCAAGTGTGTTGCTCAGCAATATGGTGAATAGCAAGTCACTGTTGAGGGCACATGGAGAGAGGAGTTGCAGAACCCTGGTGTCCAGCCCCACCACTATCAGCGTGACCTTGGAACATGAAGTACACATTTCCATTTCCATGTTTGTAACAGGCTACATATTTGATTTCCAAAGTGAATTCCACTTTTATTTTACCTGTTTACAACTTGATAATAAAAAAAAAATTGTTTTCTATTCTTGCTGTAGTTTGGATCCTAAGGATCCTCCCAAATATCCATGTGATGGAGGCTTTGTTCCCAAGCTGGCACTGTTGGGAGGCGGTAGAGTTCTACAAGGTAGGGTCCAGTGGAAGGTTTTTAGGTGAACGTGGACAAGACTTTACAGGTGATTGTGAGGCCTCTGGTCCCTTTCTCATCTCTTTTGCTTTTGTCCATCAAGTGTAGGGTTTTTCCCACTACAAAATCCATAGTGATGTGCTGCCTCAGGACAGCCCCCAGGCAATGGGGCCAGTACCTACGGGTGCGGGGACCTCAAACTGTGAGACGATCCTTTTCTCATTCTAAATTAATTATCTCAGAAATTTGTCATAACAATGAGGAGCTAAACAACACAATTGTCAAAGTGTCACTTTGTTTTCATGTTCTCATTAAAAAATATGGGAATATTTTTAAATGGGGAAAAGTCCACAGCATTCTTGAACATTTTTAGCTGACTTGGGAAGGTAAATATTTGAACACATAAAGAAAAGTAAGGACTTAAAAGTGAGCATTTAGCAAATTCTAGGTAGAGGGCCACTATAAAACATTTATGAAGTAATATAATTACTTAGAAGATGGACGATTGAGCCACTGCATTTTGGTATATTTTCTTCTGAGCATACTTTTCAAGCCATGCAGTACGTAGAACTTAGTTTTCTAACTTTTTAATGATTTTTTGCTATATAATTATATAAAATTCTACCTCTTCAACTTTTTTTTTACACAGATTGGACTCATGATCATCTTGTTTTCAGCCTCCCAACTTCTGGGATTACAGGTACGTACCACCATACCCAGTTTCAATCTCCATCTCTGTGCGCCCTGCGAGCGTGGCCAGCACAGCAGGGTTCGAACCCAGTCCCCAGGTCTGTCTAAGCAAGCGCTTTAATTCACTGACCTATCTGGCTGGCCCATGCCTCCTCAACTTTGCATAAATCCAAATCTAGATTATGACTAAAGATTGAATATATTTGAATTGGACAACTTGATATTTATGCATACATATTATGAAGTACTCACCACAATTAAACATAAAACTATTTATAATTTCCATTAAATGTCTAAAATTCAACTGTATGGATATAGTGCATTTAACTTAATGATTCCTTATTGTTAGATACTCAAGATGTATTATGGAACAGGATTGTGGGAAACTTTGCTTCTCTCACTTTTTAATATTTTTTTACTGTGCTTCAGTGTTACTACTATTTTAATTTCTTTTTTTTATGTATTTGGTAGAGGGTCTCACTACACAGCTTGGACTCACAGCGATCCTCCTATTTTCAGCCTCCCCAGTGCTAGGATTACAGGCATACACCACCCAGGGGCGGGGCCAGCGCAGCATGTAGTGCCAGAGATGCAACCCCATTATTTCTATTTTAAAGAATAATTTTAAGGGGCTGGGGAGATAGCTCAGTAGAATAAATACTTGCTTGGCAAGCACAAGGGCCTGAGTTCAATCCCCAGTTCCACAAAAAAGAAAAAAAAAGAATAATTTTAGGATAAGAACATACCTTTTGGGAGAGGAGGTGCTGGGCATTGAACCCAGGGCCTCACTCCTACCAAGTACATTTCTGTTTTACTGAGCAACACCATGGTCCTAGCAATGTATTTTTTAAAATGGCAGAAATATTAACGATGTCTCCACAGAGCACATTCTCTGAAGAATCTTAATGCATATTTTTTACAACTCTCATCAGACCCTCAGGCTTAATAGGACTGTAGTCATCTAATCCTATCTGACCTGTGGGTGATTCCCGGTACTCTGATCTTCCCTGGGTTCCTCTAGGTTTTGCTGCTTCTTCTAGGTGTGCTAAGTGGTGCTGTGCAGAAAAAACAGAGTGATTTCTGCATTACCCTCCTGGAACTGGGAGGGACGCAGGAGACAGGAAAAGTGAATTTCATAGAAGTTGCTGCAGAAGGGGTGCAAGAAACAGGAAATCTACCTTTCCTGTCTCTTGTGTCCCTCCCAGTTCCAGGAAGGCAATGCAGAAATCACTCTGCTTCCCCCTCCCTACCCCCCACAGCACTATTCAAGAGGGTTCTAGAGGAAACAGCAAAACCCAGAAGGAGACAGGGAACATTGGAGGCCTGGCCCCTATTTCCGACTAATCCCTGACAGTGTGCTCAGCAGCACAAGAAATTTATGTCTGCCTCAATACAGAGGCAATAGTGAACCCAACTGCTGGAGAATGCAAACCTGTGGAGCTAAATGTCCTATACAAGTGAGCTTTCTTTGTTAACATACAAAGCAGAACTGGACAAGGAGGCAAGGTAGGAAGAGCCTAGGGCCACAGGCATCGTCAGTAGGAGAGCACCCTAGCTGGCCTCACCGTTCAGTAACTGATATCATGAACTTCTTTCCCCTTTCTGGGACTCTCACAGCCTCACAGTTGCCTCAGTGGAACACAGTTGTCTTGATTGAGTTGTATGCTGGTCCCTGCTGGTGGGAATGTGCTCTACCATAATCATGTTCATTTCCTAGGTCTGCCATAAAAAAATCCCAAAATCAGCTGGCTGAAAACTACAGAAGTCCATTGTTCACAGTTCTAGAAGCCAGATACATGCCATCAAGGTGTTGGTAGGGACATGCTCCCTCTGAAGGTCCTGGGAAAGATCTGTTCCAGGCCTCACTCACACATACTCTTTGGTTTGTAGATGGCCATCTCCCTCTGTTGTTTTCTGTTAACTCCTCTGAGCACCTCTTTCTCTCTCTCTCTCTCTCTCTCTCTCTCTCTCTCTCTCTCTCTCTCTCTCTCTGTCCAAATTTCCACTTTTATAAGGATACTGATTGTTTTGGATTATGAGCACCTTAACTGACTCATGTTCACTCCATCATCACTATAAAGATCCTATTTCCAAATACATTCATATCCTGAGACCAAAGGGTAGCCTTAGGGGCCTAACCTAACCCAGAACAGTAGGAGCACTGATGACCAGAGTTGGAACTTGGAGCTGCCACTCTATTTCACACCTGTGCTTCCTTAGAGGAACTGAGAGGTCTAGGGTTCATGGTATTTCCCAAGAAACCAGATTTTTCCTTACCTTGATGACAAACTGAAGTGGGAGGTTTAGCTTAAGAGTAAGAACACTTACTGAGTATGACAAATGTGACACCGCAGTGTGGGTTACAGAAAGATCTTGGAATCTGCATGTGTTTTCACTTGCAGTCCTTAAAATAAATTATACAGTCTGAGTTTCCAATGGAGAAGCCTACAGTAGTAACATGGTGACAGGGGAGGCAACTCCAGGCAGGGTTCCCTGCCTGGGCTGGGACTGTCCCACCCAGAGGTGGTGTGACTACCCAAAGGAGTGGCAGGATGCTCCATGGAATGTGGGGACCATTCCCCTTACCACACCTTTGGGAGGTACAGGCCAGGTGAGTGCAGCATCACATTGTTAGCATCTTGGATTTTAATAACAACTTAAGGATGTGTAATGTCAGATTCAAATGGCATTTCTGTGCCTGGAGAGTCCTCACTGTCTCCTCTGCTGTGAAGTCATCAAAGCCATGGCTTCTTTAAGACCAGGACCATGAAAATAAATTCTACTTCAATTTTACACTGTAATTTTCCTATATTGCAAGTTCATACAGAAATTACTCAACATAGAAAATGTGACAGGTATACTATTCCTTATTGTCATTGGCACTTTTAGCAGTAAATAGCAACAAAATGTGGAGGTATGAATAAAGCAGGAAAGGAATCTGGTGCTGACCGGTGCTTTCCACGCACAGGTGCCGTATCCACATCTGCATGCTTCACTCCAGTGGAGCTCCAGCCATCGGGTGTTGCATGCATTTTATGGATGAATAAATGGAATCTCAGAGAAGTGGAGCAGTAGATCTACGTCTACACACACTCTAACACCTAGGACTAAGATCACCCCTCCTCGGAACTCTTTCTTAGTAAGTTCAACCCAATGGTTTACCATTCTAGGATGCTATTTTATCTTTCATTTCAAACTATTTATTTATTTATTTATTTATTTATTTATTTATTTATTATTTGGTACAGGGTCTCACTACACAGCTTGGACTCATCATGATCTTATTGTCTCAGCCTCCCCAGTGCTGGGATTACAGGTGTGCACCACCATAGCCAGCACAGCGTGCCGTATCCGGGATGGAGCCTGGGTCCTTGCGCTTGCCAGGCAGGAACTTAGACTGCTGAGCTATCTCCCCAGCCCTAGGATGCTATTTTAATATAGTTATTTATATCCCCATCTGAACTGAAAGTGTCTTAGATGAAAAATACAGAATCTACTTTACCATGCCATAAAAATACCATTCTACTAAGTACATATTGCAAAACTGACTGACTTGACCTGGCAGATGTTCGTCTTGGAGCACATAGGTCCGGTTTCTCTACATCACACTGAGGGTTCAGGGACACTTCCGGGATTAATTTCCTATCTCTTCCAGTTGTGAATTTATTTCTTCCACAGTGAGGTTGGTTTGCCAGACTTTGGGCAGAGCTGGGGGTCTACTCCATAGGGAAGCTATCGTCACTTGAGTGCATGTTTATCCTTCTTAAACAAAGACATAGGCACAAGCTACCTGAAAATTTTCATCGTGCTCAAAACAGGATAAGTGAATGGAACAGAACTCTTAGCCAAAATCAGGCTGTTCAAGGCTGAGCTGTCTATTGCCAGTGCCTCTTACCATCAGGCACTCGGGGAAGCACTGGCAATAGGCATACTCCCTTGTTATCAGGTAGCCACTCCAGGGAGGATGATCAAGCCCAGCCCTTCTGTGTTCTCAGGGCCCATGAAAGTGCCTGGCACACAGGAATGGTTTAATGAGTGCTCGGTGAACGAATGAATGAATGAATGAATGAATGAATGAATGAATTTTCTTTTTAACATTTTGTGGAGGAGTCCAGGGGTAAGCTCAGTACCTTTGCACTGAGCCTTTCTCAAATTTTCATTTTGAGACAAGGTCTTGTTACATTGTTAAATTCCCCACTCTGGGATAGAACTTGCACTCCTTCTGCCTCAGGATCCCAGAGTTCAAGGACTATCCCACTCTTCTTAAATTCTTTATAAAGTATTGTCCACCATGCCAGGCCCAAGGAGAATACCTATTCATAATGCAAACACTTACTTGTGCCCTTTTTTGATTTCATCTTCTGGACCTGTGCTCATTTGCTCGGCCAGTTTAAACATCAAAGATGCCGACCATGGGAGATTTAAGTCTTGGAAAGAGCACACAGCCCTTCTTTAGTGGAATCGTTTTTTCAGTTATTTGGCCATGAAGTTCTATTCAAGTCTAATTTAATCGGTATTCATGTGTACTTGTTGAATGAATTGGTGCATAATTACAAAGTTATCCATTAGGAGTCCCTGATTATAATTTTAAATTCCAAGGAGTGCAGTGACTTAGGGAAAGGTCAGACTACAAAGCCGAAGAGAAATGTCTCCTCCCCGCATCCTTCCTTCAGCCCATATCCAAAGAAGAATGTGAGAAATAGCAAAACTTGCCCTGCCCATATCCTCATTCTTCCCTTACATTTCTCTGTCCCACCCACTCCCAAGCAGACAAATATCAAAGAACTGGAATTTGCAAATCCGTCAATGCTTCATTTGTTTCCCATCTGTTTCCTAGATATGCCAAAGCCCTTAGACTTTTACAAATGTCTGCCTCTCAACCCCAGGCGTGAGTGACAGCATCGGATAGAGCAATTGTAGCTTCCCTCTTTCATGTTGCATCTGTCCTAGGGCTGGATACAGTTGATTTACCTGTAGTAAAAGGGACAGTAACCAGAAAAGAGGATTACAGTACATTCAGAAGCAATCAAAGGAGGAAAATAAACTGAGTGCCAAGAGGGTATTAACTAGCAGAGCGATTCACAGGAACAGAATGAACTTAGAGAGAGGAAATAAAAAGAAAGCTTCCAGGGACAACATCTGTACTTTGTAAATGTGGAATGTGATCAGAAGCTGGACAGTAGATTTTCTACATTAGGTAGTTTATCAGACAGGCATAATTTATTAGTTTTTGCTTATAATTTTATTCAGGGTACTCCTGAAAGGCTTTTTTGTTGCAGTTCAAAATGCCACTCTTTTTGAAGCCACATAAGCTATAGAGAATGTATTTTTTAATTTAATTTAATTTTTTTGTGTGTGTATGGGACCTCATGTATGCAGCCATGTGCTCTGCCACTGAGCCACATCCCCAGCCTGAGAATGCATGCTCGTAATTCTATCCCTCCATATGTACGCAGAATGTGGACATGTTTGAGGCATTGGGGTAGAGAGAAAAAGCCATGAATATGGGAAATTTCTTTAAACATAATTTACTTGAGAATCTGTAAAAGACATCAAAGAAATGTGCAGTTATCATGTAACACAGTGGGTATTTAGGACATAAATTTAAGGATCACTATGTCAAAGAATTTTCACCTGAGTGGCAGTTTCTTCTGATCAGCAGATCTCCCCTTTACTCACTCCCAGAGGTCCCTCCTGTTACTGGATCTCAAGACAGAAAGATAAAGAAAAAGCCTCCTTATCTGTATTTGTACATGGTCTAGATTTACCTCAAAATGCCCTCCCTTTGTACTTATAATTTCTATTGTGGAATTTCAAAGCCATCATTACTTGAGACTTGATTTACTTCACTATTTATCTCTTTAGTCAACTCCCTCAGCCCATGACTCCTCTCATCTTTAAAGAAATCTAATCAAACAAACAATAAAATCAGACATGTGGTACATGACTCACTCTTTCTCCTAGCCTCCCAATTTCTATACCACTCCCCAAAGAACTGCATTCTTCATGGTGAGTCATGGGTGGTGGGTCTGAGAAATGATAGTGGCCCAGCCCAACATGTGGCTGGAGAAATCAGAATGGATCCCAGGCAGGTGGTAGTGGGAGTGAGGGAAAGATCAGACTTCAATTTGTATCGTGGGAAAGGACTCATGGAAAACGTGAACTAAAAGTACTTAGAAAACTTCAGAATGATTCATAGTCTATAAGGTGAAGAACTAGAATTTACTCCCCCTCTTCAGCCTCAGTAATAAGAGTGAAAAATAGTATCTGTCTTAGCTATGGAGGCTGCAGTGTGGCTTGCTGACAAGAGCTCAACTTTGATTCTTGACAGACCTGAATTCAAATCCTGAATCTGTCACCTACTAGCTCTGACTAGGGCAAAATGTTTAGTCTCTTTCCTCATCCATATGCTCACTTACTAGGCAGAGATGCTATATTATCTGTAAATAAGGGATAAAAGCTAAGGTGGATGAACTGTCTGACAAATACTATTAGCTTACTCCATGTTAGTTTTCTATTTGTGTAATAAATTAATGAAAATATAGTGGCTTCAGATAAAACATATTTATTATGTCATCATTTCTATGGGTCAGGAGTATGAGTACAATTTATTTTTTATTTTTGTTTTATTTATTTTATTGAGAAACAACTAGCAATGAGACAGTTTCAAAACTGATTAATAGGACTATCTCAATAATTAATACATTGTACATTGTTATCTTCTTAGTGGTTATCCATAGTACGAGATGCAGACAGAATATCCTGTCCAAACACTATTAGTACAAATCTTTCTTCTCATTAAAAAAAAATCCACGCTGTTTTTTTCTTGTTTTGTTTTTGTTTGTTTGTTTGTTTGTTTTGGAGGAACCAGTGATTGAACTCAGGCCCTTGCGCTTGCCAGACAAGCACTTATTTTACTGAGCCATCTCCCCAGCCCCCTGAGTGCAATTTATCTGGGGGCTCCTTGCTGAGGATCTCTCCCAGAGATAACATGTGGGAATTCGCTGAGGTTGCTGTCTCATCTGAAGGGTCAGCTGAAGGGTGCCCTACTTCGCACTCACACACCTGGTTTCTGGCAAGCTCAGCTCCCCACTGGATAGCGACGTGGCTCTTTGCCATGTGGACCTCTTCAATGGGAGGCTTGCAACATGGCAGCTGGCTTGGCTTAGAAAACCAAGAAAAAAAAAACCGAAGACACATACAACAAAACCACAGGCTGTGTAACTTCATCTGGAAAGCAAAAGCTCATTACTTTTATCATACTCTATGCATCAGAAGAGCATCACCTTATCCAGGAGATGTTGAGGAGGATTTACACCGGGGCACCAGTATTAGGACATTGCTAGGGGTTAAGGTAGGTGGTTAAACATAAAAATAAAATGAGACAAGGTGCTTGCCCCCGTGTGCTTTCTAAAATCAGAAACAGACATGAATTCATATATGTGGTGAAACAAACACACCACTGGGACCCAGGCTGGTCAGTAATCTGTGAATACTTCCTTAGAAGTGACTCACATGCCAGGCTTATGGTAATTTAGGAAAAGAATAGAGAGAAAAATCATTTCTGGCAGAGAGAACAGCATATGTGAAGATCCCTATACAGTATGACACTCTTAAAATCTTTATCTAAAATTAATGCATGGCACAAAGCAGTCTGGCAAAGATAATTACTTTAGGTTCCTATTTAATTTCACTCATACAATAGAAGTTCATTGCAGAAAGGTATTTTATTCTATCCTGTCTCTGGGGCTGTGCATGCAGTTCAGAAAAGCGAGCTCCACAGCAGTGCTTCTCAAACTTCAATAGATGTTTGAATCTTGTTACATTTGGTGAAATTCCCAGATTGTTACCTGAGAATTTAGAAGAAACATACAACATTAGGCAGCATTCCAGAGCTTTAAACAAGGTGAACACATGAATTATCTGGAAAATCTGGGCTCTATCCCAAAACATACTGTTATAGATGATATGGATGGGGATCAAGACTTTGCATTTTAAACTCACTGATGTTGTTACCATCACACTTTGAATAGCTCTATTTTAGGCCCCCAGAGCTTTAATTATTACCCAAGAAATTACTGAAAAGATCTTGAATGGTGGCCCTTACTGGAGGCCAATATTAATGAAAAGAGTTCTCTATTGGAGGAAAAAAGAAGAGCTCATTTTCTTAATTCTCTGATAAAGAAAATAAAGAGGAGGTGGAGGGCAGCTGACTGTACTCTGGTGACCACCTATGTAATTGGCTTTCCACCACTATGACAAATACCCAATACAAAACACTTATATAGAATAAAGAATTACTTGGGCTTACAGTTTTAGATGTCTTTGAAGTTTCACTCCATGATCTGCTGGCCCTATTGTTTTTAGGACAGTAACAATGTAGCACATTGTGGTGGGAGGATATAAAGGAGTAAAGCTACTCATCATACGGGCTTTCCCACAGACTGGGCTCCCTCTATGCCCTCCGAGGGCCTAAGCTAATGATCTGATGACTTCCTTCCAAGCCCTACCCCTTAAAAGCTTTTACCATCTACCATTAGCATCATGCTGGGGATCTTATGTTTACTCTATGGTCCTTTGGAAGACACTTAACATCCAGACCATAGCACCACCAAGGGAAGAACCCGGCCATTGTGTTTCTTCAGGGGCTCTCCAGGACCATCAGGACTATCTGCGAATTACCAACCAAAGGATGTTTTCAGCTACCATTACATTTCTTATGGACATATTTAACCCAAATAATACATTTTAATGTCTTGGAATACTTATGTGTCTCTGGGAGACCATGAGCATGTAGGTAATGTTGGGGTTGAGTCGGAGAAATGGAGTTAGGTTCAAAGATCTAGGAGTGATTCTTAGTTCTACCACTCCATGAAACATGAGATGCTGGGTAAGATGTGACTGCTTCTAATACATCTACATCAAATTTCCCATCTTTAAAAGGAGATCAATACTGTCCTCAATTACCAAGGAGGATTATTCTAAGAATTCAAGCAACAATCCTTCTCCCTCCATTATTGTTTCATTTATCTTCCTTTTCTTCTCTTCTCTTTTTTGTTGCCTTTTATTTCTGCCTGTCCCTCTTCTCTTTACTTTCCTGAACCCAAAGGGAATCAAGGTGGCACCCACCTAGGAGGATGGCCTCATGCCAACAGGATGAGGAGAGTTCCTAGTGGTTGTGATGGGGGTTGAATGGTCTGATTTTCCAGAAAAGTCAGAGCCTGAGGAGCTCATTATCTATTAGGAGAACAGGTGATCTCAATTATAGGAAACAAATTGCATAGAAAAAAGTGGATTAAATAAATGCAACATTTTTAAAAATGGGATCCAGTTTCCTACTGTTGAAGAAAGGAATTAGCAATTTGGAAAGAGAAAATTAGAATAGCCCCTGATATGCTGGATTAGATCAGAGCTGCTTTCATGTAGATATGAAATCAAGTAGAGTTAAAAATGTGTGGGAGCAGTGATCTCTAGCTCTATTTAAAGAGTCACGATAAGCAATCCTCCAACCTTAGTAAGAATACTTAGTTCCATAGGTTGACTTCAAAATACCATGTCTCACTAAAGGAATCCAGTACGCATCAGAGAATTTCCTGATCTTGATGCTAGAACGAGGAGAGTGCAAGGTGCATTTATATGCTAGAAAGTGAGGCAGTGGTCAAGAATGAACACTAGCTTGGACACATTTGAGACAGCTTGGGCATGGCACTGCATACAACAGTAACCACTTATAGCATCATGAATGAAACTGGAAACTATTGATATAGAAAGACATGCAGAGATGAGCAAAGGTTTCATGAGAAATGGGGTTTTTATATTGTTACCAAATTAATTCTTTAAAAAGTATTTTTGAACTATAGATTTTTTTTTGTTTGTTTTGTTTTTGTTTTTGTTTTTGTTTTTGGTACTGGGGATTGAACTCAGGACCTTGTGCTTGCCAGGCAAGTGTTTATTCTACTGAGCTGTCTCCCCAGCCCTGTATTTTTGAACTATAAAGAGAAAAATAGACTGCAGTGGTGGTTCCTGCAGTGGTATATCACCTTAATGAAGCAATCATGATGAATATCACCAGTTATGGGATAGGTTGGAAAGCTGCACCATCCATAGCATATGATGAGAATTGCACAGTATCACTTCCCCAGTAGCCCAGTCAAAGATTGCAATCTAAATCTAACCAAAAAGGGGTTGGGGAGATGGCTCAGTAGAATAAGTGCTTCCCTGGCAAGCACAAGGGTCTGAGTTCAATCCCTTGTTCCGCTAAAAAAAAAAAAATCTAACAAAAAAGAATTCCCTACTCCACTAGTGAGAGTCCATCAAAATACATTCTATGCAGTAACTGATCTAGTATCTCCAGAAGCACAGGGCCGTGAAGGAAAGTCAAAAGAATCATCTCAGGCTGAAGGAAATTCAAAGGACATGACATCAAGGTATGATCCTAGAATTTTCTATAAATGATGTGATGAAGTTGGAAAGAATTGAATTAGATCTGAAGATTAAAGCCTGGTAATGTATCTGTGTTGACTTCCTAGTTTTGTTTGTTACACTGTTCTTATATAGAAACATATGCTTGTTGTAGGAAATACGACATTGGTGTTTAGGATTATTTGGGAAACGATGTTGAAAATTTATAAACTATTTTGGGGAAAAGTTCTTCGTTTTGTAGTTGCAACTTATCTGAACATTTGAGCTTATTTTAAGCAAAGATCCAAAGCAACAATGCATACCAGTGTGTCTGAGAGACACAAAGCATTTTACCGAGGACAGATGGAATAACGTCATGCCCTACTCCACCATCTGCCATTTACTCCATACAAAATCAACAACCTTCCCTTCCCTTTTTCCTTGCAAGTTTTTCTGAGCTGTGTTCTTTCCATCAGCTTCATCACTGTCACTGGGCTTAGGCTCTCATCACGGCTCAACAGAGCCAAGCCAATACATTTTCAAGGTCTTCTTCTTGGCTCTAATGTCCATTTCTCTTTCTGTTCCACTCTACCCCAACCAAATAACCTATTCCCAATGCCACCACTTCAGTAACTTCTAAAAATTAGTTTTTTCATTGTCCCACTTAAAGTCTGTAAGTCTCCTTTCCCTCATTGCCTTTACATGAAGGCTGAGCTCCTTAAATTTTGCTTACTCCGGTTATATCTCATCCTTTAGCTTCTGCTTTGGTGCCTTCCATTTCTGGTGGCTTAAGCAAGACATAACAACTCTTCTTCCAGAGCCCATAGGTATCTTCCCAACTCCATACCTAAGATATGCTGTTTAATCATGTTTCTTCTCCCTAGAATAATCTTGCTCATTTTTAAAGGTACAGTTCAAATGGACATCCCCAGAAAATTTTCACTGCTCTCATCTACCTTCCCCCCTAAATCTCTCTCTCATGCTCCAACAATTCTTAGTACAACTCTCCCTCATGATTGTCATTGTAACTCTTTGCTAAATTTGTCTTCTTCAGGCTGTGAGCTCTCAAATTCCAGAGACCATGTCAGCCTGTGGTTGGAATCAACCATGTCAGTATTCCGTAGACCCCAGTTGAAAACATAACTGAGGTGTGGTGTGGCTGTATTGGACTGAATGGAACCTGGAGGTGTTGATGTGGATAGACATAGGTAGATTAGGATAATTAGGATAGAAAGGCCTACAATGCCTAAAAAAATTGATGAATCTAAAACATGTGTAGCTTTAATTAAGTAGAACTTTGTCTTACCAACATTAAGATTTAATTTCCTTTCTTTTCTGGTCAATCTTGAAGCATTTAGAAATGACATGCACTTTTTATCCTTTCCTCACATTAAGAAAGACTAAAATACAGTCTTCTCCAATTCTTCACCCTCTATAGATTGGAGGGAGCCTGCCCAAAGTGCAATCCTAGGTGGGTGTGCAGGAGTGAGCTGGTAGATATAAATGGAAAAATGCAATCTCTAATCCTGACAGTGGTGGATTCAAGGCTATGATATAAGCTAAACTAGAAGCTGCCTAGAAGGTCAGTGTCCAAGTTCAGATTGAAGAGTCAGGTGTTGCATTAATACCTGGAAGGATGCAGAGTCAGGTGCCAGAGTTGGGCCAAAAGTTTGATTGGAAGACATAAGTCTGGTCGTCAGCAAAGTAGGTTAAGGGAGGAAAGCTCGTGAAGAATTAGCCTCTGATTTGGTGGCATCTGAAGGCCAGTGGAATGAAGTTGTGTCTTTGTATGTTTTCTGTCGCTATTGTAGAATACTTGAGGTTGATAATGGACAGAAGTTTATGTTCTGGAGGCTGAAGTCCACGATGGAGCAGCTGTATTGAGGTCTCCATGTTGCCAGAAGGAGAAGAGACTGAGGCACCCATGGAAGAGGTGAAATGCCAGGGACAGCCTGAATGTATAATGATGCAGTAAATGACCTCAAGAGAAAGTCATTCCCTCCTAAACCTGTGCTCACCTTTAAAGGTCCTGTCATCCAACATCGCCACACAGATGATCGAATTTCAATATGAGTTTTGGAGGGGACATATGACAGCAAGCAGATAGAACAGTGAAAGTAGATTTGCAAACAGGGTTTAGGGTGAATCAGAGGACAATGAAACTTCAGTGATCCCTAAAGTTTCCAATGGCATTGCAAATATTTTTTGTTTCATAGCAAGGCCTCTTTGTGCTGGTTCTCACTTTTCTCTTGGCACTTAAGTTAGAGAGATATTTCTATGAGGGAGAAATTTAATGTCATTCTTGAGATGGGCTAAATGTGTGCTTCAAATTGAATGGAAAAGCCCTGCTGAGCCCTGCTAAATAAGGCAGGAATGCATCACCCAGTGCATCAAGTCTCAGCCCAATTGAAGACCATTAGGAGTCACCAAATATTCAAAGTTAAATTAATTTCAAAGTCTATGCAATAAAGACATATCCTTAAGCTAGCCCCAAAGAAATTAAAGGGTGAGTCATTCCATTTACAAGATATTTTAAAAAATCAGAATGCAGAATTCTTTTATGATGCAAGCTGCCCACATACATTTAAAAAGAGCTGGAAGTTAGGAAAACTGTAATAAGCACAAGAATGACTAGGAACACATTATAGAAGTCAATTATAACCATCCCACATGCCCAGGAGTGATCAGCCACTCTCACAAAATCAAGCAATTCAACAATTTGAAGCTCACAGGACTGGATAAGTATTGATTCCAAGTCTGTGATTCAGTAGTACAATTTTGGCTTTTTAAAAAGTTCTGTCTTTTTCTATTAATTCAATATTTATAGGCAGATTCCATTTCCTATTTTTCTTTTCCCTTTAAAACCATGTCAGATTGGTCTGTACTTTTCCTCCCAGGCAATTTGGCTGCTTGAACTGTGTTTTTAGGACTGATCAGACAATTTATAGGGCAAATAGAAGGAGGATTTTGAAAACTCTCAGGGCCCACCAGCAAATGCCTACCTCAGGAAGTATGAGGCTTAAAAGTTATCACCATGTTATGATTATTCAGACAGGTATGGGTTGACTGTTCAACTGAGTAGTTATGGTCCCTCTCACAACCATGCATGCAGACTCAGTTGATTGGTGGCTGGAGCTGGAGCCACCTGAAGATTCTGGGCTGCTAGGATAGGTGGGTTCCACCCTGCTACTAGCCTTGCTACTAACTGGCCTGTCCAGGTGGTACAAGTAGTTCTTCTGGTCAGCTCCAAATGTACAAAAATGAATTGGTCAAACGTTGTTGTGACCCAGAACAAGCCATAGCATCATTTCTGCAAAGTGTTACAGCTTGGGTGAGTCGTAAACCCATCCTAGATGCCCTAGGGGAAAATCAAAGGATTTGTATGTACAAGAAGTTCCTTAGTGCCATTGTTAGAAAATAGGCTAGCAAGTGGAAAAATTTAAGACAGAATTTCATCTGACCTTCTAACCATGCTTCCTACAAAGATTCAGTTTATCCAGGCCAGTGGCTCATACCTGGAATCCCAGCATGTAGGGATGCTAAGGTAAAAGAAGCATGGGTTTGACTCCTACCTGGCAATTTAGTGAGACAGTATCTAAAAATTTTGAAAATAAATAACTAAAAGGTCTGTGGATATAACTCCTTGTGTTCAATCCTCAGTACTGGGGGAAAAAAGATTTTGTTTAATAATTCAGCATTGTCCTATGGCTGGGCCATAGCTCAGGGGTTGAATACTTACTTAATACAACAATACAGGATGGTTAAGACCAAGATAAAACAAGACCTATATAACAAAAAATGTAACTTTTGTATCTGACAAAGTCAGTCAAATCTCCTCAGGACTTACTCTGAAGCCCTGTATAGCAGTTTGTAGATCTTTTGTCAGTGTTAGCCATGTGGATGAGTCATGGCCATTGCTTGACCAATTTGCTCTCTGTGAAAGCCTGAGAGAATGTTTTCTCTCCATGTGACTCTCCTTAGGCACACTCTCCATCATGGATCACTTTCCTCTGTGGCCCCATAATCTCCTTAATCAGAAAATTTGGGACACAACTGAGTTACAGGATGTTACAGTACAGGTTCTATGGCAATGGAATACACATCTCTGACAAAAGAGATATACAAAAAAGGGGATATAAATGGACCATTTTGTAGTGTAAAAATATATATCTGTATATACAAAATAGCATAAATATATAGCTACTTTCTCTTAGTGTAATGAGAAGAAAGTTTTGAACTAATAGTGTTTAGACAAAATATCATGTCTGCATCTTGTCCTAGGAACAACTACTATGAAGACAACAATATGCAATGTATTAATTATTGTAACTGTACTACTAACCTGTTTTGAAACTATCTCATTGCTACTTCTTTCTCAATGAAAGTATTAAAATATAAAAAAATACAACACACATATAATTCAATGTTCTAGTACACTTAAAGAGTGTTTTTAGCAATATTATGGAAAGACAAAGACAAGTAAGAGATAAAGTTGACAGTAACACTAACAGTTCAGGACTTAGTCACCTTAGGAAACCAAAGTTCACCATAAAACATTTGAGGCCAAAACCTACCTGCTTGACTTCTTACTTTACCATTCTAAAGAACTCTCTACAAGCTTCTGTAGGGATTGATTTTGTTCCAGGTTTTGGAGCCTATGCCAACCAGATGGTAGCCATAGAAATATCAGAACTTGCCTTCAAAATTGGACTCAAATCAGCTGAGAAACTGATGTTTAATTTTAGGCTTTGGGATAGGCCACATTGTATTCCACCTTCTCCCTGCATGAAAAATTACAGCACAGTAATGGTGGGTAGAGTGTTTTTTCACCTTAGAAAATATTTTTAGCTTTTTCAAAGCTATAATTGAGATGCTTAAAAGTCAATATATTTTCAGAATAAGTACTTACATAGTCATATTCAAATTTTAAAAGTTCAAAAGAAAACAACAAATCTCCTTTCCATAGCCCTGTCCATCTGACATATAGTTTCTTTTTAACATGGCAAATTTCTTATTTTCTTCCAGAGGTATTATGTGTAAAACAAGCAAAAATATATATACAATTTTCCCAGGTTTTTATCCTAGTGGGTTCACACTCCATATTCTAACTTTTACCTTGTTTCTCTTGTGTTATAATTTCAGATATTTTTGTGCATTAACTGTGCTTCCTCTTGATCACTGCACAGTGTTCCACTGCATGCATGTACTGCCTGTACTCCAACAGTTCCCTACTGATGGGCACTTAGTCACCTACCAACATTTTATCACAGTTAACAAGGATACTACCTTACTCTTTATTTTTACTATAATGAAATACCTGAACCTGGATACTTCGGCAGAAAATGGCTTATTTAACTCACTGCTTCAGAAGCTGAATGTCCAAGATCATGCAGTCCCATTGGTTAGACTGCTATTCATGTCCAATGCAACATGCTACCTCTGAGGAAGGAGTCACATTGTAAGACAGGAAACCTGAGTCACTCAATGATCAAACATGTTTTTTACTACTTGCTCTCATGAGAACTCACCCAGGGTCACACCAGAATTCACATAATCCCTTCCCAGAGCAGCACCACCAGCAAAACCAAGCACCCTCTCACAGGCCTTACCACTTACAGTCTCCTCCACCTCTCTCGTGGTCATATGGAGTACCACACTGCCAACACAGAAATGCTTGTGGGCCAAGCACATCCAATGAAGGCACAACAAATAACAGCGCATTTGCATCCCTTCACAAAGGTGTGGGCTTACCTGCTGGATACATTCTGAGAGTTGGAATTTCTGTAACAAAAAATGAGGCTACTGGTTGTAATTTGATAGATACTTCCAAATCACCACACAAAGATGTTCCACTCCACAGTAATCTATATTTGACCCTTGCTAATACTCCCTTAAAAAAACAGAAACATTTTTCCTACTTAATAAGGTATTATTTCAATATGTTTTTCTAGTATCTCATGAGTAGAATCCTTACCCCTTCTTAAGTTCAAGTATCACTTGTATTTCTCTTTTTATGAACTATATATTCAACTCTTGTGTTTTATTTTCATTTTGCTTATTGAATTACTCTTTTTATTTGTAAAAGCTTTTAAAAGTAGATAGATTTAGTAAAATATTGGTTAAAAATTAAAAAGAACAAAAAAATAATCATCAACATGCTGATACCCACTAATCTAAACAATAAATTTGAAGACATCAATATACAATGTAATAACCATTGTTGAATTCTTATCATTTTGTTTAGAGAAATTCTGTCCATTTTCTTTATTTCTTTTTATTTCTTTATTTATTTATTGGTTGATTGATTTTTTGGCAGAATGGGAATTGAACTCCGGCCCTTGCACTTGCCAGGCAAGCACTTATTCTACTGAGCCATTTCCCTGGCCCCTCTGTCCCATTTCTAGAGGTATTTTTTATATTTTTCTTCTCTTTAAAATAAATAAGATGAAAAAATCAA